>NC_136614.1:3985661-4585661 GCF_933228915.1 Telmatherina bonti
GATGATGATGATGATGATGATGATGATGATTATGAATGATGATGATAATGATGATGATGATGTTGATGTTGATGATGAATGATGACGATGATAATGATGATGATGATGATTATGATGATGATGATGACGATGATGAATGATGAATATTGATGATGATGATTGATGATGATGATGATGATTATGAATGATGATGATAATGATGATGATGATGATGATGAATGACGATGATGACAATGATGATGATGATGATGAATGACGATGATGATGATGAATGACGATGATGATGATGATGAATGACGATGATGATGATGAATGACGATGATTATGTTGATGAATGATGATTATGTTGATGAATGATGATTATGTTGATGAATGATGACGATGATGATTGATGATGATGATGAATGATGACGATGATGATGATGATGATGATGAATGATGACGATGATGATGATGATGATGATGAATGATGACGATGATGATGATGATGATGAATTATGACAATGATGATGAATGATGATGATGATGATGATTATGGTGATGATGATGAATGAAGATGATGATGTATGATGATGATGAATTATGACAATGATGATGATGATGAATGATCATGATGATGAATGATGACGATGATGATGATGAATGATGACGATGATGATGATGATGATGATGAATGATGACGATGATGATGATGAATGATGACGATGATGATGATGATGATGATGATGACGATGATGATGAATGATGATGATGATGATGATGATGATGTTCTGTTTTTGTACGCGAGGTTTTCCAGCCTATTTAAGTCTCGTCTTCCATCCTCTCATATCGTTTCATTTCAACTACTCACCTCGTATCTTTTCATATCTTGACATCTGACCGGAACTGGACTCCTTTCTAAGGGGAAGCCTTCAAGGCGCTTTGGTTGGGACACAGTTTATGAGTGTGAAAGACATTCACGCCCCCATCTTGATTTGATTTAAGGAGAAGCAGATGGTTTCCATCCGGATAGTACCGTGACGACCGACCCGGCCGAGATGAGACGATATGTTTCAGGAAGGAGGACTGTGACCAGCAGTTTGTGGATGAGCTGCTGCAGGGGCTTCCTGGGCTCAGCCCCGCAAACAGAGACTTACGGGATGCTGGCATGTCATTGTGGGAATTTACTGCTGCTGTTGGCGACATTACGTCTCGTCCTGCTACTGGGCTGCCCGGCGATTTCTACAGCACTTTTGGAAGTGTGTTGTGGTGGATGTGTGGGAGTGTCTTCTGCTTCTGCATTTAAGTGCTGCATTCTCCTGAATGTAGAAGTTAGGTTTGGTTTTCCAGTGCAGTTTCAGGGAAGTGTTAGACCTACCTGCCCCATCCTTGAATTGAGTACTCTATGGTCATTGAGCCTTCCAAACTAAGATAAGAGCTACTTGGGTCTTCTGCGACCAGGGATGCCTCAGCTCCTCCGCTGATTGTCTCTGCCTATGCCGATGACATTACAGTCATTGTGCAGAATCAGGGTGATGTAGAGCTGCTGAGCAGGAGCATAGAACTGTATGAGAGGCCTCTTCAGCTAGAGTTAACAGGGGGAACAGTAAAGCTTTGCAGGTTGACTGGAGTGTGACCCTGGTGTAGTTATCTGGTTACATCCTGTTCCCCTGTAATGAACTCAGTCTCCTGTTCTCCATTAGGATTCTTCTGTGTCTGGAATATTGCGAGATTACATACTGTCATTGTCAGATTATGGCTAGTACTTCTGTTTGCACCAGGCATAGGTACACCTCTACCCACATGTGTAGGAAGCCGTTGTTGTACCTGCTGCAGGTAGACTTTCAGCCCATGGAAAATCTGATGAAACTGTTATACTTTTGCAGTGTGACTGATTGATATGCCTCCACCACCACAACATGCTGTTGTGCAAATATTGGAGCCACAATTCTGTCACAAGAGGTCCATATTCACCCAGAACCGAGAAACATTTTGGAGTTCAACTTCAAACACATCACCGCTACACTAAACAACGTGTGACTTCTTCCACCATGATCTGGATTTTGTCTGCAGTGACAGAGTAAAGCTCAATATGAAACTTCATGACGAATCATGCTACAAACACAGAGTGAAGCCACCCACCTGACTTGGACAGTCACGACCCACAGCTCATGACCATAGGTGAGGGTAGGAACGTAGACCGACTGGTAAATGGAGAGCTTCGCCTTCTGGCTCAGCTCCTTCTTCACCACGACAGACCGGCGCAGAGTCCGCATTACTGCAGACGCCGCACCGATCCGTCTGTCCATCTCACGCTCCATCCTTCCCTCACTCGTGAACAAGACCCCGAGATATTTAAACTCCTCCACTTGAGGCAGGACCTGACTCCCGACCCGGAGAGGACAATCCTAGACACCTGTTTGCCATGGTGACCCTACCAGGGGCATAAAGCCCCCGACAACATAGCTGCTAGGATCTTCAGGACACACAAACCCCTCCACCACCATAAGGAGGGGAATTCTGACAGCCTGAGATCCAAACCAAGAAAGTGGACTGTGTGAAGCTGAGTCAGCAGATGAGGACTTCCATTGCCCGTCCAGACTGCTCAACATCAGGTCCAGGAGACTGTTGCTCAGATGTCCGTGCCAATAATAATGCATTTTATTTGTTTGGCGCCTTCCTATGCGCTACAGGTCGCCTTATATCACTCAGGATAAAATTGCATTAAAACAAGTTGAAAACAACAAATATTAAAAGACAGTGCAGTTATGGCTGAAGTGAGTCGGCTTGTCTAAACAGACGAGTTCTGAGTCTGGATTTGAAGTCTGAGTGAATCGGTGTTGCGGAGGTCAGGGGGGAGAGAGTTCCAGAGCTGGGAGCAGAGCGGCTGAATGTCCTGCTCCCCATGGTGACGAGTCGGGCAGGAGGGCTGACTGAACATGGCTGTTTGTCCTCTCATCATGTGTCATCACTCGGCGTGTTGTCACAGTGCATGACCAATTCCGCTGCTATGGCAACTGATGTTTCATCTCTGAATCACAACATGGAAATTTGCATTTTACAATTTGCAATTATACAAAAAGCCTGAATGATTATGTAACAAACGTCCATTTTAAGAAAAACCGACTCCCACGCAGAATCCAACAACTCATTATGGGATGTCTTTTCTGTTCTGTCGCTGCTCGGCCATTTCAAACAAAACCCACAGTTTTCATCCTGAACCACCAACATCAAAACCGCTTCCCCGTCCGGCCAGAGTCCAGACCGCTTCCCCGTCCGGCCACAGTCCAGACCGCTTCCCCGTCCGGCCAGAGTCCAGACCGCTTCCCCGTCCGGCCAGAGTCCAGACCGCTTCCCCGTCCGGCCAGAGTCCAGACCGCTTCCCCGTCCGGCCAGAGTCCAGACCGCTTCCCCGTCCGGCCACAGTCCAGACCGCTTCCCCGTCCGGCCAGAGTCCAGACCGCTTCCCCGTCCGGCCACAGTCCAGACCGCTTCCCCGTCCGGCCACAGTCCAGACCGCTTCCCCGTCCGGCCAGAGTCCAGACCGCTTCCCCGTCCGGCCAGAGTCCAGACCGCTTCCCCGTCCGGCCACAGTCCAGACCGCTTCCCCGTCCGGCCACAGTCCAGACCGCTTCCCCGTCCGGCCAGAGTCCAGACCGCTTCCCCGTCCGGCCAGAGTCCAGACCGCTTCCCCGTCCGGCCAGAGTCCAGACCGCTTCCCCGTCCGGCCAGAGTCCAGACCGCTTCCCCGTCCGGCCAGAGTCCAGACCGCTTCCCCGTCCGGCCACAGTCCAGACCGCTTCCCCGTCCGGCCACAGTCCAGACCGCTTCCCCGTCCGGCCAGAGTCCAGACCGCTTCCCCGTCCGGCCAGAGTCCAGACCGCTTCCCCGTCCGGCCAGAGTCCAGGTGTTTGGGGAGTTGAAAGGATGCATGGCGAACCTGAGCCTCTGAAAGCAGCTGAGATATTTCCTCCAACCTGCATCGTGTCTCTGCTTCTTTGGTAGAAAGCAGCCGATCACATGCAAACTGTTGTTGTTGGGGGGGATAGCAGAACCCCCCAACTGGTTGAGGATAAAGATGGCGCAGATCCTACGTGTGAACGACACTGTTGCAAATGTTCCGGTCGTGTCCAGAGTGGATTCTGTTGTCCATCTCTGAGACGTAACGGAACCAACTGTCCTCCAGATCCTCTGATGTCCTTTCTGGAGACTCTGCTCTCCTGGCTGGAAGCTTCATCCTTCCAGCCGCCACCATGAGAGCGACGAGCCTCGGCAGCAGGTTGACCGTAGATTCTACGCTTCCTGACCCCGGGGGGTGTCGCTGACTGACCGGGGGGTGTCGCTGACTGACCGGGGGGTGTCGCTGACTGACCGGGGGGTGTCGCTGACTGACCGGGGGGTGTACATTTGCAGCCCTGCATCAGTTATGTGCGATGGGGGGCGGGGTTTGTATGTGATGGTTAGCTAGTCCGGTGTGTAGCGGCGGGGAACAGGATCCTCCTGGGACATGTTTGTATCTCTGTAAGATCGCTCTGATGATCAATTCAACTTTATTTATATCGCGTCAAATCACGGCAATGCCATCTCAAGACGCTTTACAGACAGAGAGGAAAACATCATGAAATTCATAACAGCCTATATAAGGAAACCAACAGATTGAGTTGGAATTGATCCTCTCAGCTCGAGTTGCTGCGGCGACCAAACATCCGCCTGCTCCCAGATGGCTCGCCACCGCCACACGATTTAATCTCATTTCATCTCCATTACACAGATGAACCTGCCATCAGCACGGCGGCTTTGGAAATGAAGCTGGTAACGGAGACGAGGCCTGATTGCTGCTCGATAACACAACCTGGTTTTCATGGCCGATACGATCAGGACGTCGTGGAGCAGGAAGGGTCCTGCTCGCACCGGAGAGGACGAATACAAAATAAGGTTCCTGGTTTCTAAACTGCTTCACAAACTAAGAAACAACTGAAGTCAATAAAAATATTTCCAGAATAAAAGTCTGAAAAACTCAAAGAAATGTTTCAACAAACTTTAAACTTATCAAAGTTTCATCTGAAAAGATAGAAAAGGTTTCTGCAGAGAGGCCCCGACCGCTGGGGGCCCCGACCGCTGGGGGCCTACCGCTGGGGGCCCCGACCGCTGGGGGCCCCGACCGCTGGGGGCCTACCGCTGGGGGCCCCGACCGCTGGGGGCCTACCGCTGGGGGCCCCGACCGCTGGGGGCCCCGACCGCTGGGGGCCTACCGCTGGGGGCCCCGACCGCTGGGGGCCCGACCGCTGGGGGCCTACCGCTGGGGGCCTACCGCTGGGGGCCCCGACCGCTGGGGGCCTACCGCTGGGGGCCTACCGCTGGGGGCCTACCGCTGGGGGCCCCGACCGCTGGGGGCCCCGACCGCTGGGGGCCCGACCGCTCGGGGCCTACCGCTGGGGGTCTACCGCTGGGGGCCCCGACCGCTGGGGGCCCCGACCGCTGGGGGCCTACCGCTGGGGGCCTACCGCTGGGGGCCCGACCGCTGGGGGCCTACCGCTGGGGGCCCGACTGCTGGGGGCCTACCGCTGGGGGCCCGACTGCTGGGGGCCTACCGCTGGGGGCCCGACTGCTGGGGGCCTACCACCCGGGGCCGGACCTCTGTACCTCTGATCCTGGCCAGATTTCATACAGCTGTTGCTATAGAAACCTCCCTAAGGAGGCAGAAAGATGGAGTTGGTGGGAAATTTACATCCAGTGACTGGCTTCTCTGCGGATCTGCAGCGGGATGGAGGAGCACCTGCTCCAGCTCATGATGGGTATGAGGACCTGAAGCTGCCTGGTTATTGTACCTTCGGGACCTTCTGTCAGTCTGCATCAGCCTGCTGCTCTGCAGAATATAATATAATATAATATAATATAATATAATATAATATAATATAATATAATATAATATAATATAATATAATATAATATTGGGGGGGGGGGGGGGCGTTGTTGGGATTGGGTGCGGTAGGAATAGGCGGTCTTGGCGTTGCTGGTGGCGCCGGGCCCCGGACCTGGATGGATGTCTGGGTGGGAGCCGGGGACTCTCCGGCCCCTGGAGTGTTGGCGCTGGGCCGCCGGGGATGGGGGGACAACCGGGCTGCTGCCTCTTGCGGCACCTGGCGAGCCGAGGCTTGCCCTTCTGCCCTGGGGCTGTCCCGGTGAGGTGGGGGCACCTACTGCGGCCAGCTGAGGAGTTGGTCGCCCAGGGGAGGAGTCCTTCTCCCCTGGTTGTGCCCCTCCCCATGCCCCCCTCCGACATCATACATACAGCATATAGGGCACGGTGGGGGGGTGAAGTCGGTGGTCCCGGGAACCCTAAGGGGCATTTTCCGATGGACCCCGGCGACCACCTGCCCCACTAAATTTTAACTGCAACATAGACACCAATATACATTTAGGGTTTGGAGGGGACAGGCGCCTTGGCCATGGGGGGGGGGACAGGAGCTACAGCGGGGGCCCTTGCCCATCCCCTCCCATTGGGGTCTTTCTCCCCTCCATTTTACTCACAACTTAGACACTATTACATTTACACAAGCAGCACACACACACACACACACACACACACACACACACACACTCACACACTCACATAAACAAGGGAATGCTGGGGAGGGGGGGTCTGGCTGTCTGGCAGCAGCTGGTCCCACCCCCCCACCGCCACCCCTTTTTTTACTGGCACTACAACCACGACCCACCCATGCACACACCACAGAGGCGGGCGGGTGGGGGGGCAGCGGTCATCCTATGTCCCCTCTTCGTGGGGAGCACTTGGGGTACGGGGGGCGGGCCTGGTGCTTGGGAGGGAGGGGGATGGGGAGGGTGCTGGAGAGGGGGGATAGGAAGCAGCGGGAGGGTTGTGGGGAGGGTCTACGGACGTGTCCTTGTCCTTGGGGATCCCGCCCCTGGTATCGTGGTGGCGCCGGCCCGCGATGGTTTTGCTCTGGGTGGGCGGGGCCCGCTGGGTCTTGGCCGGGGCTCTGCCGGGGGGAACGGGTGGTCCTGGGGCCTGTGGGCTGCCGGCTCTCTGTGCGGCCCGCGCTTCAGCACCCGGCGCCCGCCGGGCCGGCGTGCCGTCGCCCTGTGCTACCCGGTGCCCCTGCCTCGTGGCGCCGGGTGGCGCCTGCCTGGAGGCTTCCACTGCTCTGGGCTCGGGGGACGGAGGCT
Source organism: Telmatherina bonti (assembly GCF_933228915.1). Lineage (NCBI taxonomy): Eukaryota > Metazoa > Chordata > Actinopteri > Atheriniformes > Telmatherinidae > Telmatherina > Telmatherina bonti. The sequence continues at coordinate 3,992,829 of NC_136614.1, forward strand.
CTCTCTGCTTTGCCTGCCCGGGCTCTGTTGGCTTCCTCCCCTACACCTCGGGTCGTGGTCGTGCTCCCCTACAAGCACTCAGCTGATCTTTGATTGCATGATCACAGGTTGAACAGTCACACGTGCACGCCCACATGCGCTCATCTTCCCATCTGCTTCCTACTAAATGTTGCTGATGACTCTCTGTAGGTATGTTTAATAACAGTTTGTATTGGAATTGTTATTTTATTCATTCATTTACTTTTTTTACTTTTATTTTTCATTTTTTGTCTGTTTTTGAATATTGTCACTATCCTACTGATGTCTTGTTGTATTTTTTCACTACTTTATATTGTTTTGCAAATACTGTAACTTTAGCAGCTTAGACACGCCTTTCTTTTCTCTCTCGCTCTTTCCTCCTTTCATTTCCTCTTTTTTTCCTCTTTCCCTGCCAGGTCCTGCTCGGCCATATCAAGATGATTGCAAAACGATAAAAGGAAAAATAAAAAATAAATAAATAAATAAAATAAAATAACTATCATAATAATAAAAATATTCAGATTATCAAGGGCAGCTATTTACATGAGATGTCTCCCTTGACAGAGCAAATCTGTCTGGCAAAAATACGACACGCAGATTGTTGTTCTGTCTGCTGAGATGCTGGACAGGACAGGTTAGAAAGGAAAAAAAAAAAAAACATCATTGCTTCTACTCCTAATGAGACCCTCCGTGTCATATCAACTGTAAATATGAACATACATGATACATATACAAATGCATGTTAGGTATATGCATACATGATACATGAATACATACATAAACACATGCTCAGTTGGATGAAGTCAAGCTAAATCCAGAACAAAGTGTTTTTTATTCCTGAGGAGCCTCTCAGCGTGATTCTACATGTGTGTGGTGTTGAGCCTGAACAGAGAGGATGACATGTCCAGTCGCCATCTGTCTGAACAAGCGGGGCGATCCCAGATGCCAATTATCACCATGACAGGAGACCAGAAACACTGGAGGAGGAAGTAAAGGAAGAAGTCACATATGAAGACCAAACAGTCAGTAAACGTGATCTGGAAGCTTCCCGGCTGCTGCTCCCACCCAGACAACGTCTGTCAGGGAAGACCTTTCAGATTTTCAGCAAGATAATGCTGAATCACATCTGGTGGTGGCAGACTGGATCCTGATGTGGTCATACAGGGATCCGGTCTGGTCTACCCTCTGGTGGTAGACTGGATCCTGATGTGCTCGTAGGGGGATCAGGTCAGGATTCTAGCAGACATCTTCTCCATGTTGTTATCGATTCTGCGGACCAGCTCCGGGACCTCGGCCAAATGACCAGTATGGACCAGACTGGTATCCTGCTTACGATCGAGTCCGGTCAGCTCAGGAGTCTGTGCACTGCTAGCTCAGCCCATACCGTTGCAGGCAGCCTTCCAGTTGTTGCCAGAATCTCACAGGTCTTGAGGTAGAACTCCACCAGCGCCAATCAGGAGAATCCCGATCACCAATAATCCAAAGATGTAAACATCCTCCCCGTCCTCAGAGGACAGAACCGCCAGACACACCTGTCTCCATCTGGCCCATGAGTCCTGAACGTATCCAGCCGGCAACGTCCCCTCAGGACATGCAGGCTCCCCTCTGCCCGATGTCCGGGATGAGAAAATTTGATCAATTGCGTTGGGAGACCAGCTGATCAGATCCATGATGTAAATTTGAGTAAAGAGTAAAGAGCTGTAAAAAGAGGCTCAGAGTCAGACAGGACAAAGTCACAGGCCAGTGGGAGGGAGGGGAGGAAACAGGAGCAAAGAGAAAAGCGTCCGCCTTCACTGAGAGCAGGAGTGGAAAAGGTTATTGGATGGATCTCCACCATATTAGATGGGTCTCCGCCATATTAGATGGGTCTCCACCATATTAGATGGGTCGCCGCCTTATTGGATGGGTCTCCACCATATTGGATGGGTCTCCACCATATTAGATGGATCTCCACCATATTGGATGGATCTCCACCATATTGGATGGATCTCCACCATATTGGATGGATCTCCACCATATTGGATGGGTCGCCGCCTTATTGGATGGATCTCCACCATATTGGATGGGTCTCCACCATATTGGATGGGTCGCCCCCTTATTGGATGGATCTCCACCATATTGGATGGATCTCCACCATATTGGATGGGTCGCCGCCTTATTGGATGGATCTCCACCATATTGGATGGATCTCCACCATATTGGATGGGTCGCCGCCATATTGGATGGGTCTCCACCATATTGGATGGATCTCCACCATATTGGATGGATCTCCACCATATTGGATGGGTCGCCGCCTTATTGGATGGATCTCCACCATATTGGATGGATCTCCACCATATTGGATGGATCGCCGCCTTATTGGATGGGTCGCCGCCATATTGGATGGGTCTCCACCATATTGGATGGGTCACCGCCATATTGGATGGGTCTCCACCATATTGGATGGGTCTCCACCATATTGGATGGATTGCCACCATATTGGATGGGTCTCCACCATATTGGATGGATCTCCACCATATTAGATGGGTCTCCACCATATTAGATGGGTCGCCGCCTTATTGGATGGGTCTCCACCATATTGGATGGGTCTCCACCATATTAGATGGATCTCCACCATATTGGATGGGTCGCTGCCTTATTGGATGGATCTCCACCATATTGGATGGATTGCCACCATATTGGATGGATCTCCACCATATTGGATGGATCTCCACCATATTGGATGGATCTCCACCATATTGGATGGATCGCCACCATATTGGATGGATCTCCACCATATTGGATGGATCTCCACCATATTGGATGGATCTCCACCATATTGGATGGGTCTCTGCTTTCGAGTTTTGCTGCAGATCAAAGTAGTTTCCCCACATAACTGTTTTCTGTGGAACAAGGTATATATATTACACACAAACAAAACCCTTTTCTACATAACTGGTTTATAAATAATGTTAACAGTGAATAATTTACTAAATGCAAATGATATGTGGTCGAAATGGTGTTTCTGTTTTTGTTCATGTTAACTTTGAATTGCACAGTTTTGATAAAATATTTTATTTTCAGACTTTGTACAACTGTATCTCTATATTGATAAATTAATAATGTAAATAAAAGAAAGAGTCGACCATAGTCAGGAGAAAACCAGCAACTATTCCCGTATTTTGGTCAGCATACGGTTGCAATAACTGGCGAAATATTGAAATCAGATCGTGTGGAATTATATTTCACAAGGTTGAATGACAATAAATTTGACTACATAAAAATAGATAAATCCAAATGCATCAATAAACAATCAAACATGTTAGTATCAAATTTATTTATACATTTATTCATATTGTAGCTACCTGATGCTAGTTAAATAGTATTATAAAAACATATTAGCATGTAGTTTTTAATGTTTTACAGTGATCTGTGTCATAACAACATCTCTGTCCTTTGTAACAAACCAGACTGAGGAAAATCAGGTAAAAATTGGTGAAGTTATTGTTGTGGTTGGACCTACACCTGACAGATAAATGCATTGGGGGCGCATGAAGACCCATCCAAGATGGCGGCGCGATGAAACATCAGCTCGTATAGGCAGCGTGGTGCCCAAACACAGCAGCAGGTCCCCAAACAGCAGCACGCAGGATCCTCACACTGATCTTAATCACTGCATCAGCTCCGTCTGTTACCACAATCACACTCAAGAAGATTATGTTGTGATCCTGTTCCCTGGTGGGCGTGTCTGGCAACCTGGCACCTGGATCAGCACCTGATCTTCATCTGGCAATCAGCAACTGCACTATTTAAGACCTGCCCAGCCTGCTGTTCATCGCCAGATTGTTGAATGCCCTGCGGTACAACTCTCGGCCTCAAAGATTCTTCCCAGTGTGAATCATAGATCAATAACCTGTGTGTTTTTTCCCCGTCAGAGATCCTGTCTGCATGCCCGATTGCTGCCCTACCGCTTGCCTGCCTGCCTGCCCGCCCGCCCGCCTGCTCGCCTCTCTGCCCGCTAGTTTACCTCCCCGCTTGTCTGCCTGCCGGCTAACCTGTCTCCCGCATCCACCTTGGAAAGAACCCGAAGTCAGAAAGGAACAAATAAAGTATTGTTTGGAACTCCGAGCCGAGTCCGCATGTGAATGCCACGCACTTAACGTCAGCATAATTCAATTCAATTCAATTCAACTTTATTTATATAGCGTCAAATCACGGCAATGCCATCTCAAGACGCTTTACAGACAGAGGGGAAAACATAATGAAGGCCAATTCATAACAGCCTATATAAGGAAACCAACAGATTGAGTTGAGTCCAACTCAATCTCCCATCCTGAGCAAGCACACTGGCGACAGTGGGAAGGAAAAAACTCCCTTTTAACAGGAAGGAAACCTCCGGCAGAACCCGGCTCAGGACAGGCAGCCATCTGCCTCTGTTGTGTGGGGGGAAGAGGACAGAAAGACAACAGACAACAGGAACTGCTACTCCCGGCCAGGGAGACCTGCTGAGACAGGAGACATACATGTTAATGATGCAACACTGTTATGGGGGGGGGGGTAAAAGAAAGAGATAAAGAGAAAAAGAAAGAAGCTCAGTGTATCAGGAAATGTCCCTCAGCAGTCTAAACCTATAGCAGCATAACTAAGGGATGCTAACCATCCCTAGCTATAGGACTTATCAAAAAGATAAGTCTTCAGCCTAGTCTTAAAGGTGGGGAGGGTGTCTGCTTCCCTAACACTAACTGGGAGCTTATTCCATAAGAGAGGGGCCTGATAACCAAAGGCTCTGCCTCCTGCTCGGCTCTTTGAGACTCTAGGAACCACAAGTAAGCCTGCAGTCTGCGAACGAAGTACTCTGCCTGGTATATAAGGAACTATGAGGTCTTTGATATATAGTGGTGCCTGGTTGTGGAGGGCTTTATATGTAAGGAGAAGGATTTTAAATTCTATTCTAGATTCAACAGGCAGCCAATGAAGAGAGGCTAAAACTGGAGAAATATGATCTCTCCTGCTGGTTCTGGTCAGGACTCTGGCTGCAGAATTCTGGATCAGCTGAAGGCTTTTCAGGGCATATTTAGGACAGCCCAGTAATAGAGAGTTACAGTAATCTAGTCTCGAAGTAACAAAAGCATGAACCAGTTTTTCTGCATCACTCTGAGACAGAATGTCCCTAATTTTGGCTATATTACGTAAATGAAAGAAGGCTGTTTTAGTAACCTGCTTAATATGTGGGCCAAAGGACAGGTCAGGGTCAAATATTACTCCAAGGTTTCTCACTGTAGCACTGGAAGCTAAAGTAATGCCATCCAGGTTCATTACAAAACCGGAAAATTTAGCTCTGAGTTTTTCAGATCCAACGAGAATTACTTCAGTCTTATCTGAGTTTAAGAGGAGAAAATTTCTAGACATCCAAGTCTTTATGTCTATGAGACAATTTTGTAGCCTATCGGGCTGATTTGTTTCATCTGGTTTAAAGGATAAGTATAGTTGAGTATCATCTGCATAACAATGAAAGTTTATTCCATGCTGTCTAATAATTTTGCCTAAAGGGAGCATATATAGCGTGAAGAGTACTGGTCCAAGTACAGAACCTTGAGGAACTCCATGACTTACTGTAGTTTGGGAGGAGGACTTGTCATTTACATGAACAAACTGAAGTCTATCAGATAAATATGATTTAAACCAGCTTAACGCTGTACCTGTAATTCCAACCACCTGTTCTAGTCTCTGTAACAGAATGTTATGATCGACTGTATCAAATGCAGCACTAAGATCAAGCAAGATAAGTACGGACACAAGTCCTTTGTCTGAGGCCATAAGAAGGTCATTAGTAACTTTCACCAATGCTGTCTCAGTGCTATGATGAGCTCTAAATCCTGACTGAAACTCCTCGCATAAATTATTTCTGCTCAGGTGGGCATGTAGCTGAGCTGAAACTATTTTCTCCAGAATTTTGGACATAAACGGGAGGTTAGATATAGGTCTATAATTTGCTATCACCTCTGGATCCAGAGATTGCTTTTTAAGTAAAGGCTTGATTACAGCAGTTTTAAATGATTGTGGTACATATCCTGTCACTAAAGACATATTGATAAGATTTAGTAGTGATGTATTAATTAAAGGGAAAATGTCCTTAAAGAGGCTCGTTGGGAGAGGGTCTAAGATACAGGTGGATGGTTTAGATGAAGCTATTATTTTAGTTAATTCAGAGGGTTGGACAGGACAGAAACTATTTAGACACAAGTCAGATCCTGGTTCTAAGGATGCTTCGGAGACCACAACAGGCTCAACATTATAGGTAGAAGGAAGAATATTGTGAATTTGATCTCTAATAGTGTCAATTTTATTCCTGAAAAAATACATGAAATCATCCCAGCTAAGTGAGAAAGGAATACATGGCTCCACAGCGCTCCGGCTCCTAGTAAGCCTGGCTACAGTGCTGAAAAGAAACCGAGGGTTGTTTTTGTTTTCCTCTATCAATGATGAATAATAAGCTGTTCTTGCCGTACGTAAGGCTTTTTTGTATACGATTAAACTTTCTTTCCAGGTTAAGTAAGACTCCTCTAGTCCTGATGAACGCCATCTGTTTTCCAAACGCCTTGACGCCTGTTTTAGAGCTCGAAGCTGGGAATTAAACCAGGGAGCCTTCATAATCTTACCTAATTTCTTCTTCTTTAGGGGAGCAACATTATCCAAGGTTGTACGCATTGAAGCTGTTATAGTATCAGCATGTTGATCAATCTGAGCAGGAGTAAGGCTTAAAGGGGGACTCTCAGTCATGCTAACACATGGTGGATGTGAAAAAATTGATTCAATTGATTGTTTAAATTTTTTAATATTATTGTCTGATAAACATCTACTATAGTAGAATTTATTTTTGGTCAGTGAGTAATCAAATAAAGTGAATTCAAAGGTTAATAAGAAGTGATCGGACAAGACAGGGTTTTGAGGAAATACTTTGAGCTTATCAGTCTCAATACCAGATGTTAGAACCAGATCAAGAGTATGACCATGAGAGTGAGTGGCTCCATGGACATTTTGTGAAAACCCAATTGAGTTTAGAATAGAGCTAAAGGAAATGTTTAAACTATCATTTTCATCGTCAACATGAATATTAAAATCACCTAGTACAACGACCTTATCAGTAGTCAGCACTAACTCAGACAAGAGATCAGAGAATTCGGTCAGAAACTCGGAGTAAGGTCCAGGTGGGCGATACACTAATGCTAAAAGGAGCGGTTTCTCTCAATTCCATTTTGGATGAGATAAATTTAATGTCAGGAATTCAAAGGATTTATAGTTAGTTTTGTGCTTAGGATTAATTAATAATTCTGACTTAAAAATAGCTGCAACACCTCCTCCTCTGCCTGTAGTTCTAGGAATGTGAAAGTTTAAATAGTTAGCTGGCGTAGCTTCATTAATACTAACATAATCCTCTTGCTGTAACCAGGTTTCCGTAAGACAGAATAAATCAATGTGGTGATCACCTATCAAGTCATTGACTAATAAAGACTTATTTGGGAGGGATCTAATATTCAGTAGGCCACACTTTATTGTCTTATTTTAGGATTTTATTAGATCCATTGTTTTTATTTTTATGAGGTTTTCACGATTAACCCCAGAAGTGTTTTTGTGTTGTTGAATTCTTACTGCTGGGGAGTTGTATAAGGTCGGAATGGGGTTTTGGGTGGGCGGCGGCAGGTGGGAAGCTGCAGAAAAGTGTGTAGGACTACAATTCTGCCTCCTGGTCCCAACCCTGAGTTGTCAATTTAGCTGACTAATAAAAGAGTCCATATTGCTAGAAAAGAGAGCGGCTCCATCCAACGTGGGATGGATGCCATCTCTCCTAATAAGACCAGGCTTTCCCCAAAAAGCGCTCCAATTATCTATAAAACCCACGTTGTTATCGGGACACCACCTAGACAACCAGCGGTTGAAGGATGACATGCGGCTAAACATGTCATCGCTGATTAAATTTGGCAAGGGACCAGAGAAAACTACGGAGTCCGACATGCTCTTGGCAAAGTTACACACCGAAGAAACATTAAATTTAGTGACCTCCGATTGGCGTAACCGGGTGTCGTTACCGCCGACGTGAATTACAATCTTACGGTATTTACGTTTAGCCTTAGTCAGCAGTTTCAAATATGATTCGACGTCGCCCGCTCTGGCCCCAGGAATGCATTTGACTATGGTCCCCGGTGTCTCTAGAGCCACGTTTCTGACTATGGAACTACCTATAATCAGGGTTTCTGCCTCAGCGGGTGTGTCGCCGAGCGGGGAAAATCTGTTAGAAACGTGAACAGTTCGGTGGTGGCCAGTGGGTTTTGGTTTGGGGCTACGCTTCCGCCTGACCGTAGTCCAACCCGCCTCGGCTCCCGGCTGCGCGGGAACTGCTGAGGGACCGCTAGGTGGGCTAGCTGCCCTGGCTGGTAGCTCCGCACTGGCTAATGGGGGCTTGCTGACTAACTGCTTCCCTAACTGAGTGCGGAGCTGGGCTTCTAACTCACAGAGCCTCGCCTCCAAGGCTGCCAAGCTGCTACACTTAATACACCTACCGTTATCACTAAAGGAGGCGGAGGAGTAGCTAAACATCAGACACACCGAGCAAGAAAAGGCAGGGGACCGGGGTGTGGGAAGAGAGCTAGCAGCCATGCTAAAACCGAGTGCTTGAGCTGTTTAAGTCAGTAAACAGAAAGCCAAAGATCCCAAAAAGAAATGGAATATATAGAACAGTGGTTTGGGAAGATATTGTGCGCTAAAGTGAGTGGTTGGTTAACAATAGATAGAAGTTAGAAAGAAGTTAAAGGAGCCAACGGCTCGTAGCAATCCGCAGTGACACACGCTAGGCAAACAGGAAAAGACACAATACGTTACCGCAACGTCAGCACTTTAAAAATTAAGAAACAGATTAAGTTTTCAGAACAGCCTGGTGGCCCCCCCTCCGCCTCCCCCCGCCACAAGGGTTCTTTTGTTTTCACTCAGAATGTTCATCATCTGTTGGACATGCCGGAGTTTTCTGCCTATAAACTATGGCCTTTACACATGACTTGAATCCTGCAGTTTAAACAATGATGCGACTAGTTTATGGATTTCTACTGGCTGACCAGTCATTGTGAGGTTCATGTACACGCCAACATCATGCATATTTAACGCAGTCACACGCCAGCATCATGGATATTTAACACAGTCACACACCAACATCATGCATGTTTAAATCAGTCACACGCCAACATCATGCATGTTGAACACAGTCACACACCAACATCATCCATGTTTAACAAAGTCACACACCAACATTATGCATGTTTAACGCAGTCACACGCCAGCATCATGGATATTTAACACAGTCACACACCAACATCATGCATGTTTAAATCAGTCACACGCCAACATCATGCATGTTGAACACAGTCACACACCAACATCATCCATGTTTAACAAAGTCACACACCAACATTATGCATGTTTAAATCAGTCACACTCCAACATCATGCATGTTTAAAGCAGTCACACACTAACATCATGCATGTTTAAAGCAGTCACACACTAACATCATGCATGTTTAAAGCAGTCACACGCCAACTCCATGCATGTTTAACACAGTCACACACCAACATCATGCATGTTTAAAGCAGTCACACGCCAACATCATGCATGTATAACACAGTCACACTCCAACATCATGCATGTTTAACACAGTCACACACCAAAATCATGCATGTTTAACACAGTCACACGCCAACATCATGCAAGTTTAAAGCAGTCAAACGCCAACATCATGCATGTTTAACACAGTCACACGCCAACATCATGCATGTTTAACACAGTCACACTCCAACATCATGCATGTTTAACACAGTCACACACCAACATCATGCATGTTTAACACAGTCACACGCCAACATCATGCATGTTTAAAGCAGTCACACACCAACATTATGCATGTTTAACACAGTCACACTCCAACGTCATGCATGTTTAAAATAGTCACACACCAACATCATGCATGTTTAAATCAGTCACACTCCAACATCATGCATGTTTAAAGCAGTCACACACCAACATCATGCATGTTTAACACAGTCACACTCCAACATCATGCATGTTTAATGCAGTCACATGCCAACGTCATGCATGTTTAACACAGTCACACGCCAACATCATGCAAGTTTAAAGCAGTCACACTCCAACATCATGCATGTTTAAAGCAGTCACACACCAACATCATGCATGTTTAACACAGTCACACTCCAACATCATGCATGTTTAGCACAGTCACACGCCAACATCATGCATTTTTAAAGCAGTCACACGCCATCATCATGCATGTTTAACACAGTCACACACCAACATCATGCATGTTTAACACAGTCACACACCAACATCATGCATGTTTAACACAGTCACACGCCATCATCATGCATGTTTAGCACAGTCACACGCCAACATCATGCATTTTTAAAGCAGTCACACGCCATCATCATGCATGTTTAACACAGTCACACACCAACATCATGCATGTTTAACACAGTCACACACCAACATCATGCATGTTTAACGCAGTCACACACCAACATCATGCATGTTTAACACAGTCACACACCAACATCATGCATGTTTAAAGCAGTCACACGCCAACATCATGCATGTTTAACACAGTCACACACCAACATCATGCATGTTTAAAGCAGTCACACACCAACATTATGCATGTTTAACACAGTCATACTCACACATCATGCATGTTTAAAATAGTCACACACCAACATCATGCATGTTTAAATCAGTCACACTCCAACATCATGCATGTTTAAAGCAGTCACACACCAACATCATGCATTTTTAACACAGTCACACGCCAACATCATGCATGTTAAAAGCAGTCACACACCAACAACATGCATGTTTAACACAGTCACACACCAACATCATGCATGTTTAAAGCAGTCACACACCAACATTATGCATGTTTAACACAGTCACACACCAACATCATGCATGTTTAAAATAGTCACACACCAACGTCATGCATGTTTAAATCAGTCACACTCCAAAATCTTGCATGTTTAAAGCAGTCACACACCAACATCATGCATGTTTAACACAGTCACACTCCAACATCATGCATGTTTAATGCAGTCACATGCCAACGTCATGCATGTTTAACACAGTCACACGCCAACATCATGCAAGTTTAAAGCAGTCACACTCCAACATCATGCATGTTTAAAGCAGTCACACACCAACATCATGCATGTTTAACACAGTCACACTCCAACATCATGCATATTTGAAGTAGTCACACACCAACATCATGCATGTTTAACACAGTCACACGCCATCATCATGCATGTTTAGCACAGTCACACGCCAACATCATGCATTTTTAAAGCAGTCACACGCCATCATCATGCATGTTTAACACAGTCACACACCAACATCATGCATGTTTAACACAGTCACACACCAACATCATGCATGTTTAACGCAGTCACACGCCAACATCATGCATTTTTAAAGCAGTCACACGCCATCATCATGCATGTTTAGCACAGTCACACGCCAACATCATGCATGTTTAACACAGTCACACACCAACATCATGCATGTTTAACACAGTCACACACCAACATCATGCATGTTTAGCACAGTCACACGCCAACATCATGCATTTTTAAAGCAGTCACACGCCATCATCATGCATGTTTAACACAGTCACACACCAACATCATGCATGTTTAACACAGTCACACACCAACATCATGCATGTTTAACGCAGTCACACGCCAACATCATGCATGTTTAACACAGTCACACACCAACATCATGCATGTTTAACACAGTCACACACCAACATCATGCATGTTTAAAGCAGTCACAGGCCAACATCATGCATGTTTAAAGCAGTCACACACCAACATCATGCATGTTTAACACAGTCACACACCAACATCATGCATGTTTAAAGCAGTCACACGCCAACATCATGCATGTTTAAAGCAGTCACACACCAACATCATGCATGTTTAACACAGTCACACTCCAACATCATGCATGTTTAAAGCAGTCACACACCAACATTATGCATGTTTAACACAGTCACACACCAACATCATGCATGTTTAAAATAGTCACACACCAACATCATGCATGTTTAAATCAGTCACACTCCAACATCATGCATGTTTAAAGCAGTCACACACCAACATCATGCATTTTTAACACAGTCACACGCCAACATCATGCATGTTAAAAGCAGTCACACACCAACAACATGCATGTTTAACACAGTCACACTCCAACATCATGCATGTTTAACACAGTCACACACCAACATCATGCATGTTTAACAGTCACACTCCAACATCATGCATGTTTAATACAGTCACACGCCAACATCATGCATGTTTAAAGCAGTCACACACCAACATCATGCATGTTTAACAGTCACACTCCAACATCATGCATGTTTAACACAGTCACACACCAACATCATGCATGTTTAACACAGTCACACACCAACATCATGCATGTTTAACACAGTCACACGCCAACATCATGCAAGTTTAAAGCAGTCACACGCCAACATCGTGCATGTTTGAAGTATTCAAACGCCAACATCATGCATGTTTAACACAGTCACACACCAACATCATGCATGTTTAAAGCAGTCACACGCCAACATCATGCATGTTTAACGCAGTCACACTCCAACATCATGCATGTTTAACACAGTCACACACCAAAATCATGCATGTTTAACACAGTCACACGCCAACATCATGCAAGTTTAAAGCAGTCAAACGCCAACATCATGCATGTTTAACACAGTCACACGCCAACATCATGCATGTTTAAAGCAGTCACACACCAACATTATGCATGTTTAACACAGTCACACTCCAACATCATGCATGTTTAAAATAGTCACACACCAACATCATGCATGTTTAAATCAGTCACACACCAACATCATGCATGTTTAACGCAGTCACACACCAACATCATGCATGTTGAACACAGTCACACACCAACATCATCCATGTTTAACAAAGTCACACACCAACATTATGCATGTTTAACGCAGTCACACGCCAGCATCATGGATATTTAACACAGTCACACACCAACATCATGCATGTTTAAATCAGTCACACGCCAACATCATGCATGTTGAACACAGTCACACACCAACATTATGCATGTTTAACGCAGTCACACGCCAGCATCATGGATATTTAACACAGTCACACACCAACATCATGCATGTTTAAATCAGTCACACACCAACATCATCCATGTTTAACAAAGTCACACACCAACATTATGCATGTTTAAATCAGTCACACTCCAACATCATGCATGTTTAAAGCAGTCACACATTAACATCATGCATGTTTAAAGCAGTCACACACTAACATCATGCATGTTTAAAGCAGTCACACGCCAACTCCATGCATGTTTAACACAGTCACACACTAACATCATGCATGTTTAAAGTAGTCAAACGCCAACATCATGCATGTTTAACACAGTCACACACCAACATCATGCATGTTTAAAGCAGTCACACGCCAACATCATGCATGTTTAACACAGTCACACTCCAACATCATGCATGTTTAACACAGTCACACACCAAAATCATGCATGTTTAACACAGTCACACGCCAACATCATGCAAGTTTAAAGCAGTCACACACCAACATCATGCATGTTGAACACAGTCACACACCAACATCATCCATGTTTAACAAAGTCACACACCAACATTATGCATGTTTAACGCAGTCACACGCCAGCATCATGGATATTTAACACAGTCACACACCAACATCATGCATGTTTAAATCAGTCACACGCCAACATCATGCATGTTGAACACAGTCACACACCAACATCATCCATGTTTAACAAAGTCACACACCAACATCATGCATGTTGAACACAGTCACACACCAACATCATCCATGTTTAACAAAGTCACACACCAACATTATGCATGTTTAACGCAGTCCCACGCCAGCATCATGGATATTTAACACAGTCACACACCAACATCATGCATGTTTAAATCAGTCACACGCCAACATCATGCATGTTGAACACAGTCACACACCAACATCATCCATGTTTAACAAAGTCACACACCAACATTATGCATGTTTAACGCAGTCACACGCCAGCATCATGGATATTTAACACAGTCACACAACAACATCATGCATGTTTAAATCAGTCACACACCAACATCATCCATGTTTAACAAAGTCACACACCAACATTATGCATGTTTAAATCAGTCACACTCCAACATCATGCATGTTTAAAGCAGTCACACACTAACATCATGCATGTTTAAAGCAGTCACACACTAACATCATGCATGTTTAAAGCAGTCACACGCCAACTCCATGCATGTTTAACACAGTCACACACTAACATCATGCATGTTTAAAGTAGTCAAACGCCAACATCATGCATGTTTAACACAGTCACACACCAACATCATGCATGTTTAAAGCAGTCACACGCCAACATCATGCATGTTTAACACAGTCACACAGCAACATCATGCATGTTTAACACAGTCACACACCAAAATCATGCATGTTTAACACAGTCACACGCCAACATCATGCAAGTTTAAAGCAGTCAAACGCCAACATCATGCATGTTTAACACAGTCACACGCCAACATAATGCATGTTTAAAGCAGTCACACACCAACATTATGCATGTTTAACACAGTCACACTCCAACATCATGCATGTTTAAAATAGTCACACACCAACATCATGCATGTTTAAATCAGTCACACTCCAACATCATGCATGTTTAAAGCAGTCACACACCAACATCATGCATTTTTAACACAGTCACACGCCAACATCATGCATGTTAAAAGCAGTCACACACCAACAACATGCATGTTTAAAGCAGTCACACACCAACATTATGCATGTTTAACACAGTCACACACCAACAACATGCATGTTTAAAGCAGTCACACACCAACATTATGCATGTTTAACACAGTCACACGCCAACATCATGCATGTTTAAAATAGTCACACACCAACATCATGCATGTTTAAAGCAGTCACACACCAACATCATGCATATTTAACGCAGTCACACGCCAGCATCATGGATATTTAACACAGTCACACACCAACATCATGCATGTTTAACGCAGTCACACAACAACATCATGCATGTTGAACACAGTCACACACCAACATCATCCATGTTTAACAAAGTCACACACCAACATTATGCATGTTTAACGCAGTCACACGCCAGCATCATGGATATTTAACACAGTCACACAACAACATCATGCATGTTTAAATCAGTCACACGCCAACGTCATCCATGTTTAACAAAGTCACACGCCAACATTATGCATGTTTAAATCAGTCACACTGCAACATCATGCATGTTTAAAGCAGTCACACACTAACATCATGCATGTTTAAAGCAGTCACACACTAACATCATGCATGTTTAAAGCAGTCACATGCCAACTCCATGCATGTTTAACACAGTCACACACTAACATCATGCATGTTTAAAGTAGTCAAACGCCAACATCATGCATGTTTAAGACAGTCACACACCAACATCATGCATGTTTAAAGCAGTCACACGCCAACATCATGCATGTTTAACACAGTCACACTCCAACATCATGCATGTTTAACACAGTCACACACCAAAATCATGCATGTTTAACACAGTCACACGCCAACATCATGCAAGTTTAAAGCAGTCAAACGCCAACATCATGCATGTTTAACACAGTCACACGCCAACATCATGCATGTTTAAAGCAGTCACACACCAACATTATGCATGTTTAACACAGTCACACTCCAACATCATGCATGTTTAAAATAGTCACACACCAACATCATGCATGTTTAAATCAGTCACATTCCAACATCATGCATGTTTAAAGCAGTCACACACCAACATCATGCATTTTTAACACAGTCACACGCCAACATCATGCATGTTAAAAGCAGTCACACACCAACAACATGCATGTTTAAAGCAGTCACACACCAACATTATGCATGTTTAACACAGTCACACACCAACAACATGCATGTTTAAAGCAGTCACACACCAACATTATGCATGTTTAACACAGTCACACACCAACATCATGCATGTTTAAAATAGTCACACACCAACATCATGCATGTTTAAAGCAGTCACACTCCAACATCATGCATGTTTAAAGCAGTCACACACCAACATCATGCATGTTTAACACAGTCACACTCCAACATCATGCATATTTAAAGTAGTCACACACCAACATCATGCATGTTTAACACAGTCACACGCCAACATCATGCATTTTTAAAGCAGTCACACGCCATCATCATGCATGTTTAACACAGTCACACACCAACATCATGCATGTTTAACACAGTCACACACCAACATCATGCATGTTTAAGACAGTCACACACCAACATCATGCATGTTTAAAGCAGTCACACACCAACATCATGCATGTTTAACACAGTCACACACCAACATCATGCATGTTTAAAGCAGTCACACGCCAACATCATGCATGTTTAAAGCAGTCACACACCAACATCATGCATGTTTAACACAGTCACACTCCGACATCATGCATGTTTAACACAGTCACACACCAACATCATGCATGTTTAACACAGTCACACTCCAACATCATGCATGTTTAATACAGTCACACGCCAACATCATGCATGTTTAAAGCAGTCACACACCAACATCATGCATGTTTAACACAGTCACACTCCAACATCATGCATGTTTAACACAGTCACACACCAACATCATGCATGTTTAACACAGTCACACACCAACATCATGCATGTTTAACACAGTCACACGCCAACATCATGCAAGTTTAAAGCAGTCAAACGCCAACATCATGCATGTTTAACACAGTCACACGCCAACATCATGCATGTTTAAAGCAGTCACACACCAACATTATGCATGTTTAACACAGTCACACTCCAACATCATGCATGTTTAAAATAGTCACACACCAACATCATGCATGTTTAAATCAGTCACATTCCAACATCATGCATGTTTAAAGCAGTCACACGCCAACATCATGCATGTTAAAAGCAGTCACACACCAACAACATGCATGTTTAAAGCAGTCACACACCAACATTATGCATGTTTAACACAGTCACACACCAACAACATGCATGTTTAAAGCAGTCACACACCAACATTATGCATGTTTAACACAGTCACACACCAACATCATGCATGTTTAAAATAGTCACACACCAACATCATGCATGTTTAAAGCAGTCACACTCCAACATCATGCATGTTTAAAGCAGTCACACACCAACATCATGCATGTTTAACACAGTCACACTCCAACATCATGCATATTTAAAGTAGTCACACACCAACATCATGCATGTTTAACACAGTCACACGCCAACATCATGCATTTTTAAAGCAGTCACACGCCATCATCATGCATGTTTAACACAGTCACACACCAACATCATGCATGTTTAACACAGTCACACACCAACATCATGCATGTTTAAGACAGTCACACACCAACATCATGCATGTTTAAAGCAGTCACACACCAACATCATGCATGTTTAACACAGTCACACACCAACATCATGCATGTTTAAAGCAGTCACACGCCAACATCATGCATGTTGAAAGCAGTCACACACCAACATCATGCATGTTTAACACAGTCACACGCCAACATCATGCATGTTTAACACAGTCACACACCAACATCATGCATGTTTAACACAGTCACACTCCAACATCATGCATGTTTAATACAGTCACACGCCAACATCATGCATGTTTAAAGCAGTCACACACCAACATCATGCATGTTTAACACAGTCACACTCCAACATCATGCATGTTTAACACAGTCACACACCAACATCATGCATGTTTAACACAGTCACACACCAACATCATGCATATTTAACACAGTCACACGCCAACATCATGCAAGTTTAAAGCAGTCACACGCCAACATTGTGCATGTTTGAAGCAGTCACACGCCAACATCGAGCGTGTTTAACACAGTCACACACCAATCTCATGCATGTTTAACACAGTCACACACCAACATCATGCATGTTTAACACAGTCACACACCAATCTCATGCATGTTTAACACAGTCACACACCAACATCATGCATGTTTAACGCAGTCACACACCAACATCATGCATGTTTAAAGCAGTCACACGCAAACATCATGCATGTTTAAAGCAGTCACACGCAAACATCATGCATGTTTAAAGCAGTCACACGCCAACATCGTGCAAGTTTAAAGCAGTCACACGCCAACATCATGCAAGTTTAAAGCAGTCACACGCAAACATCATGCATGTTTAACACAGTCACACGCCAACATCATGCATGTTTAAAGCAGTCACACTCCAACATCATGCATGTTTAAAGCAGTCACACACCAACATCATGCATGTTTAAAGCAGTCACACTACAACATCATGCATGTTTAAAGCAGTCACACGCAAACATCATGCATGTTTAACACAGTCATACGCCAACATCATGCATGTTTACAGCAGTCACACTCCAACATCATGCATGTTTAAAGCAGTCACACTCCAACATCATGCATGTTTAAAGCAGTCACACTCCAACATCATGCATGTTTAAAGCAGTCACATGCAAACATCATGCATGTTTAACACAGTCACACGCCAACAACATGCAAGTTTAAAGCAGTCACTCTCCAACATCATCCATGTTTAAAGCAGTCACACTCCAACATCATCCATGTTTAAAGCTTTCACACACCAACATCATGCATGTTTAACTCAGTCACACGCAAACATCTTGCATGTTTAACACAGTCACACGCCAACATCATGCAAGTTTAAAGCAGTCACACGCCAACATCATGCATTTTTAACACAGTCACACACCAACATCATGCATGTTTAAAGCAGTCACACACCAACATCATGCATGTTTAACACAGTCACACACCAACATCATGCATGTTTAAAGCAGTCACACGCCAACATCATGCATGTTTAAAATAGTCACACACCAACATCATGCATGTTTAAATCAGTCACACTCCAACATCATGCATGTTTAAAGCAGTCACACAACAACATCATGCATTTTTAACACAGTCACACGCCAACATCATGCATGTTAAAAGCAGTCACACACCAACAACATGCATGTTTAACACAGTCACACACCAACATCATGCATGTTTAAAGCAGTCACACACCAACATTATGCATGTTTAACACAGTCACACACCAACATCATGCATGTTTAAAATAGTCACACACCAACATCATGCATGTTTAAATCAGTCACACTCCAACATCATGCATGTTTAAAGCAGTCACACACCAACATCATGCATGTTTAACACAGTCACACTCCAACATCATGCATGTTTAATGCAGTCACATGCCAACGTCATGCATGTTTAACACAGTCACAAGCCAACATCATGCAAGTTTAAAGCAGTCACACTCCAACATCATGCATGTTTAAAGCAGTCACACACCAACATCATGCATGTTTAACACAGTCACACTCCAACATCATGCATATTTAAAGTAGTCACACTCCAACATCATGCATGTTTAACACAGTCACACGCCATCATCATGCATGTTTAGCACAGTCACACGCCAACATCATGCATTTTTAAAGCAGTCACACGCCATCATCATGCATGTTTAGCACAGTCACACGCCAACATCATGCATTTTTAAAGCAGTCACACGCCATCATCATGCATGTTTAACACAGTCACACGCCAACATCATGCATGTTTAAAGCAGTCACACACCAACATCATGCATGTTTAACACAGTCACACACCAACATCATGCATGTTTAAAGCAGTCACACGCCAACATCATGCATGTTTAAAGCAGTCACACACCAACATCATGCATGTTTAACACAGTCACACTCCAACATCATGCATGTTTAAGACAGTCACACACCAACATCATGCATGTTTAACACAGTCACACTCCAACATCATGCATGTTTAATACAGTCACACGCCAACATCATGCATGTTTAAAGCAGTCACACACCAACATCATGCATGTTTAACACAGTCACACTCCAACATCATGCATGTTTAACACAGTCACACACCAACATCATGCATGTTTAACACAGTCACACACCAACATCATGCATGTTTAACACAGTCACACGCCAACATCATGCAAGTTTAAAGCAGTCACACGCCAACATCGTGCATGTTTGAAGCAGTCACACGCCAACATCGAGCATGTTTAACACAGTCACACACCAACATCATGCATGTTTAACACAGTCACACACCAACATCATGCATGTTTAACACAGTCACACTCCAACATCATGCATGTTTAATACAGTCACATGCCAACATCCTGCATGTTTAACGCAGTCACACACCAACATCATGCATGTTTAAAGCAGTCACACGCAAACATCATGCAAGTTTAAAGCAGTCACACTCCAACATCATGCATGTTTAAAGCAGTCACACGCCAACATCATGCAAGTTTAAAGCAGTCACACGCCAACATCATGCAAGTTTAAAGCAGTCACACGCAAACATCACGCATGTTTAAAGCAGTCACACTCCAACATCATGCATGTTTAAAGCAGTCACACGCCAACATCATGCAAGTTTAAAGCAGTCACACGCCAACATCATGCAAGTTTAAAGCAGTCACACGCAAACATCATGCATGTTTAAAGCAGTCACACTCCAACATCATGCATGTTTAAAGCAGTCACACACCAACATCATGCATGTTTAAAGCAGTCACACTCCAACATCATGCATATTTAACGCAGTCACACGCCAGCATCATGGATATTTAACACAGTCACACACCAACATCATGCAAGTTTAAAGCAGTCACACGCAAACATCATGCATGTTTAAAGCAGTCACACTCCAACATCATGCATGTTTAAAGCAGTCACACACCAACATCATGCATGTTGAACACAGTCACACACCAACATCATCCATGTTTAACAAAGTCACACACCAACATTATGCATGTTTAACGCAGTCACACGCCAGCATCATGGATATTTAACACAGTCACACACCAACATCATGCATGTTTAAATCAGTCACACGCCAACATCATGCATGTTGAACACAGTCACACGCCAACATCATCCATGTTTAACAAAGTCACACACCAACATTATGCATGTTTAACGCAGTCACACGCCAGCATCATGGATATTTAACACAGTCACACAACAACATCATGCATGTTTAACACAGTCACACACCAACATCATGCATGTTTAAATCAGTCACACTCCAACATCATGCATGTTTAAAGCAGTCACACAACAACATCATGCATTTTTAACACAGTCACACGCCAACATCATGCATGTTAAAAGCAGTCACACACCAACAACATGCATGTTTAACACAGTCACACACCAACATCATGCATGTTTAAAGCAGTCACACACCAACATTATGCATGTTTAACACAGTCACACACCAACATCATGCATGTTTAAAATAGTCACACACCAACATCATGCATGTTTAAATCAGTCACACTCCAACATCATGCATGTTTAAAGCAGTCACACACCAACATCATGCATGTTTAACACAGTCACACTCCAACATCATGCATGTTTAATGCAGTCACATGCCAACGTCATGCATGTTTAACACAGTCACAAGCCAACATCATGCAAGTTTAAAGCAGTCACACTCCAACATCATGCATGTTTAAAGCAGTCACACACCAACATCATGCATGTTTAACACAGTCACACTCCAACATCATGCATATTTAAAGTAGTCACACTCCAACATCATGCATGTTTAACACAGTCACACGCCATCATCATGCATGTTTAGCACAGTCACACGCCAACATCATGCATTTTTAAAGCAGTCACACGCCATCATCATGCATGTTTAGCACAGTCACACGCCAACATCATGCATTTTTAAAGCAGTCACACGCCATCATCATGCATGTTTAACACAGTCACACGCCAACATCATGCATGTTTAAAGCAGTCACACACCAACATCATGCATGTTTAACACAGTCACACACCAACATCATGCATGTTTAAAGCAGTCACACGCCAACATCATGCATGTTTAAAGCAGTCACACACCAACATCATGCATGTTTAACACAGTCACACTCCAACATCATGCATGTTTAAGACAGTCACACACCAACATCATGCATGTTTAACACAGTCACACTCCAACATCATGCATGTTTAATACAGTCACACGCCAACATCATGCATGTTTAAAGCAGTCACACACCAACATCATGCATGTTTAACACAGTCACACTCCAACATCATGCATGTTTAACACAGTCACACACCAACATCATGCATGTTTAACACAGTCACACACCAACATCATGCATGTTTAACACAGTCACACGCCAACATCATGCAAGTTTAAAGCAGTCACACGCCAACATCGTGCATGTTTGAAGCAGTCACACGCCAACATCGAGCATGTTTAACACAGTCACACACCAACATCATGCATGTTTAACACAGTCACACACCAACATCATGCATGTTTAACACAGTCACACTCCAACATCATGCATGTTTAATACAGTCACATGCCAACATCCTGCATGTTTAACGCAGTCACACACCAACATCATGCATGTTTAAAGCAGTCACACGCAAACATCATGCAAGTTTAAAGCAGTCACACTCCAACATCATGCATGTTTAAAGCAGTCACACGCCAACATCATGCAAGTTTAAAGCAGTCACACGCCAACATCATGCAAGTTTAAAGCAGTCACACGCAAACATCACGCATGTTTAAAGCAGTCACACTCCAACATCATGCATGTTTAAAGCAGTCACACGCCAACATCATGCAAGTTTAAAGCAGTCACACGCCAACATCATGCAAGTTTAAAGCAGTCACACGCAAACATCATGCATGTTTAAAGCAGTCACACTCCAACATCATGCATGTTTAAAGCAGTCACACACCAACATCATGCATGTTTAAAGCAGTCACACTCCAACATCATGCATATTTAACGCAGTCACACGCCAGCATCATGGATATTTAACACAGTCACACACCAACATCATGCATGTTTAAAGCAGTCACACACCAACATCATGCATGTTGAACACAGTCACACACCAACATCATCCATGTTTAACAAAGTCACACACCAACATTATGCATGTTTAACGCAGTCACACGCCAGCATCATGGATATTTAACACAGTCACACACCAACATCATGCATGTTTAAATCAGTCACACGCCAACATCATGCATGTTGAACACAGTCACACGCCAACATCATCCATGTTTAACAAAGTCACACACCAACATTATGCATGTTTAACGCAGTCACACGCCAGCATCATGGATATTTAACACAGTCACACAACAACATCATGCATGTTTAAATCAGTCACACACCAACATCATCCATGTTTAACAAAGTCACACACCAACATTATGCATGTTTAAAGCAGTCACACACCAACATCATGCATGTTTAAAGCAGTCACACGCCAACATCATGCATGTTTAACACAGTCACACTCCAACATCATGCATGTTTAACACAGTCACACACCAAAATCATGCATGTTTAACACAGTCACACGCCAACATCATGCAAGTTTAAAGCAGTCAAACGCCAACATCATGCATGTTTAACACAGTCACACGCGAACATCATGCATGTTTAAAGCAGTCACACACCAACATCATGCATGTTTAAATCAGTCACACTCCAACATCATGCATGTTTAAAGCAGTCACACACCAACATCATGCATTTTTAACACAGTCACACGCCAATATCATGCATGTTTAACACAGTTACAAACCAACATCATGCATGTTTAACACAGTCACACACCAACATCATGCATGTTTAACACAGTCACACGCCAACATCATGCAAGTTTAAAGCAGTCACACGCCAACATCGTGCATGTTTGAAGCAGTCACACGCCAACATCGAGCATGTTTAACACAGTCACACACCAACATCATGCATGTTTAACACAGTCAAACACCAACATCATGCATGTTTAACACAGTCACACTCCAACATCATGCATGTTTAATACAGTCACATGCCAACATCCTGCATGTTTAACGCAGTCACACACCAACATCATGCATGTTTAACACAGTCACACGCAAACATCATGCATGTTTAAAGCAGTCACACTCCAACATCATGCATGTTTAAAGCAGTCACACGCCAACATCATGCAAGTTTAAAGCAGTCACACGCCAACATCATGCAAGTTTAAAGCAGTCACACGCAAACATCATGCATGTTTAAAGCAGTCACACTCCAACATCATGCATGTTTAAAGCAGTCACACGCCAACATCATGCAAGTTTAAAGCAGTCACACGCCAACATCATGCATGTTTAAAGCAGTCACACACCAACATCATGCATATTTAAAGCAGTCACACTCCAACATCATGCATGTTTAAAGCAGTCACACACCAACATCATGCATGTTTAACACAGTCACACTCCAACATCATGCATGTTTAACGCAGTCACACACCAACATCATGCATGTTGAACACAGTCACACACCAACATCATCCATGTTTAACAAAGTCACACACCAACATTATGCATGTTTAACAAAGTCACACGCCAGCATCATGGATATTTAACACAGTCACACACCAACATCATGCATGTTTAAATCAGTCACACGCCAACATCATGCATGTTGAACACAGTCACACACCAACATCATCCATGTTTAACAAAGTCACACACCAACATTATGCATGTTTAACGCAGTCACACGCCAGCATCATGGATATTTAACACAGTCACACAACTACATCATGCATGTTTAAATCAGTCACACACCAACATCATCCATGTTTAACAAAGTCACACACCAACATTATGCATGTTTAAATCAGTCACACTCCAACATCATGCATGTTTAAAGCAGTCACACACTAACATCATGCATGTTTAAAGCAGTCACACACTAACATCATGCATGTTTAAAGCAGTCACACGCCAACTCCATGCATGTTTAACACAGTCACACTCCAACATCATGCATGTTTAATACAGTCACATGCCAACATCCTGCATGTTTAACGCAGTCACACACCAACATCATGCATGTTTAACACAGTCACACGCAAACATCATGCATGTTTAACTCAGTCACACGCAAACATCATGCATGTTTAACACAGTCACACGCCAACATCATGCACGTTTAAAGCAGTCACACACCAACATCATGCATGTTTAAAGCAGTCACACGCCAACATCATGCAAGTTTAAAGCAGTCACACGCCAACATCATGCAAGTTTAAAGCAGTCACACGCAAACATCATGCATGTTTAAAGCAGTCACACTCCAACATCATGCAAGTTTAAAGCAGTCACACGCCAACATCATGCAAGTTTAAAGCAGTCACACGCCAACATCATGCATGTTTAAAGCAGTCACACACCAACATCATGCATATTTAAAGCAGTCACACTCCAACATCATGCATGTTTAAAGCAGTCACACACCAACATCATGCATGTTTAAAGCAGTCACACTCCAACATCATGCATGTTTAACGCAGTCACACACCAACATCATGCATGTTTAACACAGTCACACACCAACATCATCCATGTTTAACAAAGTCACACACCAACATTATGCATGTTTAACAAAGTCACACGCCAGCATCATGGATATTTAACACAGTCACACACCAACATCATGCATGTTTAAATCAGTCACACGCCAACATCATGCATGTTGAACACAGTCACACACCAACATCATCCATGTTTAACAAAGTCACACACCAACATTATGCATGTTTAACGCAGTCACACGCCAGCATCATGGATATTTAACACAGTCACACAACAACATCATGCATGTTTAAATCAGTCACACACCAACATCATCCATGTTTAACAAAGTCACACACCAACATTATGCATGTTTAAATCAGTCACACTCCAACATCATGCATGTTTAAAGCAGTCACACGCTAACATCATGCATGTTTAAAGCAGTCACACTAACATCATGCATGTTTAAAGCAGTCACACGCCAACTCCATGCATGTTTAACACAGTCACACACTAACATCATGCATGTTTAAAGTAGTCAAACGCCAACATCATGCATGTTTAACACAGTCACACACCAACATCATGCATGTTTAAAGCAGTCACACGCCAACATCATGCATGTTTAACACAGTCACACTCCAACATCATGCATGTTTAACACAGTCACACACCAAAATCATGCATGTTTAACACAGTCACACGCAAACATCATGCAAGTTTAAAGCAGTCAAACGCCAACATCATGCATGTTTAACACAGTCACACGCCAACATCATGCATGTTTAAAGCAGTCACACACCAACATTATGCATGTTTAACACAGTCACACTCCAACATCATGCATGTTTAAAATAGTCACAGACCAACATCATGCATGTTTAAATCAGTCACACTCCAACATCATGCATGTTTAAAGCAGTCACACACCAACATCATGCATTTTTAACACAGTCACACGCCAACATCATGCATGTTTAAAGCAGTCACACACCAACAACATGCATGTTTAACACAGTCACACACCAACATCATGCATGTTTAAAGCAGTCACACACCAACATTATGCATGTTTAACACAGTCACACACCAACATCATGCATGTTTAAAGCAGTCACACTCCAACATCATGCATGTTTAAAGCAGTCACACACCAACATCATGCATGTTTAACACAGTCACACACCAACATCATGCATGTTTAACACAGTCACACACCAACATCATGCATGTTTAACACAGTCACACTCCAACATCATGCATATTTAAAGTAGTCACACACCAACATCATGCATGTTTAACACAGTCACACGATAACATCATGCATTTTGAAAGCAGTCACACGCCATCATCATGCATGTTTAACACAGTCACACACCAACATCATGCATGTTTAACAGAGTCACACACCAACATCATGCATGTTTAACACAGTCACACACCAACATCATGCATGTTTAAAGCAGTCACACACCAACATCATGCATGTTTAACACAGTCACACACCAACATCATGCATGTTTAAAGCAGTCACACGCCAACATCATGCATGTATAAAGCAGTCACACACCAACATCATGCATGTTTAACACAGTCACACTGCAACATCATGCATGTTTAACACAGTCACACACCAACATCATGCATGTTTAACACAGTCACACACCAACATCATGCATGTTTAACACAGTCACACGCCAACATCATGCAAGTTTAAAGCAGTCACACGCCAACATCGTGCATGTTTGAAGCAGTCACACGCCAACATCATGCATGTTTAAAACAGTCACACACCAACATCATGCATGTTTAAATCAGTCACACTCCAACATCATGCATGTTTAACACAGTCACACTCCAACATCATGCATGTTTAACGCAGTCACACACCAACATCATGCATGTTTAAAGCAGTCACACGCAAACATCATGCATGTTTAAAGCAGTCACACTCCAACTTCATGCATGTTTAAAGCAGTCACTCGCCAACATCATGCAAGTTTAAAGCAGTCACACGCCAACATCATGCAAGTTTAAAGCAGTCACACGCAAACATCATGCATGTTTAACACAGTCACACGCCAACATCATGCATGTTTAAAGCAGTCACACTCCAACATCATGCATGTTTAAAGCAGTCACACACCAACATCATGCATGTTTAAAGCAGTCACACTACAACATCATGCATGTTTAAAGCAGTCACACGCAAACATCATGCATGTTTAACACAGTCATACGCCAACATCATGCATGTTTACAGCAGTCACACTCCAACATCATGCATGTTTAAAGCAGTCACACTCCAACATCATGCATGTTTAAAGCAGTCACACTCCAACATCATGCATGTTTAAAGCAGTCACACTCCAACATCATGCATGTTTAAAGCAGTCACACTCCAACATCATGCATGTTTAAAGCAGTCACACGCAAACATCATGCATGTTTAACACAGTCACACGCCAACATCATGCAAGTTTAAAGCAGTCACTCTCCAACATCATCCATGTTTAAAGCAGTCACACTCCAACATCATCCATGTTTAAAGCTTTCACACACCAACATCATGCATGTTTAACTCAGTCACACGCAAACGTCATGCATGTTTAACACAGTAACACGCAAACATTATGAATGTTTAACACAGTCAGACGCCAACATCATGCATGTTTAACACATACACACGCCAACATCATGCATGTTTACAGCAGTCACACACCAACATCATGCATGTTTAAAGCAGTCACACACCAACATCATGCATGTTTAAAGCAGTCACACGCAAACATCATGCATGTTTAACGCATTGACACGCCAACATCATGCAAGTTTAACGCAGTCACACTCCAACATCATGCATGTTTAAAGCAGTCACACTCCAACATCATGCATGTTTAATACAGTCACATGCCAACATCGTGCATGTTTAACGCAGTCACACACCAACATCATGCATGTTTAAAGCAGTCACACGCAAACATCATGCATGTTTAACTCAGTCACACGCAAACATCATGCATGTTTAACACAGTCACACGCCAACATCATGCAAGTTTAAAGCAGTCACACGCCAACATCATGCATTTTTAACACAGTCACACACCAACATCATGCATGTTTAAAGCAGTCACACACCAACATCATGCATGTTTAAAGCAGTCACACACCAACATCATGCATGTTTAAAGCAGTCACACGCAAACATCATGCATGTTTAACGCAGTCACACACCAACATCATGCAAGTTTAAAGCAGTCACACTCCAACATCATGCATGTTTAAAGCAGTCACACAACAACATCATGCATGTTTAACACAGTCACACTCCAACATCATGCATGTTTAAAGCAATCACACACCAACATCATGCATGTTTAACACAGTCACACACCAACATCATGCAAGTTTAAAGCAGTAACACGCAAACATTATGAATGTTTAACACAGTCAGACGCCAACATCATGCATGTTTAACACAGTCACACGCCAACATCATGCATGTTTAACACAGTCACACTCCAACATCATGCATATTTAAAGTAGTCACACACCAACATCATGCATGTTTAACACAGTCACACTCCAACATCATGCATGTTTAACACAGTCACACACCAACATCATGCAAGTTTAAAGCAGTAACACACCAACATCATGCATGTTTAACACAGTCACACTCCAACATCATGCATGTTTAACACAGTCACACACCAACATCATGCAAGTTTAAAGCAGTAACACGCAAACATTATGAATGTTTAACACAGTCAGACGCCAACATCATGCATGTTTAACACATACACACGCCAACATCATGCATGTTTACAGCAGTCACACTCCAACATCATGCATATTTAAAGTAGTCACACACCAACATCATGCATGTTTAAAGCAGTCACACACACCAACATCATGCATGTTTAACGCAGTCACACACCAACATCATGCATGTTTAACACAGTCACACACCAACATCATGCATGTTTAACGCAGTCACACACCAACATCATGCATGTTTAAAGCAGTCACACGCCAACATCATGCATGTTTAACGCAGTCACACACCAACATCATGCATGTTTAACGCAGTCACACACCAACATCATGCATGTTTAACGCAGTCACACACCAACATCATGCATGTTTAAAGCAGTCACACGCCAACATCAGGC
Source organism: Telmatherina bonti (assembly GCF_933228915.1). NCBI lineage: Eukaryota > Metazoa > Chordata > Actinopteri > Atheriniformes > Telmatherinidae > Telmatherina > Telmatherina bonti. The sequence continues at coordinate 4,022,703 of NC_136614.1, forward strand.
ATGTTTAACGCAGTCACACACCAACATCATGCATGTTTAACGCAGTCACACACCAACATCATGCATGTTTAACGCAGTCACACGCCAACATCAGGCATGTTTAACACAGTCACACACCAACATCATGCATGTTTAAAGATTTCACACGCCAACATCATGCATGTTTAACACAGTCACACCCCAACATCCTGCATGTTTAAAGCAGTCACACGCCAACATCATGCATGTTTAACACAGTCACACTCCAACATCATGCATGTTTAAAGCAGTCACACACCAACATCATGCATGTATAACACAGTCACACGCCAACATCATGCAAGTTTAAAGCAGTCACACGCCAACATCGTGCATGTTTAACACAGTCACACACCAACATCATGCATGTTTACCACAGTCACACACCAACATCATGCATGTTAACACAGTCACACTCCAACATCATGCATGTTTAATACAGTCACATGCCAACATCGTGCATGTTTAACGCAGTCACAAACCAACATCATGCATGTTTAAAGCAGTCACACGCAAACATCATGAATGTTTAACTCAGTCACACGCAAACATCATGCATGTTTAACACAGTCACACGCCAACATCATGCAGGTTTAAAGCAGTCACACACCAACATCATGCATTTTTAACACAGTCACACACCAACATCATGCATGTTTAAAGCAGTCACACTCCAACATCATGCATGTTTAAAGCAGTCACACACCAACATCATGCATGTTTAACACAGTCACACACCAACATTATGAATGTTTAACACAGTCACACGCCAACATCATGCATTTTTAACACATACACACGCCAACATCATGCATGTTTAACACAGTCACACTCCAACATCATGCATATTTAAAGAAGTCACACACCAACATCATGCATGTTTAACACAGTCACACGCCATCATCATGCATGTTTAACACAGTCACACACCAACATCATGCATTTTTAACACAGTCACACGCCATCATCATGCATGTTTAACACAGTCACACACCAACATCATGCATGTTTAACACAGTCACACACCAACATCATGCATGTTTAACACAGTCACACACCAACATCATGCATGTTTAACGTAGTCACACACCAAGATCATGCATGTTTAAAGCAGTCACACACCAACATCATGCATGTTTAACGCAGTCACACACCAACATCATGCATGTTTAAAGCAGTCACACACCAACATCATGCAAGTTTAAAGCAGTCACACACCAACATTATGAATGTGTAACACAGTCACACGCCAACATCATGCATTTTTAACACATACACACGCCAACATCATGCATGTTTAACACAGTCACACACCAACATCATGCATATTTAAAGAAGTCACACACCAACATCATGCATTTTTAACACAGTCACACGCCATCATCATGCATGTTTAACACAGTCACACACCAACATCATGCATGTTTAAAGATTTCATACGCCAACATCATGCATGTTTAACACAGTCACACCCCAACATCCTGCATGTTTAATACAGTCACACGCCAACATCATGCATGTTTAAAGAAGTCACACACCAACATCATGCATGTTTAACACAGTCACACACCAACATCATGCATTTTTAACACAGTCACACGCCATCATCATGCATGTTTAACACAGTCACACACCAACATCATGCATGTTTAAAGATTTCATACGCCAACATCATGCATGTTTAACACAGTCACACCCCAACATCCTGCATGTTTAACACAGTCACACACCAACATCATGCATGTTTAAAGATTTCATACGCCAACATCATGCATGTTTAACACAGTCACACCCCAACATCATGCATGTTTAACACAGTCACACGCCAACATCTTGCATGTTTAACACAGTCACACTCCAACATCATGCATGTTTAACACAGTCACACTCCAACATCATGCATGTTTAAAGCAGTCACACACCAACATCATGCATGTTTAACACAGTCACACACCAACATCATGCATGTTTAACACAGTCACACACCAACATCATGCATGTTTAAAGCAGTCACACACCAACATCATGCATGTTTAACGCAGTCACACACCAACATCATGCATGTTTAAAGCAGTCACACTCCAACATCATGCATGTTTAAAGCAGTCACACTCCAACATCATGCATGTTTAAAGCAGTCACACACCAACATCATCCATGTTTAAAGCTTTCACACACCAACATCATGCATGTCTAAAGCAGTCACACTCCAACATCATGCATGTTTAAAGCAGTCACACACCAACATCATGCATGTTTAAAGCAGTCACACACCAACATCATGCATGTTTAAACCAGTCACACGCAAACATCATGCATGTTTAACGCAGTCACACACCAACATCATGCATGTTTAAAGCAGTCACACGCAAACATCATGCATGTTTAACTCAGTCACACGCAAACATCATGCATGTTTAACACAGTCACACGCCAACATCATGCACGTTTAAAGCAGTCACACACCAACATCATGCATTTTTAACACAGTCACACACCAACATCATGCATGTTTAAAGCAGTCACACACCAACATCATGCATGTTTAAAGCAGTCACTCGCAAACATCATGCATGTTTAACTCAGTCACACGCAAACATCATGCATGTTTAACTCAGTCACACGCCAACATCATGCACGTTTAAAGCAGTCACACACCAACATCATGCATTTTTAACACAGTCACACACCAACATCATGCATGTTTAAAGCAGTCACACACCAACATCATGCATGTTTAAAGCAGTCACTCGCAAACATCATGCATGTTTAACGCAGTCACACGCCAACATCATGCAAGTTTAAAGCAGTCACACACCAACATCATTCATGTTTAACACAGTCACACTCCAACATCATGCATGTTTAAAGCAGTCACACACCAACATCATGCAAGTTTAAAGCAGTCACACACCAACATTATGAATGTTTAACACAGTCAGACGCCAACATCATGCATTTTTAACACATACACACGCCAACATCATGCATGTTTAACACAGTCACACTCCAACATCATGCATATTTAAAGAAGTCACACACCAACATCATGCATGTTTAACACAGTCACACGCCATCATCATGCATGTTTAACACAGTCACACGCCAACATCATGCATTTTTAACACAGTCACACGCCATCATCATGCATGTTTAACACAGTCACACACCAACATCATGCATGTTTAACACAGTCACACACCAACATCATGCATGTTTAACGCAGTCACACACCAACATCATGCATGTTTAACACAGTCACACACCAACATCATGCATGTTTAACGCAGTCACACACCAACATCATGCATGTTTAAAGCAGTCACACACCAACATCATGCATGTTTAACGCAGTCACACACCAACATCATGCATGTTTAACGCAGTCACACACCAACATCATGCATGTTTAACGCAGTCACACACCAACATCATGCATGTTTAAAGCAGTCACACGCCAACATCAGGCATGTTTAACACAGTCACACACCAACATCATGCATGTTTAAAGATTTCACACGCCAACATCATGCATGTTTAACACAGTCACACCCCAACATCCTGCATGTTTAATACAGTCACACGCCAATATCATGCATGTTTAACACAGTCACACTCCAACATCATGCATGTTTAAAGCAGTCACACACCAACATCATGCATGTATAACACAGTCACACGCCAACATCATGCAAGTTTAAAGCAGTCACACGCCAACATCATGCATGTTTGAAGCAGTCACACGCCAACATCGTGCATGTTTAACACAGTCACACACCAACATCATGCATGTTTAACACAGTCACACACCAACATCATGCATGTTAACACAGTCACACTCCAACATCATGCATGTTTAATACAGTCACACACCAAAATCGTGCATGTTTAACGCAGTCACACACCAACATCATGCATGTTTAAAGCAGTCACACGCAAACATCATGCATGTTTAACTCAGTCACACGCAAACATCATGCATGTTTAAAGCAGTCACACGCCAACATCATGCAGGTTTAAAGCAGTCACACACCAACATCATGCATTTTTAACACAGTCACACACCAACATCATGCATGTTTAAAGCAGTCACACTCCAACATCATGCATGTTTAAAGCAGTCACACACCAACATCATGCATGTTTAACACAGTCACACTCCAACATCATGCATGTTTAACACAGTCACACACCAACATCATGCATGTTTAACACAGTCACACACCAACATCATGCATGTTTAACACAGTCACACTCCAACATCATGCATGTTTAAAGCAGTCACACACCAACATCATGCATGTTTAACACAGTCACACACCAACATCATGCAAGTTTAAAGCAGTCACACACCAACATTATGAATTTTTAACACAGTCACACACCAACATCATGCATGTTTAACACATACACACGCCAACATCATGCATGTTTAACACAGTCACACTCCAACATCATGCATATTTAAAGAAGTCACACACCAACATCATGCATGTTTAACACAGTCACACGCCATCATCATGCATGTTTAACACAGTCACACACCAACATCATGCATTTTTAACACATACACACGCCAACATCATGCATGTTTAACACAGTCACACTCCAACATCACGCATATTTAAAGAAGTCACACACCAACATCATGCATGTTTAACACAGTCACACGCCATCATCATGCATGTTTAACACAGTCACACACCAACATCATGCATTTTTAACACAGTCACACGCCATCATCATGCATGTTTAACACAGTCACACACCAACATCATGCATGTTTAACACAGTCACACACCAACATCATGCATGTTTAACACAGTCACACACCAACATCATGCAACGCAGTCACACACCAACATCATGCATGTTTAAAGCAGTCACACACCAACATCATGCATGTTTAACGCAGTCACACACCAACATCATGCATGTTTAACGCAGTCACACACCAACATCATGCATGTTTAACGCAGTCACACACCAACATCATGCATGTTTAAAGCAGTCACACGCCAACATCAGGCATGTTTAACACAGTCACACACCAACATCATGCATGTTTAAAGATTTCACACGCCAACATCATGCATGTATAACACAGTCACACGCCAACATCATGCAAGTTTAAAGCAGTCACACGCCAACATCATGCATTTTTAACACAGTCACACACCAACATCATGCATGTTTAAAGCAGTCACACTCCAACATCGTGCATGTTTAACACAGTCACACACCAACATCATGCATGTTTACCACAGTCACACACCAACATCATGCATGTTAACACAGTCACACTCCAACATCAGGCATGTTTAATACAGTCACACACCAACATCATGCATGTTTATCGCAGTCACACACCAACATCATGCATGTTTAAAGCAGTCACACGCCAACATCAGGCATGTTTAACACAGTCACACACCAACATCATGCATGTTTAAAGATTTCACACGCCAACATCATGCATGTTTAACACAGTCACACCCCAACATCCTGCATGTTTAATACAGTCACACGCCAACATCATGCATGTTTAACACAGTCACACTCCAACATCATGCATGTTTAAAGCAGTCACACACCAACATCATGCATGTATAACACAGGCACACGCCAAAATCATGCAAGTTTAAAGCAGTCACACGCCAACATCATGCATGTTTGAAGCCGTCACACGCCAACATCGTGCATGTTTAACACAGTCACACACCAACATCATGCATGTTTAACACAGTCACACACCAACATCATGCATGTTAACACAGTCACACTCCAACATCATGCATGTTTAATACAGTCACATGCCAACATCGTGCATGTTTAACGCAGTCACACACCAACATCATGCATGTTTAAAGCAGTCACACGCAAACATCATGCATGTTTAACTCAGTCACACGCAAACATCATGCATGTTTAAAGCAGTCACACGCCAACATCATGCAGGTTTAAAGCAGTCACACACCAACATCATGCATTTTTAACACAGTCACACACCAACATCATGCATGTTTAAAGCAGTCACACTCCAACATCATGCATGTTTAAAGCAGTCACACACCAACATCATGCATGTTTAACACAGTCACACTCCAACATCATGCATGTTTAACACAGTCACACACCAACATCATGCATGTTTAACACAGTCACACACCAACATCATGCATGTTTAACACAGTCACACTCCAACATCATGCATGTTTAAAGCAGTCACACACCAACATCATGCATGTTTAACACAGTCACACACCAACATCATGCATGTTTAAAGCAGTCACACACCAACATTATGAATTTTTAACACAGTCACACACCAACATCATGCATGTTTAACACATACAAACGCCAACATCATGCATGTTTAACACAGTCACACTCCAACATCATGCATATTTAAAGAAGTCACACACCAACATCATGCATGTTTAACACAGTCACACGCCATCATCATGCATGTTGAACACAGTCACACACCAACATCATCCATGTTTAACAAAGTCACACACCAACATTATGCATGTTTAACGCAGTCACACGCCAGCATCATGGATATTTAACACAGTCACACACCAACATCATGCATGTTTAAATCAGTCACACGCCAACATCATGCATGTTGAACACAGTCACACACCAACATCATCCATGTTTAACAAAGTCACACACCAACATTATGCATGTTTAACGCAGTCACACGCCAGCATCATGGATATTTAACACAGTCACACAACAACATCATGCATGTTTAAATCAGTCACACACCAACATCATCCATGTTTAACAAAGTCACACACCAACATTATGCATGTTTAAATCAGTCACACACTAACATCATGCATGTTTAAAGCAGTCACACACTAACATCATGCATGTTTAAAGCAGTCACACGCCAACTCCATGCATGTTTAACACAGTCACACACTAACATCATGCATGTTTAAAGTAGTCAAACGCCAACATCATGCATGTTTAACACAGTCACACACCAACATCATGCATGTTTAAAGCAGTCACACGCCAACATCATGCATGTTTAACACAGTCACACTCCAACATCATGCATGTTTAACACAGTCACACACCAAAATCATGCATGTTTAACACAGTCACACGCCAACATCATGCAAGGTTAAAGCAGTCAAACGCCAACATCATGCATGTTTAACACAGTCACACGCCAACATCATGCATGTTTAAAGCAGTCACACACCAACATTATGCATGTTTAACACAGTCACACTCCAACATCATGCATGTTTAAAATAGTCACACACCAACATCATGCATGTTTAAATCAGTCACACTCCAACATCATGCATGTTTAAAGCAGTCACACACCAACATCATGCATTTTTAACACAGTCACACGCCACCATCATGCATGTTAAAAGCAGTCACACACCAACAACATGCATGTTTAACACAGTCACACACCAACATCATGCATGTTTAAAGCAGTCACACACCAACATTATGCATGTTTAACACAGTCACACACCAACATCATGCATGTTTAAAATAGTCACACACCAACATCATGCATGTTTAAAGCAGTCACACTCCAACATCATGCATGTTTAAAGCAGTCACACACCAACATCATGCATGTTTAACACAGTCACACTCCAACATCATGCATATTTAAAGTAGTCACACACCAACATCATGCATGTTTAACACAGTCACACGCCAACATCATGCATTTTGAAAGCAGTCACACGCCATCATCATGCATGTTTAACACAGTCACACACCAACATCATGCATGTTTAACACAGTCACACACCAACATCATGCATGTTTAAGACAGTCACACACCAACATCATGCATGTTTAAAGCAGTCACACACCAACATCATGCATGTTTAACACAGTCACACACCAACATCATGCATGTTTAAAGCAGTCACACGCCAACATCATGCATGTATAAAGCAGTCACACACCAAAATCATGCATGTTTAACACAGTCACACTGCAACATCATGCATGTTTAACACAGTCACACACCAACATCATGCATGTTTAACACAGTCACACACCAACATCATGCATGTTTAACACAGTCACACGCCAACATCATGCAAGTTTAAAGCAGTCACACGCCAACATCGTGCATGTTTGAAGCAGTCACACGCCAACATCATGCATGTTTAAAACAGTCACACACCAACATCATGCATGTTTAAATCAGTCACACTCCAACATCATGCATGTTTAACACAGTCACACTCCAACATCATGCATGTTTAACGCAGTCACACACCAACATCATGCATGTTTAAAGCAGTCACACGCAAACATCATGCATGTTTAAAGCAGTCACACTCCAACATCATGCATGTTTAAAGCAGTCACACGCCAACATCATGCAAGTTTAAAGCAGTCACACGCCAACATCATGCAAGTTTAAAGCAGTCACACGCAAACATCATGCATGTTTAACACAGTCACACGCCAACATCATGCATGTTTAAAGCAGTCACACTCCAACATCATGCATGTTTAAAGCAGTCACACACCAACATCATGCATGTTTAAAGCAGTCACACTACAACATCATGCATGTTTAAAGCAGTCACACGCAAACATCATGCATGTTTAACACAGTCATACGCCAACATCATGCATGTTTACAGCAGTCACACTCCAACATCATGCATGTTTAAAGCAGTCACACTCCAACATCATGCATGTTTAAAGCAGTCACACTCCAACATCATGCATGTTTAAAGCAGTCACACTCGAACATCATGCATGTTTAAAGCAGTCACACGCAAACATCATGCATGTTTAACACAGTCACACGCCAACATCATGCAAGTTTAAAGCAGTCACTCTCCAACATCATCCATGTTTAAAGCAGTCACACTCCAACATCATCCATGTTTAAAGCTTTCACACACCAATATCATGCATGTTTAACTCAGTCACACGCAAACATCATGCATGTTTAACACAGTAACACGCAAACATTATGAATGTTTAACACAGTCAGACGCCAACATCATGCATGTTTAACACATACACACGCCAACATCATGCATGTTTACAGCAGTCACACACCAACATCATGCATGTTTAAAGCAGTCACACACCAACATCATGCATGTTTAAAGCAGTCACACGCCATCATCATGCATGTTTAACGCAGTGACACGCCAACATCATGCAAGTTTAAAGCAGTCACACTCCAACATCATGCATGTTTAAAGCAGTCACACACCAACATCATGCATGTTTAACACAGTCACACTCCAACATCATGCATGTTTAAAGCTGTCACACTCCAACATCATGCATGTTTAACACAGTCACACACCAACATCATGCATGTTTAAAGCAGTCACACTCCAACATCATGCATGTTTAATACAGTCACATGCCAACATCATGCATGTTTAACACAGTCACACGCCAACATCATGCAAGTTTAAAGCAGTCACACGCCAACATCATGCATTTTTAACACAGTCACACACCAACATCATGCATGTTTAAAGCAGTCACACACCAACATCATGCATGTTTAAAGCAGTCACACACCAACATCATGCATGTTTAAAGCAGTCACACGCAAACATCATGCATGTTTAACGCAGTCACACGCCAACATCATGCAAGTTTAAAGCAGTCACACTCCAACATCATGCATGTTTAAAGCAGTCACACTCCAACATCATGCATGTTTAACGCAATCACACACCAACATCATGCATGTTTAACACAGTCACACACCAACATCATGCAAGTTTAAAGCAGTAACACGCAAACATTATGAATGTTTAACACAGTCAGACGCCAACATCATGCATGTTTAACACAGTCACACACCAACATCATGCATGTTTAACACAGTCACACTCCAACATCATGCATGTTTAATACAGTCACACACCAACATCATGCAAGTTTAAAGCAGTAACACACCAACATCATGCATGTTTAACACAGTCACACTCCAACATCATGCATGTTTAACACAGTCACACACCAACATCATGCAAGTTTAAAGCAGTAACACGCAAACATTATGAATGTTTAACACAGTCAGACGCCAACATCATGCATGTTTAACACATACACACTTCAACATCATGCATGTTTACAGCAGTCACACTCCAACATCTTGCATATTTAAAGTAGTCACACACCAACATCATGCATGTTTAACACAGTCACCCGCCATCATCATGCATGTTTAACACAGTCACACGCCAACATCATGCATTTTTAACACAGTCACACGCCATCATCATGCATGTTTAACACAGTCACACACCAACATCATGCATGTTTAACACAGTCACACACACCAACATCATGCATGTTTAACGCAGTCACACACCAACATCATGCATGTTTAACACAGTCACACACCAACATCATGCATGTTTAACGCAGTCACACACCAACATCATGCATGTTTAAAGCAGTCACACGCCAACATCATGCATGTTTAACGCAGTCACACGCCAACATCATGCATGTTTAACGCAGTCACACACCAACATCATGCATGTTTAACGCAGTCACACACCAACATCATGCATGTTTAAAGCAGTCACACGCCAACATCAGGCATGTTTAACGCAGTCACACACCAACATCATGCATGTTTAACGCAGTCACACACCAACATCATGCATGTTTAAAGCAGTCACACGCCAACATCAGGCATGTTTAACACAGTCACACACCAACATCATGCATGTTTAAAGATTTCACACGCCAACATCATGCATGTTTAACACAGTCACACCCCAACATCCTGCATGTTTAATACAGTCACACGCCAACATCATGCATGTTTAACACAGTCACACTCCAACATCATGCATGTTTAAAGCAGTCACACACCAACATCATGCATGTATAACACAGTCACACGCCAACATCATGCAAGTTTAAAGCAGTCACACACCAACATCATGCATGTTTGAAGCAGTCACACGCCAACATCGTGCATGTTTAACACAGTCACACACCAACATCATGCATGTTTACCACAGTCACACACCAACATCATGCATGTTAACGCTGTCACACTCCAACATCATGCATGTTTAATACAGTCACATGCCAACATCGTGCATGTTTAACGCAGTCACACACCAACATCATGCATGTTTAAAGCAGTCACACGCAAACATCATGAATGTTTAACTCAGTCACACGCAAACATCATGCATGTTTAACACAGTCACACGCCAACATCATGCAGGTTTAAAGCAGTCACACACCAACATCATGCATTTTTAACACAGTCACACACCAACATCATGCATGTTTAAAGCAGTCACACTCCAACATCATGCATGTTTAAAGCAGTCACACACCAACATCATGCATGTTTAACACAGTCACACACCAACATTATGAATGTTTAACACAGTCACACGCCAACATCATGCATTTTTAACACATACACACGCCAACATCATGCATGTTTAACACAGTCACACTCCAACATCATGCATATTTAAAGAAGTCACACACCAACATCATGCATGTTTAACACAGTCACACGCCATCATCATGCATGTTTAACACAGTCACACACCAACATCATGCATTTTTAACACAGTCACACACCAACATCATGCATGTTTAACACAGTCACACTCCAACATCATGCATGTTTAATACAGTCACACACCAACATCATGCAAGTTTAAAGCAGTAACACACCAACATCATGCATGTTTAACACAGTCACACTCCAACATCATGCATGTTTAACACAGTCACACACCAACATCATGCAAGTTTAAAGCAGTAACACGCAAACATTATGAATGTTTAACACAGTCAGACGCCAACATCATGCATGTTTAACACATACACACGCCAACATCATGCATGTTTACAGCAGTCACACTCCAACATCTTGCATATTTAAAGTAGTCACACACCAACATCATGCATGTTTAACACAGTCACCCGCCATCATCATGCATGTTTAACACAGTCACACGCCAACATCATGCATTTTTAACACAGTCACACGCCATCATCATGCATGTTTAACACAGTCACACACCAACATCATGCATGTTTAACACAGTCACACACACCAACATCATGCATGTTTAACGCAGTCACACACCAACATCATGCATGTTTAACACAGTCACACACCAACATCATGCATGTTTAACGCAGTCACACACCAACATCATGCATGTTTAAAGCAGTCACACGCCAACATCATGCATGTTTAACGCAGTCACACGCCAACATCATGCATGTTTAACGCAGTCACACACCAACATCATGCATGTTTAACGCAGTCACACACCAACATCATGCATGTTTAAAGCAGTCACACGCCAACATCAGGCATGTTTAACGCAGTCACACACCAACATCATGCATGTTTAACGCAGTCACACACCAACATCATGCATGTTTAAAGCAGTCACACGCCAACATCAGGCATGTTTAACACAGTCACACACCAACATCATGCATGTTTAAAGATTTCACACGCCAACATCATGCATGTTTAACACAGTCACACCCCAACATCCTGCATGTTTAATACAGTCACACGCCAACATCATGCATGTTTAACACAGTCACACTCCAACATCATGCATGTTTAAAGCAGTCACACACCAACATCATGCATGTATAACACAGTCACACGCCAACATCATGCAAGTTTAAAGCAGTCACACACCAACATCATGCATGTTTGAAGCAGTCACACGCCAACATCGTGCATGTTTAACACAGTCACACACCAACATCATGCATGTTTACCACAGTCACACACCAACATCATGCATGTTAACGCTGTCACACACCAACATCATGCATGTTTAAAGCAGTCACACGCAAACATCATGAATGTTTAACTCAGTCACACGCAAACATCATGCATGTTTAACACAGTCACACGCCAACATCATGCAGGTTTAAAGCAGTCACACACCAACATCATGCATTTTTAACACAGTCACACACCAACATCATGCATGTTTAAAGCAGTCACACTCCAACATCATGCATGTTTAAAGCAGTCACACACCAACATCATGCATGTTTAACACAGTCACACACCAACATTATGAATGTTTAACACAGTCACACGCCAACATCATGCATTTTTAACACATACACACGCCAACATCATGCATGTTTAACACAGTCACACTCCAACATCATGCATATTTAAAGAAGTCACACACCAACATCATGCATGTTTAACACAGTCACACGCCATCATCATGCATGTTTAACACAGTCACACACCAACATCATGCATTTTTAACACAGTCACACGCCATCATCATGCATGTTTAACACAGTCACACACCAACATCATGCATGTTTAACACAGTCACACACCAACATCATGCATGTTTAACACAGTCACACACCAACATCATGCATGTTTAACGTAGTCACACACCAAGATCATGCATGTTTAAAGCAGTCACACACCAACATCATGCATGTTTAACGCAGTCACACACCAACATCATGCATGTTTAAAGCAGTCACACACCAACATCATGCAAGTTTAAAGCAGTCACACACCAACATTATGAATGTGTAACACAGTCACATGCCAACATCATGCATTTTTAACACATACACACGCCAACATCATGCATGTTTAACACAGTCACACACCAACATCATGCATATTTAAAGAAGTCACACACCAACATCATGCATGTTTAACACAGTCACACACCAACATCATGCATTTTTAACACAGTCACACGCCATCATCATGCATGTTTAACACAGTCACACACCAACATCATGCATGTTTAAAGATTTCATACGCCAACATCATGCATGTTTAACACAGTCACACCCCAACATCCTGCATGTTTAATACAGTCACACGCCAACATCATGCATGTTTAAAGAAGTCACACACCAACATCATGCATGTTTAACACAGTCACACACCAACATCATGCATTTTTAACACAGTCACACGCCATCATCATGCATGTTTAACACAGTCACACACCAACATCATGCATGTTTAAAGATTTCATACGCCAACATCATGCATGTTTAACACAGTCACACCCCAACATCCTGCATGTTTAACACAGTCACACACCAACATCATGCATGTTTAAAGATTTCATACGCCAACATCATGCATGTTTAACACAGTCACACCCCAACATCATGCATGTTTAACACAGTCACACGCCAACATCTTGCATGTTTAACACAGTCACACTCCAACATCATGCATGTTTAAAGCAGTCACACTCCAACATCATGCATGTTTAAAGCAGTCACACACCAACATCATGCATGTTTAAAGCAGTCACACTACAACATCATGCATGTTTAAAGCAGTCACACGCAAACATCATGCATGTTTAACACAGTCATACGCCAACATCATGCATGTTTACAGCAGTCACACTCCAACATCATGCATGTTTAAAGCAGTCACACTCCAACATCATGCATGTTTAAAGCAGTCACACTCCAACATCATGCATGTTTAAAGCAGTCACACTCCAACATCATGCATGTTTAAAGCAGTCACACGCAAACATCATGCATGTTTAACACAGTCACACGCCAACATCATGCAAGTTTAAAGCAGTCACTCTCCAACATCATCCATGTTTAAAGCAGTCACACTCCAACATCATCCATGTTTAAAGCTTTCACACACCAACATCATGCATGTTTAACTCAGTCACACGCAAACATCATGCATGTTTAACACAGTAACACGCAAACATTATGAATGTTTAACACAGTCAGACGCCAACATCATGCATGTTTAACACATACACACGCCAACATCATGCATGTTTACAGCAGTCACACACCAACATCATGCATGTTTAAAGCAGTCACACACCAACATCATGCATGTTTAAAGCAGTCACACGCAAACATCATGCATGTTTAACGCAGTGACACGCCAACATCATGCAAGTTTAAAGCAGTCACACTCCAACATCATGCATGTTTAAAGCAGTCACACACCAACATCATGCATGTTTAACACAGTCACACTCCAACATCATGCATGTTTAAAGCTGTCACACTCCAACATCATGCATGTTTAACACAGTCACACACCAACATCATGCATGTTTAAAGCAGTCACATGCCAACATCGTGCATGTTTAAAGCAGTCACACACCAACATCATGCATGTTTAAAGCAGTCACACGCAAACATCATGCATGTTTAACTCAGTCACACGCAAACATCATGCATGTTTAACTCAGTCACACGCAAACATCATGCATGTTTAACACAGTCACACGCCAACATCATGCAAGTTTAAAGAAGTCACACGCCAACATCATGCATTTTTAACACAGTCACACACCAACATCATGCATGTTTAAAGCAGTCACACACCAACATCATGCATGTTTAAAGCAGTCACACACCAACATCATGCACGTTTAAAGCAGTCACACGCAAACATCATGCATGTTTAACGCAGTCACACGCCAACATCATGCAAGTTTAAAGCAGTCACACTCCAACATCATGCATGTTTAACACAGTCACACACCAACATCATGCATGTTTAACACAGTCACACTCCAACATCATGCATGTTTAAAGCAATCACACACCAACATCATGCATGTTTAACACAGTCACACACCAACATCATGCAAGTTTAAAGCAGTAACACGCAAACATTATGAATGTTTAACACAGTCAGACGCCAACATCATGCATGTTTAACACAGTCACACACCAACATCATGCATGTTTAACACAGTCACACTCCAACATCATGCATGTTTAATACAGTCACACACCAACATCATGCAAGTTTAAAGCAGTAACACACCAACATCATGCATGTTTAACACAGTCACACTCCAACATCATGCATGTTTAACACAGTCACACACCAACATCATGCAAGTTTAAAGCAGTAACACGCAAACATTATGAATGTTTAACACAGTCAGACGCCAACATCATGCATGTTTAACACATACACACGCCAACATCATGCATGTTTACAGCAGTCACACTCCAACATCTTGCATATTTAAAGTAGTCACACACCAACATCATGCATGTTTAACACAGTCACCCGCCATCATCATGCATGTTTAACACAGTCACACGCCAACATCATGCATTTTTAACACAGTCACACGCCATCATCATGCATGTTTAACACAGTCACACACCAACATCATGCATGTTTAACACAGTCACACACACCAACATCATGCATGTTTAACGCAGTCACACACCAACATCATGCATGTTTAACACAGTCACACACCAACATCATGCATGTTTAACGCAGTCACACACCAACATCATGCATGTTTAAAGCAGTCACACGCCAACATCATGCATGTTTAACGCAGTCACACGCCAACATCATGCATGTTTAACGCAGTCACACACCAACATCATGCATGTTTAACGCAGTCACACACCAACATCATGCATGTTTAAAGCAGTCACACGCCAACATCAGGCATGTTTAACGCAGTCACACACCAACATCATGCATGTTTAACGCAGTCACACACCAACATCATGCATGTTTAAAGCAGTCACACGCCAACATCAGGCATGTTTAACACAGTCACACACCAACATCATGCATGTTTAAAGATTTCACACGCCAACATCATGCATGTTTAACACAGTCACACCCCAACATCCTGCATGTTTAATACAGTCACACGCCAACATCATGCATGTTTAACACAGTCACACTCCAACATCATGCATGTTTAAAGCAGTCACACACCAACATCATGCATGTATAACACGGTCACACGCCAACATCATGCAAGTTTAAAGCAGTCACACGCCAACATCATGCATGTTTGAAGCAGTCACACGCCAACATCGTGCATGTTTAACACAGTCACACACCAACATCATGCATGTTTACCACAGTCACACACCAACATCATGCATGTTAACGCTGTCACACTCCAACATCATGCATGTTTAATACAGTCACATGCCAACATCGTGCATGTTTAACGCAGTCACACACCAACATCATGCATGTTTAAAGCAGTCACACGCAAACATCATGAATGTTTAACTCAGTCACACGCAAACATCATGCATGTTTAACACAGTCACACGCCAACATCATGCAGGTTTAAAGCAGTCACACACCAACATCATGCATTTTTAACACAGTCACACACCAACATCATGCATGTTTAAAGCAGTCACACTCCAACATCATGCATGTTTAAAGCAGTCACACACCAACATCATGCATGTTTAACACAGTCACACACCAACATTATGAATGTTTAACACAGTCACACGCCAACATCATGCATTTTTAACACATACACACGCCAACATCATGCATGTTTAACACAGTCACACTCCAACATCATGCATATTTAAAGAAGTCACACACCAACATCATGCATGTTTAACACAGTCACACGCCATCATCATGCATGTTTAACACAGTCACACACCAACATCATGCATTTTTAACACAGTCACACGCCATCATCATGCATGTTTAACACAGTCACACACCAACATCATGCATGTTTAACACAGTCACACACCAACATCATGCATGTTTAACACAGTCACACACCAACATCATGCATGTTTAACGTAGTCACACACCAAGATCATGCATGTTTAAAGCAGTCACACACCAACATCATGCATGTTTAACGCAGTCACACACCAACATCATGCATGTTTAAAGCAGTCACACACCAACATCATGCAAGTTTAAAGCAGTCACACACCAACATTATGAATGTGTAACACAGTCACACGCCAACATCATGCATTTTTAACACATACACACGCCAACATCATGCATGTTTAACACAGTCACACACCAACATCATGCATATTTAAAGAAGTCACACACCAACATCATGCATGTTTAACACAGTCACACACCAACATCATGCATTTTTAACACAGTCACACGCCATCATCATGCATGTTTAACACAGTCACACACCAACATCATGCATGTTTAAAGATTTCATACGCCAACATCATGCATGTTTAACACAGTCACACCCCAACATCCTGCATGTTTAATACAGTCACACGCCAACATCATGCATGTTTAAAGAAGTCACACACCAACATCATGCATGTTTAACACAGTCACACACCAACATCATGCATTTTTAACACAGTCACACGCCATCATCATGCATGTTTAACACAGTCACACACCAACATCATGCATGTTTAAAGATTTCATACCCCAACATCATGCATGTTTAACACAGTCACACCCCAACATCCTGCATGTTTAACACAGTCACACACCAACATCATGCATGTTTAAAGATTTTATACGCCAACATCATGCATGTTTAACACAGTCACACCCCAACATCATGCATGTTTAACACAGTCACACGCCAACATCTTGCATGTTTAACACAGTCACACTCCAACATCATGCATGTTTAACACAGTCACACTCCAACATCATGCATGTTTAAAGCAGTCACACACCAACATCATGCATGTTTAACACAGTCACACACCAACATCATGCATGTTTAACACAGTCACACACCAACATCATGCATGTTTAAAGCAGTAACACACCAACATCATGCATGTTTAACGCAGTCACACACCAACATCATGCATGTTTAAAGCAGTCACACTCCAACATCATGCATGTTTAAAGCAGTCACACTCCAACATCATGCATGTTTAAAGCAGTCACACACCAACATCATCCATGTTTAAAGCTTTCACACACCAACATCATGCATGTCTAAAGCAGTCACACACCAACATCATGCATTTTTAACACAGTCACACACCAACATCATGCATGTTTAAAGCAGTCACACACCAACATCATGCATGTTTAAAGCAGTCACACACCAACATCATGCATGTTTAAACCAGTCACACGCAAACATCATGCATGTTTAACGCAGTCACACACCAACATCATGCATGTTTAAAGCAGTCACACGCAAACATCATGCATGTTTAACTCAGTCACACGCAAACATCATGCATGTTTAACACAGTCACACGCCAACATCATGCACGTTTAAAGCAGTCACACACCAACATCATGCATTTTTAACACAGTCACACACCAACATCATGCAAGTTTAAAGCAGTCACACACCAACATCATTCATGTTTAAAGCAGTCACACACCAACATCATGCATGTTTAACACAGTCACACTCCAACATCATGCATGTTTAAAGCAGTCACACACCAACATCATGCATGTTTAACACAGTCACACACCAACATCATGCAAGTTTAAAGCAGTCACACACCAACATTATGAATGTTTAACACAGTCAGACGCCAACATCATGCATTTTTAACACATACACACGCCAACATCATGCATGTTTAACACAGTCACACTCCAACATCATGCATATTTAAAGTAGTCACACACCAACATCATGCATGTTTAACACAGTCACACGCCATCATCATGCATGTTTAACACAGTCACACGCCAACATCATGCATTTTTAACACAGTCACACGCCATCATCATGCATGTTTAACACAGTCACACACCAACATCATGCATGTTTAACACAGTCACACACCAACATCATGCATGTTTAACGCAGTCACACACCAACATCATGCATGTTTAACACAGTCACACACCAACATCATGCATGTTTAACGCAGTCACACACCAACATCATGCATGTTTAAAGCAGTCACACACCAACATCATGCATGTTTAACGCAGTCACACACCAACATCATGCATGTTTAACGCAGTCACACACCAACATCATGCATGTTTAACGCAGTCACACACCAACATCATGCATGTTTAAAGCAGTCACACGCCAACATCAGGCATGTTTAACACAGTCACACACCAACATCATGCATGTTTAAAGATTTCACACGCCAACATCATGCATGTTTAACACAGTCACACCCCAACATCCTGCATGTTTAATACAGTCACACGCCAACATCATGCATGTTTAACACAGTCACACTCCAACATCATGCATGTTTAAAGCAGTCACACACCAACATCATGCATGTATAACACAGTCACACGCCAACATCATGCAAGTTTAAAGCAGTCACACGCCAACATCATGCATGTTTGAAGCAGTCACACGCCAACATCGTGCATGTTTAACACAGTCACACACCAACATCATGCATGTTTAACACAGTTACACACCAACATCATGCATGTTAACACAGTCACACTCCAACATCATGCATGTTTAATACAGTCACATGCCAACATCGTGCATGTTTAACGCAGTCACACACCAACATCATGCATGTTTAAAGCAGTCACACGCAAACATCATGCATGTTTAACTCAGTCACACGCAAACATCATGCATGTTTAAAGCAGTCACACGCCAACATCATGCAGGTTTAAAGCAGTCACACACCAACATCATGCATTTTTAACACAGTCACACACCAACATCATGCATGTTTAAAGCAGTCACACTCCAACATCATGCATGTTTAAAGCAGTCACACACCAACATCATGCATGTTTAACACAGTCACACTCCAACATCATGCATGTTTAACACAGTCACACACCAACATCATGCATGTTTAACACAGTCACACACCAACATCATGCATGTTTAACACAGTCACACACCAACATCATGCAAGTTTAAAGCAGTCACACACCAACATTATGAATTTTTAACACAGTCACACACCAACATCATGCATGTTTAACACAGTCACACACCAACATCATGCATGTTTAACACAGTCACACACCAACATCATGCATTTTTAAGCAGTCACACACCTACATCATGCATGTTTAACGCAGTCACACCAACATCATGCATGTTTAAAGCAGTCACACGCCAACATCAGGCATGTTTAACACAGTGACACACCAACATCATGCATGTTTAAAGCAGTCACACGCCAACATCATGCATGTTTAACACAGTCACACCCCGACATCATGCATGTTTAATACAGTCACACTCCAACATCAGGCATGTTTAATACAGTCACACACCAACATCGTGCATGTTTAAAGCAGTCACACACCAACATCATGCATGTTTAAAGCAGTCACACGCAAACATCATGCATGTTTAACTCAGTCACACGCAAACATCATGCATGTTTAACACAGTCACACACCAACATCATGCAATTTTAAAGCAGTCACACACCAACATCATGCATGTTTAAAGCAGTCACACTCCAACATCATGCATGTTTAACGCAGTCACACGCAAACATCATGCATGTTTAACACAGTCACACGCCAACATCATGCAAATTTAAAGCAGTCACACTCCAACATCATGCATGTTTAAAGCAGTCACACACCAACATCATGCATGTTTAACACAGTCACACTCCAACATCATGCATGTTTAAAGCAGTCACACACCAACATCATGCATGTTTAACACAGTCACACTCCAACATCATGCATGTTTAAAGCAGTCACACACCAACATCATGCATGTTTAACACAGTCACACGCCATCATCATGCATGTTTAACACAGTCACACGCCAACATCATGCATTTTTAACACAGTCACAAGCCATCATCATGCATGTTTAAGACAGTCACACACCAACATCATGCATGTTTAACACAGTCACACACCAACATCATGCATGTTTAACGCAGTCACACACCAACATCATGCATGTTTAACACAGTCACACACCAACATCATGCATGTTTAACGCAGTCACACACCAACATCATGCATGTTTAAAGCAGTCACACACCAACATCATGCATGTTTAACGCAGTCACACACCAACATCATGCATGTTTAACGCAGTCACACACCAACATCATGCATGTTTAACGCAGTCACACACCAACATCATGCATGTTTAACGCAGTCACACACCAACATCATGTATGTTTAACACAGTCACACACCAACATCATGCATGTTTAACACACTCACACACCAACATCATGCATGTTTAAAGCAGTCACACGCCAACATCAGGCATGTTTAACACAGTGACACACCAACATCATGCATGTTTAAAGCAGTCACACGCCAACATCATGCATGTTTAACACAGTCACACCCCAACATCATGCATGTTTAACACAGTCACACGCCAACATCATGCATGTTTATCACAGTCACACTCCAACATCATGCATGTTTAAAGCAGTCACACCCCAACATCATGCATGTTTAATACAGTCACACGCCAACATCATGCATGTTTATCACAGTCACACTCCAACATCATGCATGTTTAAAGCAGTCACACACCAACATCATGCATGTATAACACAGTCACACGCCAACATCATGCAAGTTTAAAGCAGTCACACGCCAACATCGTGCATGTTTGAAGCAGTCACACGCCAACATCGTGCATGTTTAACACAGTCACACACCAACATCATGCATGTTTAAAGCAGTCACACCCCAACATCATGCATGTTTAATACAGTCACACGCCAACATCATGCATGTTTATCACAGTCACACTCCAACATCATGCATGTTTAAAGCAGTCACACACCAACATCATGCATGTATAACACAGTCACACGCCAACATCATGCAAGTTTAAAGCAGTCACACGCCAACATCGTGCATGTTTGAAGCAGTCACACGCCAACATCGTGCATGTTTAACACAGTCACACACCAACATCATGCATGTTTAACACAGTCACACACCAACATCATGCATGTTTCAAGCAGTCACACGCAAACATCATGCATGTTTAAAGCATTCACACACCAACATCATGCATGTTTAACGCAGTCACACACCAACATCCTGCATGTTTAACGCAGTCACACACCAACATCATGCATGTTTAAAGCAGTCACACGCAAACATCATGCATGTTTAACTCAGTCACACGCAAACATCATGCATGTTTAACACAGTTACACACCAATATCATGCATGTTTAACGCAGTCACACACCAACATCATGCATGTTTAACGCAGTCACACACCAACATCATGCATGTTTAAAGCAGTCACACACCAACATCATGCATGTTTAACGCAGTCACACACCAACATCATGCATGTTTAAAGCAGTCACACGCCAACATCAGGCATGTTAAACACAGTCACACACCAACATCATGCATGTTTAAAGATTTCACACGCCAACATCATGCATGTTTAACACAGTCACACCCCAACATCATGCATGTTTAATACAGTCACACACCAACATCATGCATGTTTAACGCAGTCACACACCAACATCATGCATGTTTAAAGCAGTCACACACCAACATCATGCATTTTTAACGCAGTCACACACCAACATCATGCATGTTTAACGCAGTCACACACCAACATCATGCATGTTTAACGCAGTCACACACCAACATCATGTATGTTTAACACAGTCACACACCAACATCATGCATGTTTAACACACTCACACACCAACATCATGCATGTTTAAAGCAGTCACACGCCAACATCATGCATGTTTAACACAGTCACACACCAACATCATGCATGTTTAAAGATTTCACACGCCAACATCATGCATGTTTAACACAGTCACACCCCAACATCATGCATGTTTAATACAGTCACACGCCAACATCATGCATGTTTATCACAGTCACACGCTAACATCATGCATTTTTAACACAGTCACACGCCAACATCATGCATGTTTATCACAGTCACACGCTAACATCATGCATTTTTAACACAGTCACACGCCATCATCATGCATGTTTAACACAGTCACACACCAACATCATGCATGTTTAACACAGTCACACACCAACATCATGCATGTTTAACACAGTCACACGCCATCATCATGCATGTTTAACACAGTCACACACCAACATCATGCATGTTTAACACAGTCACACACCAACATCATGCATGTTTAACACAGTCACACGCCAACATCATGCATTTTTAACACAGTCACACGCCATCATCATGCATGTTTAACACAGTCACACACCAACATCATTCATGTTTAACACAGTCACACACCAACATCATGCATGTTTAACACAGTCACACACCAACATCATGCATGTTTAACGCAGTCACACACCAACATCATGCATGTTTAACACAGTCACACACCAACATCATGCATGTTTAACGCAGTCACACACCAACATCATGCATGTTTAAGCAGTCACACACCAACATCATGCATTTTTAACGCAGTCACACACCTACATCATGCATGTTTAACGCAGTCACACGCCAACATCATGCATGTTTAACGCAGTCACACACCAACATCATGTATGTTTAACACAGTCACACACCAACATCATGCATGTTTAACACACTCACACACCAACATCATGCATGTTTAAAGCAGTCACACGCCAACATCAGGCATGTTTAACACAGTCACACACCAACATCATGCATGTTTAAAGATTTCACACGCCAACATCATGCATGTTTAACACAGTCACACCCCAACATCATGCATGTTTAATACAGTCACACGCCAACATCATGCATGTTTATCACAGTCACACTCCAACATCATGCATGTTCAAAGCAGTCACACCCCAACATCATGCATGTTTAATACAGTCACACGCCAACATCATGCATGTTTATCACAGTCACACTCCAACATCATGCATGTTTAAAGCAGTCAGACACCAACATCATGCATGTATAACACAGTCACACGCCAACATCATGCAAGTTCAAAGCAGTCACACGCCAACATCGTGCATGTTTGAAGCAGTCACACGCCAACATCGTGCATGTTTAACACAGTCACACACCAACATCATGCATGTTTAACACAGTCACACACCAACATCATGCATGTTTCAAGCAGTCACAAGGAAACATCATGCATGTTTAAAGCATTCACACACCAACATCATGCATGTTTAATACAGCCACACAGCAACATCATGCATGTTTAACGCAGTCACACACCAACATCCTGCATGTTTAACGCAGTCACACACCATCATGCATGTTTAAAGCAGTCACACGCAAACATCATGCATGTTTAACTCAGTCACACGCAAACATCATGCATGTTTAACACAGTTACACACCAACATCATGCATGTTTAACGCAGTCACACACCAACATCATGCATGTTTAACGCAGTCACACCAACATCATGCATGTTTAAAGCAGTCACACGCCAACATCAGGCATGTTTAACACAGTGACACACCAACATCATGCATGTTTAAAGCAGTCACACGCCAACATCATGCATGTTTAACACAGTCACACCCCAACATCATGCATGTTTAATACAGTCACACTCCAACATCAGGCATGTTTAATACAGTCACACACCAACATCGTGCATGTTTAAAGCAGTCACACACCAACATCATGCATGTTTAAAGCAGTCACACGCAAACATCATGCATGTTTAACTCAGTCACACGCAAACATCATGCATGTTTAACACAGTCACACACCAACATCATGCAATTTTAAAGCAGTCACACACCAACATCATGCATGTTTAAAGCAGTCACACTCCAACATCATGCATGTTTAACGCAGTCACACGCAAACATCATGCATGTTTAACACAGTCACACGCCAACATCATGCAAATTTAAAGCAGTCACACTCCAACATCATGCATGTTTAAAGCAGTCACACACCAACATCATGCATGTTTAACACAGTCACACTCCAACATCATGCATGTTTAAAGCAGTCACACACCAACAT
Source organism: Telmatherina bonti (assembly GCF_933228915.1). NCBI lineage: Eukaryota > Metazoa > Chordata > Actinopteri > Atheriniformes > Telmatherinidae > Telmatherina > Telmatherina bonti. The sequence continues at coordinate 4,048,409 of NC_136614.1, forward strand.
CATGCATGTTTAACACAGTCACACTCCAACATCATGCATGTTTAAAGCAGTCACACACCAACATCATGCATGTTTAACACAGTCACACGCCATCATCATGCATGTTTAACACAGTCACACGCCAACATCATGCATTTTTAACACAGTCACAAGCCATCATCATGCATGTTTAACACAGTCACACACCAACATCATGCATGTTTAACACAGTCACACACCAACATCATGCATGTTTAACGCAGTCACACACCAACATCATGCATGTTTAACACAGTCACACACCAACATCATGCATGTTTAACGCAGTCACACACCAACATCATGCATGTTTAAAGCAGTCACACACCAACATCATGCATGTTTAACGCAGTCACACACCAACATCATGCATGTTTAACGCAGTCACACACCAACATCATGCATGTTTAACGCAGTCACACACCAACATCATGCATGTTTAACGCAGTCACACACCAACATCATGTATGTTTAACACAGTCACACACCAACATCATGCATGTTTAACACACTCACACACCAACATCATGCATGTTTAAAGCAGTCACACGCCAACATCAGGCATGTTTAACACAGTGACACACCAACATCATGCATGTTTAAAGCAGTCACACGCCAACATCATGCATGTTTAACACAGTCACACCCCAACATCATGCATGTTTAATACAGTCACACGCCAACATCATGCATGTTTATCACAGTCACACTCCAACATCATGCATGTTTAAAGCAGTCACACCCCAACATCATGCATGTTTAATACAGTCACACGCCAACATCATGCATGTTTATCACAGTCACACTCCAACATCATGCATGTTTAAAGCAGTCACACACCAAAATCATGCATGTATAACACAGTCACACGCCAACATCATGCAAGTTTAAAGCAGTCACACGCCAACATCGTGCATGTTTGAAGCAGTCACACGCCAACATCGTGCATGTTTAACACAGTCACACACCAACATCATGCATGTTTAAAGCAGTCACACCCCAACATCATGCATGTTTAATACAGTCACACGCCAACATCATGCATGTTTATCACAGTCACACTCCAACATCATGCATGTTTAAAGCAGTCACACACCAACATCATGCATGTATAACACAGTCACACGCCAACATCATGCAAGTTTAAAGCAGTCACACGCCAACATCGTGCATGTTTGAAGCAGTCACACGCCAACATCATGCATGTTTAACACAGTCACACACCAACATCATGCATGTTTAACACAGTCACACACCAACATCATGCATGTTTCAAGCAGTCACACGCAAACATCATGCATGTTTAAAGCATTCACACACCAACATCATGCATGTTTAACGCAGTCACACACCAACATCCTGCATGTTTAACGCAGTCACACACCAACATCATGCATGTTTAAAGCAGTCACACGCAAACATCATGCATGTTTAACTCAGTCACACGCAAACATCATGCATGTTTAACACAGTTACACACCAACATCATGCATGTTTAACGCAGTCACACACCAACATCATGCATGTTTAACGCAGTCACACACCAACATCATGCATGTTTAAAGCAGTCACACACCAACATCATGCATGTTTAACGCAGTCACACACCAACATCATGCATGTTTAAAGCAGTCACACGCCAACATCAGGCATGTTAAACACAGTCACACACCAACATCATGCATGTTTAAAGATTTCACACGCCAACATCATGCATGTTTAACACAGTCACACCCCAACATCATGCATGTTTAATACAGTCACACACCAACATCATGCATGTTTAACGCAGTCACACACCAACATCATGCATGTTTAAAGCAGTCACACACCAACATCATGCATTTTTAACGCAGTCACACACCAACATCATGCATGTTTAACGCAGTCACACACCAACATCATGCATGTTTAACGCAGTCACACACCAACATCATGTATGTTTAACACAGTCACACACCAACATCATGCATGTTTAACACACTCACACACCAACATCATGCATGTTTAAAGCAGTCACACGCCAACATCAGGCATGTTTAACACAGTCACACACCAACATCATGCATGTTTAAAGATTTCACACGCCAACATCATGCATGTTTAACACAGTCACACCCCAACATCATGCATGTTTAATACAGTCACACGCCAACATCATGCATGTTTATCACAGTCACACGCTAACATCATGCATTTTTAACACAGTCACACGCCAACATCATGCATGTTTATCACAGTCACACGCTAACATCATGCATTTTTAACACAGTCACACGCCATCATCATGCATGTTTAACACAGTCACACACCAACATCATGCATGTCTAACACAGTCACACACCAACATCATGCATGTTTAACACAGTCACACGCCATCATCATGCATGTTTAACACAGTCACACACCAACATCATGCATGTTTAACACAGTCACACACCAACATCATGCATGTTTAACACAGTCACACGCCAACATCATGCATTTTTAACACAGTCACACGCCATCATCATGCATGTTTAACACAGTCACACACCAACATCATTCATGTTTAACACAGTCACACACCAACATCATGCATGTTTAACACAGTCACACACCAACATCATGCATGTTTAACGCAGTCACACACCAACATCATGCATGTTTAACACAGTCACACACCAACATCATGCATGTTTAACGCAGTCACACACCAACATCATGCATGTTTAAAGCAGTCACACACCAACATCATGCATTTTTAACGCAGTCACACACCTACATCATGCATGTTTAACGCAGTCACACGCCAACATCATGCATGTTTAACGCAGTCACACACCAACATCATGTATGTTTAACACAGTCACACACCAACATCATGCATGTTTAACACACTCACACACCAACATCATGCATGTTTAAAGCAGTCACACGCCAACATCAGGCATGTTTAACACAGTCACACACCAACATCATGCATGTTTAAAGATTTCACACGCCAACATCATGCATGTTTAACACAGTCACACCCCAACATCATGCATGTTTAAAGCAGTCACACGCAAACATCATGCATGTTTAACTCAGTCACACGCAAACATCATGCATGTTTAACACAGTTACACACCAACATCATGCATGTTTAACGCAGTCACACACCAACATCATGCATGTTTAACGCAGTCACACACCAACATCATGCATGTTTAACGCAGTCACACACCAACATCATGCATGTTTAACGCAGTCACACACCAACATCATGCATGTTTAAAGCAGTCACACGCCAACATCATGCATGTTTAACACAGTCACACACCAACATCATGCATGTTTAAAGATTTCACACGCCAACATCATGCATGTTTAATACAGTCACACGCCAACATCATGCATGTTTATCACAGTCACACTCCAACATCATGCATGTTTAAAGCAGTCACACACCAACATCATGCATGTATAACACAGTCACACGCCAACATCATGCAAGTTTAAAGCAGTCACACGCCAACATCATGCATGTTTGAAGCAGTCACACGCCAACATTGTGCATGTTTAACACAGTCACACACCAACATCATCCATGTTTAACGCAGTCACACACCAACATCATGCATGTTTAACACAGTCACACACCAACATCATGCATGTTTAACGCAGTCACACACCAACATCATGCATGTTTAAAGCAGTCACACACCAACATCATGCATGTTTAACGCAGTCACACACCAACATCATGCATGTTTAACGCAGTCACACACCAACATCATGCATGTTTAACGCAGTCACACACCAACATCATGCATGTTTAACACAGTCACATACCAACATCATGCATGTTTAACACAGTCACACACCAACATCATGCATGTTTAACGCAGTCACACGCCAACATCAGGCATGTTTAACACAGTCACACACCAACATCATGCATTTTTAAAGATTTCACACGCCAACATCATGCATGTTTAACACAGTCACACGCCAACATCATGCATTTTTAACACAGTCACACACCAACATCATGCATGTTTAAAGCAGTCACACACCAACATCATGCATGTTTAAAGCAGTCACACACCAACATCATGCATGTTTAAAGCAGTCACACGCAAACATCATGCATGTTTAACACAGTCACTCGCCAACATCATGCAAGTTTAAAGCAGTCACACTCCAACATCATGCATGTTTAAAGCAGTCACACACCAACATCATGCATGTTTAACGCAGTCACACGCCAACATCAGGCATGTTTAACACAGTCACAGACCAACATCATGCATGTTTAAAGATTTCACACGCCAACATCATGCATGTTTAACACAGTCACACCCCAACATCATGCATGTTTAATACAGTCACACGCCAACATCATGCATGTTTATCACAGTCACACTCCAACATCATGCATGTTTAAAGCAGTCACACTCCAACATCATGCATGTTTAAAGCAGTCACACGCAAACATCATGCATGTTTAACACAGTCACACACCAACATCATGCATGTTTAAAGCAGTCACACTCCAACATCATGCATGTTTAAAGCAGTCACACTCCAACATCATGCATGTTTAAAGCAGTCACACTCCAACATCATGCATGTTTAAAGCAGTCACACGCAAACATCATGCATTTTTAACACAGTCACACACCAACATCATGCATGTTTAAAGCAGTCACACTCCAACATCATGCATGTTTAAAGCAGTCACACTCCAACATCATGCATGTTTAAAGCAGTCACACGCAAACATCATGCATGTTTAACACAGTCACACACCAACATCATGCATGTTTAACACAGTCACACACCAACATCATGCATGTTTAAAGCAGTCACACTCCAACATCATGCATGTTTAAAGCAGTCACACTCCAACATCATGCATGTTTAAAGCAGTCACACGCAAACATCATGCATGTTTAACACAGTCACACGCCAACATCATGCAAGTTTAAAGCAGTCACACTCCAACATCATCCATGTTTAAAGCAGTCACACACCAACATCATGCATGTTTAACACAGTCACACTCCAACATCATGCATGTTTAACACAGTCACACACCAACATCATGCATGTTTAACACAGTCACACTCCAACATCATGCATGTTTAATACAGTCACACGCCATCATCATGCATGTTTAACGCAGTCACACACACCAACATCATGCATGTTTAACACAGTCACACTCCAACATCATGCATGTTTAACACAGTTACACACCAACATCATGCATGTTTAACGCAGTCACACACCAACATCATGCATGTTTAACGCAGTCACACACCAACATCATGCATGTTTAAAGCAGTCACACACCAACATCATGCATGTTTAACGCAGTCACACACCAACATCATGCATGTTTAAAGCAGTCACACGCCAACATCAGGCATGTTTAACACAGTCACACACCAACATCATGCATGTTTAAAGATTTCACACGCCAACATCATGCATGTTTAACACAGTCACACCCCAACATCATGCATGTTTAATACAGTCACACACCAACATCATGCATGTTTAACGCAGTCACACACCAACATCATGCATGTTTAAAGCAGTCACACACCAACATCATGCATTTTTAACGCAGTCACACACCAACATCATGCATGTTTAAAGCAGTCACACACCAACATCATGCATGTTTAACGCAGTCACACACCAACATCATGCATGTTTAACGCAGTCACACACCAACATCATGTATGTTTAACACAGTCACAAACCAACATCATGCATGTTTAACACACTCACACACCAACATCATGCATGTTTAAAGCAGTCACACGCTAACATCAGGCATGTTTAACACAGTCACACACCAACATCATGCATGTTTAAAGATTTCACACGCCAACATCATGCATGTTTAACACAGTCACACCCCAACATCATGCATGTTTAATACAGTCACACGCCAACATCATGCATGTTTATCACAGTCACACGCTAACATCATGCATTTTTAACACAGTCACACGCCATCATCATGCATGTTTAACACAGTCACACACCAACATCATGCATGTTTAACACAGTCACACACCAACATCATGCATGTTTAACACAGTCACACGCCATCATCATGCATGTTTAACACAGTCACACACCAACATCATGCATGTTTAACACAGTCACACACCAACATCATGCATGTTTAACACAGTCACACGCCAACATCATGCATTTTTAACACAGTCACACGCCATCATCATGCATGTTTAACACAGTCACACACCAACATCATTCATGTTTAACACAGTCACACACCAACATCATGCATGTTTAACGCAGTCACACACCAACATCCTGCATGTTTAACGCAGTCACACACCAACATCATGCATGTTTAAAGCAGTCACACGCAAACATCATGCATGTTTAACTCAGTCACACGCAAACATCATGCATGTTTAACACAGTTACACACCAACATCATGCATGTTTAACGCAGTCACACACCAACATCATGCATGTTTAACGCAGTCACACACCAACATCATGCATGTTTAAAGCAGTCACACACCAACATCATGCATGTTTAACGCAGTCACACACCAATATCATGCATGTTTAAAGCAGTCACACGCCAACATCAGGCATGTTTAACACAGTCACACACCAACATCATGCATGTTTAAAGATTTCACACGCCAACATCATGCATGTTTAACACAGTCACACCCCAACATCATGCATGTTTAATACAGTCACACACCAACATCATGCATGTTTAACGCAGTCACACACCAACATCATGCATGTTTAAAGCAGTCACACACCAACATCATGCATTTTTAACGCAGTCACACACCAACATCATGCATGTTTAACGCAGTCACACACCAACATCATGCATGTTTAACGCAGTCACACACCAACATCATGTATGTTTAACACAGTCACACACCAACATCATGCATGTTTAACACACTCACACACCAACATCATGCATGTTTAAAGCAGTCACACGCCAACATCAGGCATGTTTAACACAGTCACACACCAACATCATGCTTGTTTAAAGATTTCACACGCCAACATCATGCATGTTTAACACAGTCACACCCCAACATCATGCATGTTTAATACAGTCACACGCCAACATCATGCATGTTTATCACAGTCACACGCTAACATCATGCATTTTTAACACAGTCACACGCCATCATCATGCATGTTTAACACAGTCACACACCAACATCATGCATGTTTAACACAGTCACACACCAACATCATGCATGTTTAACACAGTCACACGCCATCATCATGCATGTTTAACACAGTCACACACCAACATCATGCATGTTTAACACAGTCACACACCAACATCATGCATGTTTAACACAGTCACACGCCAACATCATGCATTTTTAACACAGTCACACACCAACATCATGCATGTTTAACACAGTCACACACCAACATCATGCATGTTTAACGCAGTCACACACCAACATCATGCATGTTTAACACAGTCACACACCAACATCATGCATGTTTAACGCAGTCACACACCAACATCATGCATGTTTAAAGCAGTCACACACCAACATCATGCATTTTTAACGCAGTCACACACCTACATCATGCATGTTTAACGCAGTCACACACCAACATCATACATGTTTAACGCAGTCACACACCAACATCATGTATGTTTAACACAGTCACACACCAACATCATGCATGTTTAACACACTCACACACCAACATCATGCATGTTTAAAGCAGTCACACGCCAACATCAGGCATGTTTAACACAGTCACACTCCAACATCAGGCATGTTTAATACAGTCACACACCAACATCATGCATGTTTAACACAGTCACACACCAACATCATGCATGTTTAACGCAGTCACACACCAACATCATGCATGTTTAACACAGTCACACACCAACATCATGCATGTTTAACGCAGTCACACACCAACATCATGCATGTTTAAAGCAGTCACACACCAACATCATGCATTTTTAACGCAGTCACACACCTACATCATGCATGTTTAACGCAGTCACACACCAACATCATACATGTTTAACGCAGTCACACACCAACATCATGTATGTTTAACACAGTCACACACCAACATCATGCATGTTTAACACACTCACACACCAACATCATGCATGTTTAAAGCAGTCACACGCCAACATCAGGCATGTTTAACACAGTCACACTCCAACATCAGGCATGTTTAATACAGTCACACACCAACATCATGCATGTTTAAAGCAGTCACACACCAACATCATGCATGTTTAAAGCAGTCACACGCAAACATCATGCATGTTTAACTCAGTCACACGCAAACATCATGCATGTTTAACACAGTCACACACCAACATCATGCAATTTTAAAGCAGTCACACACCAACATCATGCATGTTTAAAGCAGTCACACTCCAACATCATGCATGTTTAACGCAGTCACACGCAAACATCATGCATGTTTAACACAGTCACACACCAACATCATGCATGTTTAACACAGTCACACACCAACATCATGCATGTTTCAAGCAGTCACAAGGAAACATCATGCATGTTTAAAGCATTCACACACCAACATCATGCATGTTTAATACAGCCACACAGCAACATCATGCATGTTTAACGCAGTCACACACCAACATCCTGCATGTTTAACGCAGTCACACACCATCATGCATGTTTAAAGCAGTCACACGCAAACATCATGCATGTTTAACTCAGTCACACGCAAACATCATGCATGTTTAACACAGTTACACACCAACATCATGCATGTTTAACGCAGTCACACACCAACATCATGCATGTTTAACGCAGTCACACACCAACATCATGCATGTTTAACGCAGTCACACACCAACATCATGCATGTTTAACGCAGTCACACACCAACATCATGCATGTTTAAAGCAGTCACACGCCAACATCATGCATGTTTAACACAGTCACACACCAACATCATGCATGTTTAAAGATTTCACACGCCAACATCATGCATGTTTAATACAGTCACACGCCAACATCATGCATGTTTATCACAGTCACACTCCAACATCATGCATGTTTAAAGCAGTCACACACCAACATCATGCATGTATAACACAGTCACACGCCAACATCATGCAAGTTTAAAGCAGTCACACGCCAACATCATGCATGTTTGAAGCAGTCACACGCCAACATTGTGCATGTTTAACACAGTCACACACCAACATCATCCATGTTTAACGCAGTCACACACCAACATCATGCATGTTTAACACAGTCACACACCAACATCATGCATGTTTAACGCAGTCACACACCAACATCATGCATGTTTAAAGCAGTCACACACCAACATCATGCATGTTTAACGCAGTCACACACCAACATCATGCATGTTTAACGCAGTCACACACCAACATCATGCATGTTTAACGCAGTCACACACCAACATCATGCATGTTTAACACAGTCACATACCAACATCATGCATGTTTAACACAGTCACACACCAACATCATGCATGTTTAACGCAGTCACACGCCAACATCAGGCATGTTTAACACAGTCACACACCAACATCATGCATTTTTAAAGATTTCACACGCCAACATCATGCATGTTTAACACAGTCACACGCCAACATCATGCATTTTTAACACAGTCACACACCAACATCATGCATGTTTAAAGCAGTCACACACCAACATCATGCATGTTTAAAGCAGTCACACACCAACATCATGCATGTTTAAAGCAGTCACACGCAAACATCATGCATGTTTAACACAGTCACTCGCCAACATCATGCAAGTTTAAAGCAGTCACACTCCAACATCATGCATGTTTAAAGCAGTCACACACCAACATCATGCATGTTTAACGCAGTCACACGCCAACATCAGGCATGTTTAACACAGTCACAGACCAACATCATGCATGTTTAAAGATTTCACACGCCAACATCATGCATGTTTAACACAGTCACACCCCAACATCATGCATGTTTAATACAGTCACACGCCAACATCATGCATGTTTATCACAGTCACACTCCAACATCATGCATGTTTAAAGCAGTCACACTCCAACATCATGCATGTTTAAAGCAGTCACACGCAAACATCATGCATGTTTAACACAGTCACACACCAACATCATGCATGTTTAAAGCAGTCACACTCCAACATCATGCATGTTTAAAGCAGTCACACTCCAACATCATGCATGTTTAAAGCAGTCACACGCAAACATCATGCATTTTTAACACAGTCACAGGCCAACATCATGCAAGTTTAAAGCAGTCACACTCCAACATCATGCATGTTTAAAGCAGTCACACACCAACATCATGCATGTTTAACACAGTCACACTCCAACATCATGCATGTTTAACACAGTCACACACCAACATCATGCATGTTTAACACAGTCACACACCAACATCATGCATGTTTAAAGCAGTCACACTCCAACATCATGCATGTTTAAAGCAGTCACACTCCAACATCATGCATGTTTAAAGCAGTCACACGCAAACATCATGCATGTTTAACACAGTCACACGCCAACATCATGCAAGTTTAAAGCAGTCACACTCCAACATCATCCATGTTTAAAGCAGTCACACACCAACATCATGCATGTTTAACACAGTCACACTCCAACATCATGCATGTTTAACACAGTCACACACCAACATCATGCATGTTTAACACAGTCACACTCCAACATCATGCATGTTTAATACAGTCACACGCCATCATCATGCATGTTTAACGCAGTCACACACACCAACATCATGCATGTTTAACGCAGTCACACTCCAACATCATGCATGTTTAACACAGTTACACACCAACATCATGCATGTTTAACGCAGTCACACACCAACATCATGCATGTTTAACGCAGTCACACACCAACATCATGCATGTTTAAAGCAGTCACACACCAACATCATGCATGTTTAACGCAGTCACACACCAACATCATGCATGTTTAAAGCAGTCACACGCCAACATCAGGCATGTTTAACACAGTCACACACCAACATCATGCATGTTTAAAGATTTCACACGCCAACATCATGCATGTTTAATACAGTCACACACCAACATCATGCATGTTTAACGCAGTCACACACCAACATCATGCATGTTTAAAGCAGTCACACACCAACATCATGCATTTTTAACGCAGTCACACACCAACATCATGCATGTTTAACGCAGTCACACACCAACATCATGCATGTTTAACGCAGTCACACACCAACATCATGTATGTTTAACACAGTCACAAACCAACATCATGCATGTTTAACACACTCACACACCAACATCATGCATGTTTAAAGCAGTCACACGCCAACATCAGGCATGTTTAACACAGTCACACACCAACATCATGCATGTTTAAAGATTTCACACGCCAACATCATGCATGTTTAACACAGTCACACCCCAACATCATGCATGTTTAATACAGTCACACGCCAACATCATGCATGTTTATCACAGTCACACGCTAACATCATGCATTTTTAACACAGTCACACGCCATCATCATGCATGTTTAACACAGTCACACACCAACATCATTCATGTTTAACACAGTCACACACCAACATCATGCATGTTTAACACAGTCACACGCCATCATCATGCATGTTTAACACAGTCACACACCAACATCATGCATGTTTAACACAGTCACACACCAACATCATGCATGTTTAACACAGTCACACGCCAACATCATGCATTTTTAACACAGTCACACGCCATCATCATGCATGTTTAACACAGTCACACACCAACATCATTCATGTTTAACACAGTCACACACCAACATCATGCATGTTTAACGCAGTCACACACCAACATCCTGCATGTTTAACGCAGTCACACACCAACATCATGCATGTTTAAAGCAGTCACACGCAAACATCATGCATGTTTAACTCAGTCACACGCAAACATCATGCATGTTTAACACAGTTACACACCAACATCATGCATGTTTAACGCAGTCACACACCAACATCATGCATGTTTAACGCAGTCACACACCAACATCATGCATGTTTAAAGCAGTCACACACCAACATCATGCATGTTTAACGCAGTCACACACCAATATCATGCATGTTTAAAGCAGTCACACGCCAACATCAGGCATGTTTAACACAGTCACACACCAACATCATGCATGTTTAAAGATTTCACACGCCAACATCATGCATGTTTAACACAGTCACACCCCAACATCATGCATGTTTAATACAGTCACACACCAACATCATGCATGTTTAACGCAGTCACACACCAACATCATGCATGTTTAAAGCAGTCACACACCAACATCATGCATTTTTAACGCAGTCACACACCAACATCATGCATGTTTAACGCAGTCACACACCAACATCATGCATGTTTAACGCAGTCACACACCAACATCATGTATGTTTAACACAGTCACACACCAACATCATGCATGTTTAACACACTCACACACCAACATCATGCATGTTTAAAGCAGTCACACGCCAACATCAGGCATGTTTAACACAGTCACACACCAACATCATGCTTGTTTAAAGATTTCACACGCCAACATCATGCATGTTTAACACAGTCACACCCCAACATCATGCATGTTTAATACAGTCACACACCAACATCATGCATGTTTATCACAGTCACACGCTAACATCATGCATTTTTAACACAGTCACACGCCATCATCATGCATGTTTAACACAGTCACACACCAACATCATGCATGTTTAACACAGTCACACACCAACATCATGCATGTTTAACACAGTCACACGCCATCATCATGCATGTTTAACACAGTCACACACCAACATCATGCATGTTTAACACAGTCACACACCAACATCATGCATGTTTAACACAGTCACACGCCAACATCATGCATTTTTAACACAGTCACACGCCATCATCATGCATGTTTAACACAGTCACACACCAACATCATTCATGTTTAACACAGTCACACACCAACATCATGCATGTTTAACACAGTCACACACCAACATCATGCATGTTTAACGCAGTCACACACCAACATCATGCATGTTTAACACAGTCACACACCAACATCATGCATGTTTAACGCAGTCACACACCAACATCATGCATGTTTAAAGCAGTCACACACCAACATCATGCATTTTTAACGCAGTCACACACCTACATCATGCATGTTTAACGCAGTCACACACCAACATCATACATGTTTAACGCAGTCACACACCAACATCATGTATGTTTAACACAGTCACACACCAACATCATGCATGTTTAACACACTCACACACCAACATCATGCATGTTTAAAGCAGTCACACGCCAACATCAGGCATGTTTAACACAGTCACACTCCAACATCAGGCATGTTTAATACAGTCACACACCAACATCATGCATGTTTAAAGCAGTCACACACCAACATCAAGCATGTTTAAAGCAGTCACACGCAAACATCATGCATGTTTAACTCAGTCACACGCAAACATCATGCATGTTTAACACAGTCACACACCAACATCATGCAATTTTAAAGCAGTCACACACCAACATCATGCATGTTTAAAGCAGTCACACTCCAACATCATGCATGTTTAACGCAGTCACACGCAAACATCATGCATGTTTAACACAGTCACACGCCAACATCATGCAAATTTAAAGCAGTCACACTCCAACATCATGCATGTTTAAAGCAGTCACACACCAACATCATGCATGTTTAACACAGTCACACTCCAACATCATGCATGTTTAAAGCAGTCACACACCAACGTCATGCATGTTTAACACAGTCACACTCCAACATCATGCATGTTTAAAGCAGTCACACACCAACATCATGCATGTTTAACACAGTCACACGCCATCATCATGCATGTTTAACACAGTCACACGCCAACATCATGCATTTTTAACACAGTCACAAGCCATCATCATGCATGTTTAACACAGTCACACACCAACATCATGCATGTTTAACACAGTCACACACCAACATCATGCATGTTTAACGCAGTCACACACCAACATCATGCATGTTTAACACAGTCACACACCAACATCATGCATGTTTAACGCAGTCACACACCAACATCATGCATGTTTAAAGCAGTCACACACCAACATCATGCATGTTTAACGCAGTCACACACCAACATCATGCATGTTTAACGCAGTCACACACCAACATCATGCATGTTTAACGCAGTCACACACCAACATCATGCATGTTTAACGCAGTCACACACCAACATCATGTATGTTTAAAGCAGTCACACCCCAACATCATGCATGTTTAATACAGTCACACGCCAACATCATGCATGTTTATCACAGTCACACTCCAACATCATGCATGTTTAAAGCAGTCACACACCAACATCATGCATGTATAACACAGTCACACGCCAACATCATGCAAGTTTAAAGCAGTCACACGCCAACATCGTGCATGTTTGAAGCAGTCACACGCCAACATCGTGCATGTTTAACACAGTCACACACCAACATCATGCATGTTTAAAGCAGTCACACCCCAACATCATGCATGTTTAATACAGTCACACGCCAACATCATGCATGTTTATCACAGTCACACTCCAACATCATGCATGTTTAAAGCAGTCACACACCAACATCATGCATGTATAACACAGTCACACGCCAACATCATGCAAGTTTAAAGCAGTCACACGCCAACATCGTGCATGTTTGAAGCAGTCACACGCCAACATCGTGCATGTTTAACACAGTCACACACCAACATCATGCATGTTTAACACAGTCACACACCAACATCCTGCATGTTTAACGCAGTCACACACCAACATCATGCATGTTTAAAGCAGTCACACGCAAACATCATGCATGTTTAACTCAGTCACACGCAAACATCATGCATGTTTAACACAGTTACACACCAACATCATGCATGTTTAACGCAGTCACACACCAACATCATGCATGTTTAACGCAGTCACACACCAACATCATGCATGTTTAAAGCAGTCACACACCAACATCATGCATGTTTAACGCAGTCACACACCAACATCATGCATGTTTAAAGCAGTCACACGCCAACATCAGGCATGTTTAACACAGTCACACACCAACATCATGCATGTTTAAAGATTTCACACGCCAACATCATGCATGTTTAACACAGTCACACCCCAACATCATGCATGTTTAATACAGTCACACACCAACATCATGCATGTTTAACGCAGTCACACACCAACATCATGCATGTTTAAAGCAGTCACACACCAACATCATGCATTTTTAACGCAGTCACACACCAACATCATGCATGTTTAACGCAGTCACACACCAACATCATGCATGTTTAACGCAGTCACACACCAACATCATGTATGTTTAACACAGTCACACACCAACATCATGCATGTTTAACACACTCACACACCAACATCATGCATGTTTAAAGCAGTCACACGCCAACATCAGGCATGTTTAACACAGTCACACACCAACATCATGCATGTTTAAAGATTTCACACGCCAACATCATGCATGTTTAACACAGTCACACCCCAACATCATGCATGTTTAATACAGTCACACGCCAACATCATGCATGTTTATCACAGTCACACGCTAACATCATGCATTTTTAACACAGTCACACGCCATCATCATGCATGTTTAACACAGTCACACTCCAACATCATGCATGTTTAACGCAGTCACACGCAAACATCATGCATGTTTAACACAGTCACACGCCAACATCATGCAAATTTAAAGCAGTCACACTCCAACATCATGCATGTTTAAAGCAGTCACACACCAACATCATGCATGTTTAACACAGTCACACTCCAACATCATGCATGTTTAAAGCAGTCACACACCAACATCATGCATGTTTAACACAGTCACACTCCAACATCATGCATGTTTAAAGCAGTCACACACCAACATCATGCATGTTTAACACAGTCACACTCCAACATCATGCATGTTTAAAGCAGTCACACACCAACATCATGCATGTTTAACACAGTCACACGCCATCATCATGCATGTTTAACACAGTCACACGCCAACATCATGCATTTTTAACACAGTCACAAGCCATCATCATGCATGTTTAACACAGTCACACACCAACATCATGCATGTTTAACACAGTCACACACCAACATCATGCATGTTTAACGCAGTCACACACCAACATCATGCATGTTTAACACAGTCACACACCAACATCATGCATGTTTAACGCAGTCACACACCAACATCATGCATGTTTAAAGCAGTCACACACCAACATCATGCATGTTTAACGCAGTCACACACCAACATCATGCATGTTTAACGCAGTCACACACCAACATCATGCATGTTTAACGCAGTCACACACCAACATCATGCATGTTTAACGCAGTCACACACCAACATCATGTATGTTTAAAGCAGTCACACCCCAACATCATGCATGTTTAATACAGTCACACGCCAACATCATGCATGTTTATCACAGTCACACTCCAACATCATGCATGTTTAAAGCAGTCACACACCAACATCATGCATGTATAACACAGTCACACGCCAACATCATGCAAGTTTAAAGCAGTCACACGCCAACATCGTGCATGTTTGAAGCAGTCACACGCCAACATCGTGCATGTTTAACACAGTCACACACCAACATCATGCATGTTTAAAGCAGTCACACCCCAACATCATGCATGTTTAATACAGTCACACGCCAACATCATGCATGTTTATCACAGTCACACTCCAACATCATGCATGTTTAAAGCAGTCACACACCAACATCATGCATGTATAACACAGTCACACGCCAACATCATGCAAGTTTAAAGCAGTCACACGCCAACATCGTGCATGTTTGAAGCAGTCACACGCCAACATCGTGCATGTTTAACACAGTCACACACCAACATCATGCATGTTTAACACAGTCACACACCAACATCATGCATGTTTCAAGCAGTCACACGCAAACATCATGCATGTTTAAAGCATTCACACACCAACATCATGCATGTTTAACGCAGTCACACACCAACATCCTGCATGTTTAACAAAGTCACACACCAACATCATGCATGTTTAAAGCAGTCACACGCAAACATCATGCATGTTTAACTCAGTCACACGCAAACATCATGCATGTTTAACACAGTTACACACCAACATCATGCATGTTTAACGCAGTCACACACCAACATCATGCATGTTTAACGCAGTCACACACCAACATCATGCATGTTTAAAGCAGTCACACACCAACATCATGCATGTTTAACGCAGTCACACACCAACATCATGCATGTTTAAAGCAGTCACACGCCAACATCAGGCATGTTTAACACAGTCACACACCAACATCATGCATGTTTAAAGATTTCACACGCCAACATCATGCATGTTTAACACAGTCACACCCCAACATCATGCATGTTTAATACAGTCACACACCAACATCATGCATGTTTAACGCAGTCACACACCAACATCATGCATGTTTAAAGCAGTCACACACCAACATCATGCATTTTTAACGCAGTCACACACCAACATCATGCATGTTTAACGCAGTCACACACCAACATCATGCATGTTTAACGCAGTCACACACCAACATCATGTATGTTTAACACAGTCACACACCAACATCATGCATGTTTAACACACTCACACACCAACATCATGCATGTTTAAAGCAGTCACACGCCAACATCAGGCATGTTTAACACAGTCACACACCAACATCATGCATGTTTAAAGATTTCACACGCCAACATCATGCATGTTTAACACAGTCACACCCCAACATCATGCATGTTTAATACAGTCACACGCCAACATCATGCATGTTTATCACAGTCACACGCTAACATCATGCATTTTTAACACAGTCACACGCCATCATCATGCATGTTTAACACAGTCACACACCAACATCATGCATGTTTAACACAGTCACACACCAACATCATGCATGTTTAACACAGTCACACGCCATCATCATGCATGTTTAACACAGTCACACACCAACATCATGCATGTTTAACACAGTCACACACCAACATCATGCATGTTTAACACAGTCACACGCCAACATCATGCATTTTTAACACAGTCACACGCCATCATCATGCATGTTTAACACAGTCACACACCAACATCATTCATGTTTAACACAGTCACACACCAACATCATGCATGTTTAACACAGTCACACACCAACATCATGCATGTTTAACGCAGTCACACACCAACATCATGCATGTTTAACACAGTCACACACCAACATCATGCATGTTTAACGCAGTCACACACCAACATCATGCATGTTTAAAGCAGTCACACACCAACATCATGCATTTTTAACGCAGTCACACACCTACATCATGCATGTTTAACGCAGTCACACACCAACATCATGCATGTTTAACGCAGTCACACACCAACATCATGTATGTTTAACACAGTCACACACCAACATCATGCATGTTTAACACACTCACACACCAACATCATGCATGTTTAAAGCAGTCACACGCCATCATCAGGCATGTTTAACACAGTCACACACCAACATCATGCATGTTTAAAGATTTCACACGCCAACATCATGCATGTTTAACACAGTCACACCCCAACATCATGCATGTTTAATACAGTCACACGCCAACATCATGCAAGTTCAAAGCAGTCACACGCCAACATCGTGCATGTTTGAAGCAGTCACACGCCAACATCGTGCATGTTTCAAGCAGTCACACGCAAACATCATGCATGTTTAAAGCATTCACACACCAACATCATGCATGTTTAACGCAGCCACACAGCAACATCATGCATGTTTAACGCAGTCACACACCAACATCCTGCATGTTTAACGCAGTCACACACCATCATGCATGTTTAAAGCAGTCACACGCAAACATCATGCATGTTTAACTCAGTCACACGCAAACATCATGCATGTTTAACACAGTTACACACCAACATCATGCATGTTTAACGCAGTCACACACCAACATCATGCATGTTTAACGCAGTCACACACCAACATCATGCATGTTTAACGCAGTCACACACCAACATCATGCATGTTTAACGCAGTCACACACCAACATCATGCATGTTTAAAGCAGTCACACGCCAACATCATGCATGTTTAACACAGTCACACACCAACATCATGCATGTTTAAAGATTTCACACGCCAACATCATGCATGTTTAATACAGTCACACGCCAACATCATGCATGTTTATCACAGTCACACTCCAACATCATGCATGTTTAAAGCAGTCACACACCAACATCATGCATGTATAACACAGTCACACGCCAACATCATGCAAGTTTAAAGCAGTCACACGCCAACATCATGCATGTTTGAAGCAGTCACACGCCAACATTGTGCATGTTTAACACAGTCACACACCAACATCATCCATGTTTAACGCAGTCACACACCAACATCATGCATGTTTAACACAGTCACACACCAACATCATGCATGTTTAACGCAGTCACACACCAACATCATGCATGTTTAAAGCAGTCACACACCAACATCATGCATGTTTAACGCAGTCACACACCAACATCATGCATGTTTAACGCAGTCACACACCAACATCATGCATGTTTAACGCAGTCACACACCAACATCATGCATGTTTAACACAGTCACACACCAACATCATGCATGTTTAACACAGTCACACACCAACATCATGCATGTTTAACGCAGTCACACGCCAACATCAGGCATGTTTAACACAGTCACACACCAACATCATGCATTTTTAAAGATTTCACACGCCAACATCATGCATGTTTAACACAGTCACACGCCAACATCATGCATTTTTAACACAGTCACACACCAACATCATGCATGTTTAAAGCAGTCACACACCAACATCATGCATGTTTAAAGCAGTCACACACCAACATCATGCATGTTTAAAGCAGTCACACGCAAACATCATGCATGTTTAACACAGTCACTCGCCAACATCATGCAAGTTTAAAGCAGTCACACTCCAACATCATGCATGTTTAAAGCAGTCACACACCAACATCATGCATGTTTAACGCAGTCACACGCCAACATCAGGCATGTTTAACACAGTCACAGACCAACATCATGCATGTTTAAAGATTTCACACGCCAACATCATGCATGTTTAACACAGTCACACCCCAACATCATGCATGTTTAATACAGTCACACGCCAACATCATGCATGTTTATCACAGTCACACTCCAACATCATGCATGTTTAAAGCAGTCACACACCAACATCATGCATGTATAACACAGTCACACGCCAACATCATGCAAGTTTAAAGCAGTCACACTCCAACATCATGCATGTTTAAAGCAGTCACACGCAAACATCATGCATGTTTAACACAGTCACACACCAACATCATGCATGTTTAAAGCAGTCACACTCCAACATCATGCATGTTTAAAGCAGTCACACTCCAACATCATGCATGTTTAAAGCAGTCACACTCCAACATCATGCATGTTTAAAGCAGTCACACGCAAACATCATGCATTTTTAACACAGTCACAGGCCAACATCATGCAAGTTTAAAGCAGTCACACTCCAACATCATGCATGTTTAAAGCAGTCACACACCAACATCATGCATGTTTAACACAGTCACACTCCAACATCATGCATGTTTAACACAGTCACACACCAACATCATGCATGTTTAACACAGTCACACACCAACATCATGCATGTTTAAAGCAGTCACACTCCAACATCATGCATGTTTAAAGCAGTCACACTCCAACATCATGCATGTTTAAAGCAGTCACACGCAAACATCATGCATGTTTAACACAGTCACACGCCAACATCATGCAAGTTTAAAGCAGTCACACTCCAACATCATCCATGTTTAAAGCAGTCACACACCAACATCATGCATGTTTAACACAGTCACACTCCAACATCATGCATGTTTAATACAGTCACATGCCATCATCATGCATGTTTAACGCAGTCACACACACCAACATCATGCATGTTTAAAGCAGTGACACGCAAACATCATGCATGTTTAACTCAGTCACACGCAAACATCATGCATGTTTAACACAGTGACACGCCAACATCATGCAAGTTTAAAGCAGTCACACGCCAACATCATGCATTTTTAACACAGTCACACACCAACATCATGCATGTTTAAAGCAGTCACACACCAACATCATGCATGTTTAAAGCAGTCACACTCCAACATCATGCATGTTTATAGCAGTCACACGCAAACATCATGCATGTTTAACACAGTCACACGCCAACATCATGCAAGTTTAAAGCAGTAACACGCCAACATCATGCATGTTTAACACAGTCACACACCAAGATCATGCATGTTTAACACAGTCACACACCAACATCATGCATGTTTAACGCAGTCACACACCAACATCATGCATGTTTAACACAGTCACACACCAACATCATGCATGTTTAACGCAGTCACACACCAACATCATGCATGTTTAAAGGAGTCACACACCAACATCATGCATGTTTAACGCAGTCACACACCAACATCATGCATGTTTAACGCAGTCACACACCAACATCATGCATGTTTAAAGATTTCACACGCCAACATCATGCATGTTTAAAACAGTCACACCCCAACATCATGCATGTTTAATACAGTCACACGCTAACATCATGCATGTTTATCACAGTCACACTCCAACATCATGCATGTTTAAAGCAGTCACACACCAACATCATGCATGTATAACACAGTCACACGCCAACATCATGCAAGTTTAAAGCAGTCACACTCCAACATCATGCATGTTTAAAGCAGTCACACGCAAACATCATGCATGTTTAACACAGTCACATGCCAACATCATGCATGTTTAAAGCAGTCACACTCCAACATCATGCATGTTTAAAGCAGTCACACTCCAACATCATGCATGTTTAATACAGTCACACGCTATCATCATGCATGTTTAAAGCAGTCACACGCAAACATCATGCATGTTTAACTCAGTCACACGCCAACATCATGCATGTTTAACACAGTCACACGCCAACATCATGCAAGTTTAAAGCAGTCACACGCCAACATCATGCATGTTTAAAGCAGTCACACACCAACATCATGCATGTTTAAAGCAGTCACACTCCAACATCATGCATGTTTAAAGCAGTCACACGCAAACATCATGCATGTTTAACACAGTCACACACCAACATCATGCATGTTTAAAGCAGTCACACTCCAACATCATGCATGTTTAAAGCAGTCACACTCCAACATCATGCATGTTTAATACAGTCACACGCCAACATCATGCATGTTTATTACAGTCACACTCCAACATCATGCAAGTTTAAAGCAGTCACACACCAACATCATGCATGTATAACACAGTCACACGCCAACATTGTGCATGTTTAACACAGTCACACACCAACATCATGCATGTTTAACACAGTCACACTCCAACATCATGCATGTTTAATACAGTCACATGCCAACATCGTGCATGTTTAACGCAGTCACACACCAACATCATGCATGTTTAAAGCAGTGACACGCAAACATCATGCATGTTTAACTCAGTCACACGCAAACATCATGCATGTTTAACACAGTCACACGCCAACATCATGCAAGTTTAAAGCAGTCACACGCCAACATCATGCATGTTTAACACAGTCACACACCAACATCATGCATGTTTAACACAGTCACACACCAACATCATCCATGTTTAACGCAGTCACACACCAACATCATGCATGTTTAACACAGTCACACACCAACATCATGCATGTTTAACGCAGTCACACACCAACATAATGCATGTTTAAAGCAGTCACACACCAACATCATGCATGTTTAACACAGTCACACACCAACATCATGCATGTTTAACGCAGTCACACACCAACATCATGCATGTTTAACGCAGTCACACACCAACATCATGCATGTTTAACACAGTCACACACCAACATCATGCATGTTTAACACAGTCACACACCAACATCACGCATGTTTAACGCAGTCACACACCAACATCAGGCATGTTTAACACAGTCACACACCAACATCATGCATTTTTAAAGATTTCACACGCCAACATCATGCATGTTTAACACAGTCACACGCCAACATCATGCATTTTTAACACAGTCACACACCAACATCATGCATGTTTAAAGCAGTCACACACCAACATCATGCATGTTTAAAGCAGTCACACACCAACATCATGCATGTTTAAAGCAGTCACACGCAAACATCATGCATGTTTAACACAGTCACTCGCCAACATCATGCAAGTTTAAAGCAGTCACACTCCAACATCATGCATGTTTAAAGCAGTCACACACCAACATCATGCATGTTTAACGCAGTCACACGCCAACATCAGGCATGTTTAACACAGTCACACACCAACATCATGCATGTTTAAAGATTTCACACGCCAACATCATGCATGTTTAACACAGTCACACCCCAACATCATGCATGTTTAATACAGTCACACGCCAACATCATGCATGTTTATCACAGTCACACACCAACATCATGCATGTATAACACAGTCACACGCCAACATCATGCAAGTTTAAAGCAGTCACACTCCAACATCATGCATGTTTAAAGCAGTCACACGCAAACATCATGCATGTTTAACACAGTCACACACCAACATCATGCATGTTTAAAGCAGTCACACTCCAACATCATGCATGTTTAAAGCAGTCACACTCCAACATCATGCATGTTCAAAGCAGTCACACTCCAACATCATGCATGTTTAAAGCAGTCACACTCCAACATCATGCATTTTTAACACAGTCACAGGCCAACATCATGCAAGTTTAAAGCAGTCACACTCCAACATCATGCATGTTTAAAGCTGTCACACACCAACATCATGCATGTTTAACACAGTCACACTCCAACATCATGCATGTTTAACACAGTCACACACCAACATCATGCATGTTTAACACAGTCACACACCAACATCATGCATGTTTAAAGCAGTTGCACTCCAACATCATGCATGTTTAAAGCAGTCACACTCCAACATCATGCATGTTTAAAGCAGTCACACTCCAACATCATGCATGTTTAAAGCAGTCACACGCAAACATCATGCATGTTTAACACAGTCACACGCCAACATCATGCAAGTTTAAAGCAGTCACACTCCAACATCATCCATGTTTAAAGCAGTCACACACCAACATCATGCATGTTTAACACAGTCACACGCCAACATCATGCAAGTTTAAGGCAGTCACACGCCAACATCATGCATGTTTAACACAGTCACACACCAACATCATGCATGTTTAACACAGTCACACACCAACATCATGCATGTTTAACGCAGTCACACACCAACATCATGCATGTTTAACACAGTCACACACCAACATCATGCATGTTTAACGCAGTCACACACCAACATCATGCATGTTTAAAGCAGTCACACACCAACATCATGCATGTTTAACGCAGTCACACACCAACATCATGCATGTTTAACGCAGTCACACACCAACATCATGCATGTTTAACGCAGTCACACACCAACATCATGCATGTATAACACAGTCACACGCCAACATCATGCAAGTTTAAAGCAGTCACACTCCAACATCATGCATGTTTAAAGCAGTCACACGCAAACATCATGCATGTTTAACACAGTCACACACCAACATCATGCATGTTTAAAGCAGTCACACTCCAACATCATGCATGTTTAAAGCAGTCACACTCCAACATCATGCATGTTCAAAGCAGTCACACTCCAACATCATGCATGTTTAAAGCAGTCACACGCAAACATCATGCATTTTTAACACAGTCACAGGCCAACATCATGCAAGTTTAAAGCAGTCACACTCCAACATCATGCATGTTTAAAGCTGTCACACACCAACATCATGCATGTTTAACACAGTCACACGCCAACATCATGCATGTTTAACACAGTCACACACCAACATCATGCATGTTTAACACAGTCACACACCAACATCATGCATGTTTAACGCAGTCACACACCAACATCATGCATGTTTAACACAGTCACACACCAACATCATGCATGTTTAACGCAGTCACACACCAACATCATGCATGTTTAAAGCAGTCACACACCAACATCATGCATGTTTAACGCAGTCACACACCAACATCATGCATGTTTAACGCAGTCACACACCAACATCATGCATGTTTAACGCAGTCACACACCAACATCATGCATGTTTAACACAGTCACACACCAACATCATGCATGTTTAACACAGTCACACCCCAACATCATGCATGTTTAATACAGTCACACGCTAACATTATGCATGTTTATCACAGTCACACTCCAACATCATGCATGTTTAAAGCAGTCACACACCAACATCATGCATGTATAACACAGTCACACGCCAACATCATGCAAGTTTAAAGCAGTCACACTCCCACATCATGCATGTTTAAAGCAGTCACACGCAAACATCATGCATGTTTAATGCAGTCACATGCCAACATCATGCATGTTTAAAGCAGTCACACTCCAACATCATGCATGTTTAAAGCAGTCACACTCCAACATCATGCATGTTTAAAGCAGTCACACTCCAACATCATGCATGTTTAATACAGTCACACGCCATCATCATGCATGTTTAACGCAGTCACACACCTACATCATGCATGTTTAAAGCAGTCACACGCAAACATCATGCATGTTTAACTCAGTCACACGCAAACATCATGCATGTTTAACACAGTCACACGCCAACATCATGCAAGTTTAAAGCAGTCACACGCCAACATCATGCATGTTTAAAGCAGTCACACACCAACATCATGCATGTTTAAAGCAGTCACACTCCAACATCATGCATGTTTAAAGCAGTCACACGCAAACATCATGCATGTTTAACACAGTCACACGCCAACATCATGCATGTTTAAAGCAGTCACACTCCAACATCATGCATGTTTAAAGCGGTCACACTCCAACATCATGCATGCTTAAAGCCGTCACACGCAAACATCATGCATGTTTAACACAGTCACATGCCAACATCATGCAAGTTTAAAGCAGTCACACTCCAACATCATCCATGTTTAAAGCAGTCACACACCAACATCATGCATGTTTAACACAGTCACACACCAACATCATGCATGTTTAACACAGTCACACTCCAACATCATGCATGTTTAATACAGTCACATGCCAACATCGTGCATGTTTAACGCAGTCACACACCAACATAATGCATGTTTAAAGCAGTCACACGCAAACATCATGCATGTTTAACTCAGTCACACGCAAACATCATGCATGTTTAACACAGTCACACGCCAACATCATGGAAGTTTAAAGCAGTCACACGCCAACATCTTGCATTTTTAATACAGTCACACACCAACATCATGCATGTTTAAAGCAGTCACACGCCAACATCATTCATGTTTAAAGCAGTCACACACCAACATCATGCATGTTTAAAGCAGTCACACGCCAACATCATGCATGTTTAACACAGTCACACTGCAACATCATGCATGTTTAATACAGTCACACGCCATCATCATGCATGTTTAACGCAGTCACACACTAACATCATGCATGTTTAAAGCAGTCACACGCAAACATCATGCATGTTTAACTCAGTCATACGGAAACATCATGCATGTTTAAAAAAGTCACACGCCAACATCATGCATGTTTAAAGCAGTCACACTCCAACATCATGCATGTTTAAAGCAGTCACACGCCAACATCATGCATGTTTAAAGCAGTCACACGCAAACATCATGCATGTTTAACACAGTCACACGCCAACATCATGCAAGTTTAAAGCAGTCACACTCCAACATCATCCATGTTTAAAGCAGTCACACACCAACATCATGCATGTTTAACACAGTCACACTCCAACATCATGCATGTTTAACACAGTCACACACCAACATCATGCATGTTTAACACAGTCACACTCCAACATCATGCATGTTTTAAGCAGTCACACACCAACATCATGCAAGTTTAAAGCAGTCACACACCAACATTATGAATGTTTCACACAGTCACACGCCAACATCATGCATTTTTAACACATACACACGCCAACATCATGCATGTTTAACACAGTCACACCCCAACATCATGCATGTTTAATACAGTCACACGCCAACATCATGCATGTTTATCACAGTCACACTCCAACATCATGCATGTTTAAAGCAGTCACACACCAACATCATGCATGTATAACACAGTCACACGCCAACATCATGCAAGTTCTAAGCAGTCACACGCCAACATCATGCATGTTTGAAGCAGTCACACGCCAACATCGTGCATGTTTAACACAGTCAAACACCAACATCATGCATGTTTACCAGAGTCACACACCAACATCATGCATGTTTAACACAGTCACACTCCAACATCATGCATGTTTAATACAGTCACATGCCAACATCGTGCATGTTTAACGCAGTCACACACTAACATCATGCATGTTTAAAGCAGTCACACGCAAACATCATGCATGTTTAACACAGTCACACGCCAACATCATGCAAGTTTAAAGCAGTCACACGCCAACATCATGCATTTTTAACACAGTCACACTCCAACATCATGCATGTTTAAAGCAGTCACACTCCAACATCATGCATGTTTAAAGATTTCACACGCCAACATCATGCATGTTTAACACAGTCACACCCCAACATCATGCATGTTTAATTCAGTCACACGCTAACATCATGCATGTTTATCACAGTCACACTCCAACATCATGCATGTTTAAAGCAGTCACACACCAACATCATGCATGTATAACACAGTCACACGCCAACATCATGCAAGTTTAAAGCAGTCACACTCCAACATCATGCATGTTTAAAGCAGTCACACGCAAACATCATGCATGTTTAACACAGTCACATGCCAACATCATGCATGTTTAAAGCAGTCACACTCCAACATCATGCATGTTTAAAGCAGTCACACTCCAACATCATGCATGTTTAAAGCAGTCACACTCCAACATCATGCATGTTTAATACAGTCACACGCCATCATCATGCATGTTTAACGCAGTCACACACCTACATCATGCATGTTTAAAGCAGTCACACACCAACATCATGCATGTTTAACACAGTCACACACCAACATCATGCATGTTTAACACAGTCACACTCCAACATCATGCATGTTTAATACAGTCACACACCAACATAATGCATGTTTAACGCAGTCACACACCAACATAATGCATGTTTAAAGCAGTCACACGCAAACATCATGCATGTTTAACTCAGTCACACGCAAACATCATGCATGTTTAACACAGTCACACGCCAACATCATGCAAGTTTAAAGCAGTCACACGCCAACATCATGCATTTTTAACACAGTCACACACCAACATCATGCATGTTTAAAGCAGTCACACGCCAACATCATTCATGTTTAAAGCAGTCACACACCAACATCATGCATGTTTAAAGCAGTCACACGCAAATATCATGCATGTTTAACACAGTCACACGCCAACATCATGCAAGTTTAAAGCAGTCACACTCCAACATCATGCATGTTTAAAGCAGTCACACACCAACATCATGCATGTTTAACACAGTCACACTCCAACATCATGCATGTTTAACGCAGTCACACGCCAACATCAGGCATGTTTAACACAGTTACACACCAACATCATGCATGTTTAAAGATTTCACACGCCAACATCATGCATGTTTAACACAGTCACACCCCAACATCATGCATGTTTAATACAGTCACACGCCAACATCATGCAAGTTTATCACAGTCACACTCCAACATCATGCATGTTTAAAGCAGTCACACACCATCATGCATGTATAACACAGTCACACGCCAACATCATGCAAGTTTAAAGCAGTCACACTCCAACATCATGCTTGTTAGTAGCAGTCACACGCAAACATCATGCATGTTTAACACAGTCACACACCAACATCATGCATGTTTAAAGCAGTCACACTCCAACATCATGCATGTTTAAAGCAGTCACACTCCAACATCATGCATGTTTAAAGCAGTCACACTCTAACATCATGCATGTTTAAAGCAGTCACACGCAAACATCATGCATGTTTAACACAGTCACACGCCAACATCATGCAAGTTTAAAGCAGTCACACTCCAACATCATCCATGTTTAAAGCAGTCACACACCAAATCTTGCATGTTTAACACAGTCACACACCAACATCATGCATGTTTAACACAGTCACACTCCAACATCATGCATGTTTAATACAGTCACACGCCATCATCATGCATGTTTAACGCAGTCACACACCAACATCATGCATGTTTAAAGCAGTCACACGCAAACATCATGCATGTTTAACTCAGTCACACGCAAACATCATGCATGTTTAACACAGTCACACGCCAACATCATGCATGTTTAAAGCAGTCACACTCCAACATCATGCATGTTTAAAGCAGTCACACGCCAACATCATGCATGTTTAAAGCAGTCACACGCAAACATCATGCATGTTTAACACAGTCACACGCCAACATCATGCATGTTTAACACAGTCACACTCCAACATCATGCATGTTTAACACAGTCACACACCAACATCATGCATGTTTAACACAGTCACACTCCAACATCAGGCATGTTTAACACAGTTACACACCAACATCATGCATGTTTAAAGATTTCACACGCCAACATCATGCATGTTTAACACAGTCACACCCGAACATCATGCATGTTTAATACAGTCACACGCCAACATCATGCAAGTTTATCACAGTCACACTCCAACATCATGCATGTTTAAAGCAGTCACACACCATCATGCATGTATAACACAGTCACACGCCAACATCATGCAAGTTTAAAGCAGTCACACTCCAACATCATGCATGTTAGTAGCAGTCACACGCAAACATCATGCATGTTTAACACAGTCACACACCAACATCATGCATGTTTAAAGCAGTCACACTCCAACATCATGCATGTTTAAAGCAGTCACACTCCAACATCATGCATGTTTAAAGCAGTCACACTCCAACATCATGCATGTTTAAAGCAGTCACACGCAAACATCATGCATGTTTAACACAGTCACACGCCAACATCATGCAAGTTTAAAGCAGTCACACTCCAACATCTTCCATGTTTAAAGCAGTCACACACCAAATCTTGCATGTTTAACACAGTCACACACCAACATCATGCATGTTTAACACAGTCACACTCCAACATCATGCATGTTTAATACAGTCACACGCCATCATCATGCATGTTTAACGCAGTCACACACCAACATCATGCATGTTTAAAGCAGTCACACGCAAACATCATGCATGTTTAACTCAGTCACACGCAAACATCATGCATGTTTAACACAGTCACACGCCAACATCATGCATGTTTAAAGCAGTCACACTCCAACATCATGCATGTTTAAAGCAGTCACACGCCAACATCATGCATGTTTAACACAGTCACACGCCAACATCATGCATGTTTAACACAGTCACACTCCAACATCATGCATGTTTAACACAGTCACACACCAACATCATGCATGTTTAACACAGTCACACTCCAACATCATGCATGTTTAATACAGTCACACACAAACATCATGCATGTTTAACGCAGTCACACACCAACATCATGCATGTTTAAAGCAGTCACACGCAAACATCATGCATGTTTAAAGCAGTCACACGCAAACATCATGCATGTTTAACACAGTCACACTCCAACATCATGCATGTTTAAAGCAGTCACACACCAACATCATGCATGTTTAACACAGTCACACTCCAACATCATGCATGTTTAAAGCAGTCACACACCAACATCATGCAAGTTTAAAGCAGTCACACACCAACATTATGAATGTTTAACACAGTCACACGCCAACATCATGCATTTTTAACACATACACACGCCAACATCATGCATGTTTAACACAGTCACACCCCAACATCATGCATGTTTAATACAGTCACACGCCAACATCATGCATGTTTATCACAGTCACACTCCAACATCATGCATGTTTAAAGCAGTCACACACCAACATCATGCATGTATAACACAGTCACACGCCAACATCATGCAAGTTCAAAGCAGTCACACGCCAACATCATGCATGTTTGAAGCAGTCACACGCCAACATCGTGCATGTTTAACACAGTCACACACCAACATCATGCATGTTTACCAGAGTCACACACCAACATCATGCATGTTTTACACAGTCACACTCCAACATCATGCATGTTTAATACAGTCACATGCCAACATCGTGCATGTTTAACGCAGTCACACACTAACATCATGCATGTTTAAAGCAGTCACACGCAAACATCATGCATGTTTAACACAGTCACACACCAACATCATGCATGTTTAAAGCAGTCACACACCAACATCATGCATGTTTAAAGCAGTCACACTCCAACATCATGCATGTTTAAAGCAGTCACACGCCAACATCATGCATGTTTAAAGCAGTCACACTCCAACATCATGCATGTTTAAAGCAGTCACACACCAACATCATGCATGTTTAACACAGTCACACTCCAACATCATGCATGTTTAAAGCAGTCACACACCAACATTATGAATGTTTAACACAGTCACACGCCAACATCATGCATGTTTAACACAGTCACACTCCAACATCATGCATATTTAAAGTAGTCACACACCAACATCATGCATGTTTAACACAGTCACACGCCATCATCATGCATGTTTAACACAGTCACACGCCAACATCATGCATGTTTAACTCAGTCACACGCAAACATCATGCATGTTTAACACAGTCACACGCCAACATCATGCATGTTTAAAGCAGTCACACTCCAACATCATGCATGTTTAAAGCAGTCACACGCCAACATCATGCATGTTTATAGCAGTCACACGCAAACATCATGCATGTTTAACACAGTCACACGCCAACATCATGCATGTTTAACACAGTCACACTCCAACATCATGCATGTTTAACACAGTCACACACCAACATCATGCATGTTTAACACAGTCACACTCCAACATCAGGCATGTTTAACACAGTTACACACCAACATCATGCATGTTTAAAGATTTCACACGCCAACATCATGCATGTTTAACACAGTCACACCCCAACATCATGCATGTTTAATACAGTCACACGCCAACATCATGCAAGTTTATCACAGTCACACTCCAACCTCATGCATGTTTAAAGCAGTCACACACCATCATGCATGTATAACACAGTCACACGCCAACATCATGCAAGTTTAAAGCAGTCACACTCCAACATCATGCATGTTAGTAGCAGTCACACGCAAACATCATGCATGTTTAACACAGTCACACACCAACATCATGCATGTTTAAAGCAGTCACACTCCAACATCATGCATGTTTAAAGCAGTCACACTCCAACATCATGCATGTTTAAAGCAGTCACACTCCAACATCATGCATGTTTAAAGCAGTCACACGCAAACATCATGCATGTTTAACACAGTCACACGCCAACATCATGCAAGTTTAAAGCAGTCACACTCCAACATCATCCATGTTTAAAGCAGTCACACACCAAATCTTGCATGTTTAACACAGTCACACACCAACATCATGCATGTTTAACACAGTCACACTCCAACATCATGCATGTTTAATACAGTCACACGCCATCATCATGCATGTTTAACGCAGTCACACACCAACATCATGCATGTTTAAAGCAGTCACACGCAAACATCATGCATGTTTAACTCAGTCACACGCAAACATCATGCATGTTTAACACAGTCACACGCCAACATCATGCATGTTTAAAGCAGTCACACTCCAACATCATGCATGTTTAAAGCAGTCACACGCCAACATCATGCATGTTTAAAGCAGTCACACGCAAACATCATGCATGTTTAACACAGTCACACGCCAACATCATGCATGTTTAACACAGTCACACTCCAACATCATGCATGTTTAACACAGTCACACACCAACATCATGCATGTTTAACACAGTCACACTCCAACATCATGCATGTTTAATACAGTCACACACAAACATCATGCATGTTTAACGCAGTTACACACCAACATCATGCATGTTTAAAGCAGTCACACGCAAACATCATGCATGTTTAAAGCAGTCACAGGCAAACATCATGCATGTTTAACACAGTCACATTCCAACATCATGCATGTTTAAAGCAGTCACACACCAACATCATGCATGTTTAACACAGTCACACTCCAACATCATGCATGTTTAAAGCAGTCACACACCAACATCATGCAAGTTTAAAGCAGTCACACACCAACATTATGAATGTTTAACACAGTCACACACCAACATAATGCATTTTTAACACATACACACGCCAACATCATGCATGTTTAACACAGTCACACACCAACATCATGCATGTTTAATACAGTCACACGCCAACATCATGCATGTTTATCACAGTCACACTCCAACATCATGCATGTTTAAAGCAGTCACACACCAACATCATGCATGTATAACACAGTCACACGCCAACATCATGCAAGTTCAAAGCAGTCACACGCCAACATCATGCATGTTTGAAGCAGTCACACGCCAACATCGTGCATGTTTAACCCAGTCACACACCAACATCATGCATGTTTACCAGAGTCACACACCAACATCATGCATGTTTAACACAGTCACACTCCAACATCATGCATGTTTAATACAGTCACATGCCAACATCGTGCATGTTTAACGCAGTCACACACTAACATCATGCATGTTTAAAGCAGTCACACGCAAACATCATGCATGTTTAACACAGTCACACACCAACATCATGCATGTTTAAAGCAGTCACACTCCAACATCATGCATGTTTAAAGAAGTCACACACCAACATCATGCATGTTTAAAGCAGTCACACCAAAATTATGCATGTTTAAAGCAGTCACACGCCAACATCATGCATGTTTAAAGCAGTCACACTCCAACATCATGCATGTTTAAAGCAGTCACACACCAACATCATGCATGTTTAACACAGTCACACTCCAACATCATGCATGTTTAAAGCAGTCACACACCAACATTATGAATGTTTAACACAGTCACACTCCAACATCATGCATATTTAAAGTAGTCACACACCAACATCATGCATGTTTAACACAGTCACACACCATCATCATGGATGTTTAACACAGTCACACGCAAACATCATGCATTTTTAACACAGTCACACGCCATCATCATGCATGTTTAAAGCAGTCACACACCAACATCATGCATGTTTAACGCAGTCACACACCAACATAATGCATGTTTAACGCAGTCACACACCAACATCATGCATGTTTAACGCAGTCACACACCAACATCATGCATGTTTAACGCAGTCACACGCCAACATCAGGCATGTTGAACACAGTCACACACCAACATCATGCATGTTTAAAGATTTCACACGCCAACATCATGCATGTTTAACACAGTCACACCCCAACATCATGCATGTTTAATACAGTCACACGCCAACATCATGCATGTTTATCACAGTCACACTCCAACATCATGCATGTTTAAAGCAGTCACACACCAACATCATGCATGTATAACACAGTCACACGCCAACATCATGCAAGTTTAAAGCAGTCACACGCCAACATCGTGCATGTTTGAAGCAGTCACACGCCAACATCGTGCATGTTTAACACAGTCACACACCAACATCATGCATGTTTAACACAATCACACACCAACATCATGCATGTTTAAAGCAGTCACACGCAAACATCATGCATGTTTAACGCAGTTACACACCAACATCATGCATGTTTAAAGCAGTCACACGCAAACATCATGCATGTTTAAAGCAGTCACACACCAACATCATGCATGTTTAACACAGTCACACTCCAACATCATGCATGTTTAACACAGTCACACACCAACATCATGCATGTTTAACACAGTCACACTCCAACATCATGCATGTTTAATACAGTCACACGCCATCATCATGCATGTTTAACGCAGTCACACACCAACATCATGCATGTTTAAAGCAGTCACACGCAAACATCATGCATGTTTAACTCAGGCACACGCAAACATCATGCATGTTTAACACAGTCACACGCCAACATCATGCAAGTTTAAAGCAGTCACACGCCAACATCATGCATTTTTAACACAGTCACACACCAACATCATGCATGTTTAAAGCAGTCACACGCAAACATCATGCATGTTTAAAGCAGTCACAGGCAAACATCATGCATGTTTAAAGCAGTCACACGCAAACATCATGCATGTTTAAAGCAGTCACACACCAACATCATGCATGTTTAACACAGTCACACTCCAACATCATGCATGTTTAACACAGTCACACACCAACATCATGCATGTTTAACACAGTCACACTCCAACATCATGCATGTTTAATACAGTCACACGCCATCATCATGCATGTTTAACGCAGTCACACACCAACATCATGCATGTTTAAAGCAGTCACACTCC
Organism: Telmatherina bonti; assembly: GCF_933228915.1. NCBI lineage: Eukaryota > Metazoa > Chordata > Actinopteri > Atheriniformes > Telmatherinidae > Telmatherina > Telmatherina bonti. The sequence continues at coordinate 4,084,166 of NC_136614.1, forward strand.
AACATCATGCATGTTTAAAGCAGTCACACTCCAACATCATGCATGTTTAAAGCAGTCACAGGCAAACATCATGCATGTTTAACACAGTCACATTCCAACATCATGCATGTTTAAAGCAGTCACACACCAACATCATGCATGTTTAACACAGTCACACTCCAACATCATGCATGTTTAAAGCAGTCACACACCAACATCATGCAAGTTTAACACAGTCACACTCCAACATCATGCATGTTTAACACAGTCACACACCAACATCATGCATGTTTAACACAGTCACACACCAACATTATGCATTTTTAACACAGTCACACACCAACATCATGCATGTTTAAAGCAGTCACACTCCAACATCATGCATGTTTAAAGCAGTCACACTCCAACATCATGCATGTTTAAAGCAGTCACACTCCAACATCATGCATGTTTAAAGCAGTCACAGGCAAACATCATGCATGTTTAACACAGTCATATTCCAACATCATGCATGTTTAAAGCAGTCACACACCAACATCATGCATGTTTAACACAGTCACACTCCAACATCATGCATGTTTAAAGCAGTCACACACCAACATCATGCAAGTTTAAAGCAGTCACACACCAACATTATGAATGTTTAACACAGTCACACACCAACATAATGCATTTTTAACACATACACACGCCAACATCATGCATGTTTAACACAGTCACACACCAACATCATGCATGTTTAATACAGTCACACGCCAACATCATGCATGTTTATCACAGTCACACTCCAACATCATGCATGTTTAAAGCAGTCACACACCAACATCATGCATGTATAACACAGTCACACGCCAACATCATGCAAGTTCAAAGCAGTCACACGCCAACATCATGCATGTTTGAAGCAGTCACACGCCAACATCGTGCATGTTTAACCCAGTCACACACCAACATCATGCATGTTTACCAGAGTCACACACCAACATCATGCATGTTTAACACAGTCACACTCCAACATCATGCATGTTTAATACAGTCACATGCCAACATCGTGCATGTTTAACGCAGTCACACACTAACATCATGCATGTTTAAAGCAGTCACACGCAAACATCATGCATGTTTAACACAGTCACACACCAACATCATGCATGTTTAAAGCAGTCACACTCCAACATCATGCATGTTTAAAGAAGTCACACACCAACATCATGCATGTTTAAAGCAGTCACACTCCAAAATTATGCATGTTTAAAGCAGTCACACTCCAACATCATGCATGTTTAAAGCAGTCACACACCAACATCATGCATGTTTAACACAGTCACACTCCAACATCATGCATGTTTAAAGCAGTCACACACCAACATTATGAATGTTTAACACAGTCACACGCCAACATCGTGCATGTTTAACACAGTCACACTCCAACATCATGCATGTTTAAAGCAGTCACACACCAACATCATGCATGTTTAACGCAGTCACACACCAACATAATGCATGTTTAACGCAGTCACACACCAACATCATGCATGTTTAACGCAGTCACACACCAACATCATGCATGTTTAACGCAGTCACACGCCAACATCAGGCATGTTTAAAGCAGTCACACGCCAACATCGTGCATGTTTAACCCAGTCACACACCAACATCATGCATGTTTACCAGAGTCACACACCAACATCATGCATGTTTAACACAGTCACACTCCAACATCATGCATGTTTAATACAGTCACATGCCAACATCGTGCATGTTTAACGCAGTCACACACTAACATCATGCATGTTTAAAGCAGTCACACGCAAACATCATGCATGTTTAACACAGTCACACACCAACATCATGCATGTTTAAAGCAGTCACACTCCAACATCATGCATGTTTAAAGAAGTCACACACCAACATCATGCATGTTTAAAGCAGTCACACTCCAAAATTATGCATGTTTAAAGCAGTCACACGCCAACATCATGCATGTTTAAAGCAGTCACACTCCAACATCATGCATGTTTAAAGCAGTCACACACCAACATCATGCATGTTTAACACAGTCACACTCCAACATCATGCATGTTTAAAGCAGTCACACACCAACATTATGAATGTTTAACACAGTCACACGCCAACATCGTGCATGTTTAACACAGTCACACTCCAACATCATGCATATTTAAAGTAGTCACACACCAACATCATGCATGTTTAACACAGTCACACACCATCATCATGGATGTTTAACACAGTCACACGCAAACATCATGCATTTTTAACACAGTCACACGCCATCATCATGCATGTTTAAAGCAGTCACACACCAACATCATGCATGTTTAACGCAGTCACACACCAACATAATGCATGTTTAACGCAGTCACACACCAACATCATGCATGTTTAACGCAGTCACACACCAACATCATGCATGTTTAACGCAGTCACACGCCAACATCATGCATGTTTAAAGATTTCACACGCCAACATCATGCATGTTTAACACAGTCACACCCCAACATCATGCATGTTTAATACAGTCACACGCCAACATCATGCATGTTTATCACAGTCACACTCCAACATCATGCATGTTTAAAGCAGTCACACACCAACATCATGCATGTATAACACAGTCACACGCCAACATCATGCAAGTTTAAAGCAGTCACACGCCAACATCGTGCATGTTTGAAGCAGTCACACGCCAACATCGTGCATGTTTAACACAGTCACACACCAACATCATGCATGTTTAACACAATCACACACCAACATCATGCATGTTTAAAGCAGTCACACGCAAACATCATGCATGTTTAACGCAGTTACACACCAACATCATGCATGTTTAAAGCAGTCACACGCAAACATCATGCATGTTTAAAGCAGTCACACACCAACATCATGCATGTTTAACACAGTCACACTCCAACATCATGCATGTTTAACACAGTCACACACCAACATCATGCATGTTTAACACAGTCACACTCCAACATCATGCATGTTTAATACAGTCACACGCCATCATCATGCATGTTTAACGCAGTCACACACCAACATCATGCATGTTTAAAGCAGTCACACGCAAACATCATGCATGTTTAACTCAGGCACACGCAAACATCATGCATGTTTAACACAGTCACACGCCAACATCATGCAAGTTTAAAGCAGTCACACGCCAACATCATGCATGTTTACCAGAGTCACACACCAACATCATGCATGTTTAAAGCAGTCACACGCAAACATCATGCATGTTTAAAGCAGTCACAGGCAAACATCATGCATGTTTAAAGCAGTCACACGCAAACATCATGCATGTTTAAAGCAGTCACACACCAACATCATGCATGTTTAACACAGTCACACTCCAACATCATGCATGTTTAACACAGTCACACACCAACATCATGCATGTTTAACACAGTCACACTCCAACATCATGCATGTTTAATACAGTCACACGCCATCATCATGCATGTTTAACGCAGTCACACACCAACATCATGCATGTTTAAAGCAGTCACACGCAAACATCATGCATGTTTAACTCAGTCACACGCAAACATCATGCATGTTTAACACAGTCACACCCCAACATCATGCAAGTTTAAAGCAGTCACACGCCAACATCATGCATTTTTAACACAGTCACACACCAACATCATGCATGTTTAAAGCAGTCACACACCAACATCATGCATGTTTAAAGCAGTCACACTCCAACATCATGCATGTTTAAAGCAGTCACACGCAAACATCATGCATGTTTAACACAGTCACACGCCAACATCATGCATGTTTAAAGCAGTCACACTCCAACATCATGCATGTTTAAAGCAGTCACACTCCAACATCATGCATGTTTAAAGCAGTCACACGCAAACATCATGCATGTTTAACACAGTCACACGCCAACATCATGCAAGTTTAAAGCAGTCACACTCCAACATCATCCATGTTTAAAGCAGTCACACACCAACATCATGCATGTTTAACACAGTCACACTCCAACATCATGCATGTTTAACACAGTCACACACCAACATCATGCATGTTTAACACAGTCACACTCCAACATCATGCATGTTTAATACAGTCACACACCAACATCATGCATGTTTAACGCAGTCACACACCAACATCATGCATGTTTAAAGCAGTCAGACGCAAACATCATGCATGTTTAAAGCAGTCACAAACAAACATCATGCATGTTTAACACAGTCACACGCCAACATCATGCAAGTTTAAAGCAGTCACACGCCAACATCATGCATTTTTAACACAGTCAAACACCAACATCATGCATGTTTAAAGCAGTCACACACCAACATCATGCATGTTTAAAGCAGTCACACACCAACATCATGCATGTTTAAAGCAGTCACACGCAAACATCATGCATGTTTAACACAGTCACACGCCAACATCATGCAAGTTTAAAGCAGTCACACTCCAACATCATGCATGTTTAAAGCAGTCACACACCAACATCATGCATGTTTAACACAGTCACACTCCAACATCATGCATGTTTAAAGCAGTCACACACCAACATCATGCATGTTTAAAGCAGTCACACACCAACATTATGAATGTTTAACACAGTCACACGCCAACATCATGCATTTTTAACACATACACACGCCAACATCATGCATGTTTAACACAGTCACACCCCAACATCATGCATGTTTAATACAGTCACACGCCAACATCATGCATGTTTATCACAGTCACACTCCAACATCATGCATGTTTAAAGCAGTCACACACCAACATCATGCATGTATAACACAGTCACACGCCAACATCATGCAAGTTCAAAGCAGTCACACGCCAACATCATGCATGTTTGAAGCAGTCACACGCCAACATCGTGCATGTTTAACACAGTCACACACCAACATCATGCATGTTTATCACAGTCACACACCAACATCATGCATGTTTAACACAGTCACACTCCATCATCATGCATGTTTAATACAGTCACATGCCAACATCGTGCATGTTTAACGCAGTCACACACTAACATCATGCATGTTTAAAGCAGTCACACGCAAACATCATGCATGTTTAACACAGTCACACGCCAACATTATGCAAGTTTAAAGCAGTCACACGCCAACATCATGCATTTTTAACACAGTCACACACCAACATCATGCATGTTTAAAGCAGTCACACTCCAACATCATGCATGTTTAAAGCAGTCACACACCAACATCATGCATGTTTAAAGCAGTCACACTCCAACATCATGCATGTTTAAAGCAGTCACACGCCAACATCATGCATGTTTAAAGCAGTCACACTCCAACATCATGCATGTTTAACACAGTCACACGCCAACATCATGCAAGTTTAAAGCAGTCACACTCCAACATCATGCATGTTTAAAGCAGTCACACACCAACATTATGAATGTTTAACACAGTCACACGCCAACATCATGCATGTTTAACACAGTCACACTCCAACATCATGCATATTTAAACTAGTCACACACCAACATCATGCATGTTTAACACAGTCACACGCCATCATCATGCATGTTTAACACAGTCACACGCTAACATCATGCATTTTTAACACAGTCACACGCCATCATCATGCATGTTTAAAGCAGTCACAAACCAACATCATGCATGTTTAATGCAGTCACACACCAACATCATGCATGTTTAACGCAGTCACACACCAACATCATGCATGTTTAACGCAGTCACACACCAACATCATGCATGTTTAACGCAGTCACACGCCAACATCAGGCATGTTGAACACAGTCACACACCAACATCATGCATGTTTAAAGATTTCATACGCCAACATCATGCATGTTTAACACAGTCACACCCCAACATCATGCATGTTTAATACAGTCACACGCCAACATCATGCATGTTTATCACAGTCACACTCCAACATCATGCATGTTTAAAGCAGTCACACACCAACATCATGCATGTATAACACAGTCACACGCCAACATCATGCAAGTTTAAAGCAGTCACACGCCAACATCATGCATGTTTGAAGCAGTCACACGCCAACATCGTGCATGTTTAACACAGTCACACACCAACATCATGCATGTTTAACACAATCACACACCAACATCATGCATGTTTAAAGCAGTCACACGCAAACATCATGCATGTTTAACGCAGTTACACACCAACATCATGCATGTTTAAAGCAGTTACACACCAACATCATGCATGTTTAAAGCAGTCACACACCAACATCATGCATGTTTAACACAGTCACACTCCAACATCATGCATGTTTAACACAGTCACACACCAACATCATGCATGTTTAACACAGTCACACTCCAACATCATGCATGTTTAATACAGTCACACGCCACCATCATGCATGTTTAACGCAGTCACACACCAACATCCTGCATGTTTAACACAGTCACACTCCAACATCATGCATGTTTAAAGCAGTCACACGCAAACATCATGCATGTTTAAAGCAGTCACACACCAACATCATGCATGTTTAGCACAGTCACACTCCAACATCATGCATGTTTAACACAGTCACACACCAACATCATGCATGTTTAACACAGTCACACTCCAACATCATGCATGTTTAATACAGTCACACGCCACCATCATGCATGTTTAACGCAGTCACACACCAACATCCTGCATGTTTAAAGCAGTCACACGCAAACATCATGCATGTTTAACTCAGTCACACGCAAACATCATGCATGTTTAACACAGTCACACGCCAACATCATGCAAGTTTAAAGCAGTCACACGCCAACATCATGCATTTTTAACACAGTCACACACCAACATCATGCATGTTTAAAGCAGTCACACGCAAACATCATGCATGTTTAAAGCAGTCACAGGCAAACATCATGCATGTTTAAAGCAGTCACACGCAAACATCATGCATGTTTAAAGCAGTCACACACCAACATCATGCATGTTTAACACAGTCACACTCCAACATCATGCATGTTTAACACAGTCACACACCAACATCATGCATGTTTAACACAGTCACACTCCAACATCATGCATGTTTAATACAGTCACACGCCATCATCATGCATGTTTAACGCAGTCACACACCAACATTATGCATGTTTAAAGCAGTCACACGCAAACATCATGCATGTTTAACTCAGTCACACGCAAACATCATGCATGTTTAACACAGTCACACCCCAACATCATGCAAGTTTAAAGCAGTCACACGCCAACATCATGCATTTTTAACACAGTCACACACCAACATCATGCATGTATAAAGCAGTCACACTCCAACATCATGCATGTTTAAAGCAGTCACGCGCAAACATCATGCATGTTTAACACAGTCACACGCCAACATCATGCATGTTTAAAGCAGTCACACTCCAACATCATGCATGTTTAAAGCAGTCACACACCAACATCATGCATGTTTAAAGCAGTCACACGCAAACATCATGCATGTTTAACACAGTCACACGCCAACATCATGCAAGTTTAAAGCAGTCACACTCCAACATCATCCATGTTTAAAGCAGTCACACACCAACATCATGCATGTTTAACACAGTCACACTCCAACATCATGCATGTTTAACACAGTCACACACCAACATCATGCATGTTTAATACAGTCACACACCAACATCATGCATGTTTAACGCAGTCACACACCAACATCATGCATGTTTAAAGCAGTCAGACGCAAACATCATGCATGTTTAAAGCAGTCACACGCAAACATCATGCATGTTTAACACAGTCACACGCCAACATCATGCAAGTTTAAAGCAGTCACACGCCAACATCATGCATTTTTAACACAGTCACACACCAACATCATGCATGTTTAAAGCAGTCACACACCAACATCATGCATGTTTAAAGCAGTCACACACCAACATCATGCATGTTTAAAGCAGTCACACGCAAACATCATGCATGTTTAACACAGTCACACGCCAACATCATGCAAGTTTAAAGCAGTCACACTCCAACATCATGCATGTTTAAAGCAGTCATACACCAACATCATGCATGTTTAACACAGTCACACTCCAACATCATGCATGTTTAAAGCAGTCACACACCAACATCATGCAAGTTTAAAGCAGTCACACACCAACATTATGAATGTTTAACACAGTCACACGCAAACATCATGCATTTTTAACACATACACACGCCAACATCATGCATGTTTAACACAGTCACACCCCAACATCATGCATGTTTAATACAGTCACACGCCAACATCATGCATGTTTATCACAGTCACACTCCAACATCATGCATGTTTAAAGCAGTCACACACCAACATCATGCATGTATAACACAGTCACACGCCAACATCATGCAAGTTCAAAGCAGTCACACGCCAACATCATGCATGTTTGAAGCAGTCACACGCCAACATCGTGCATGTTTAACACAGTCACACACCAACATCATGCATGTTTACCACAGTCACACACCAACATCATGCATGTTTAACACAGTCACACTCCATCATCATGCATGTTTAATACAGTCAGATGCCAACATCGTGCATGTTTAACGCAGTCACACACTAACATCATGCATGTTTAAAGCAGTCACACGCAAACATCATGCATGTTTAACACAGTCACACGCCAACATCATGCAAGTTTAAAGCAGTCACACGCCAACATCATGCATTTTTAACACAGTCACACACCAACATCATGCATGTTTAAAGCAGTCACACTCCAACATCATGCATGTTTAAAGCAGTCACACGCCAACATCATGCATGTATAAAGCAGTCACACTCCAACATCATGCATGTTTAACACAGTCACACGCCAACATCATGCAAGTTTAAAGCAGTCACACTCCAACATCATGCATGTTTAAAGCAGTCACACACCAACATCATGCATGTTTAACACAGTCACACTCCAACATCATGCATGTTTAAAGCAGTCACACACCAACATTATGAATGTTTAACACAGTCACACGCCAACATCATGCATGTTTAACACAGTCACACTCCAACATCATGCATATTTAAAGTAGTCACACACCAACATCATGCATGTTTAAAGCAGTCACACGCCATCATCATGCATGTTTAACACAGTCACACGCCAACATCATGCATTTTTAACACAGTCACACGCCATCATCATGCATGTTTAAAGCAGTCACACACCAACATCATGCATGTTTAACGCAGTCACACACCAACATCATGCATGTTTAACGCAGTCACACACCAACATCATGCATATTTAACGCAGTCACACACCAACATCATGCATGTTTAACTCAGTCACACGCCAACATCAGGCATGTTTAACACAGTCACACACCAACATCATGCATGTTTAAAGATTTCACACGCCAACATCATGCATGTTTAACACAGTCACACCCCAACATCATGCATGTTTAATACAGTCACACGCCAACATCATCCATGTTTATCACAGTCACACTCCAACATCATGCATGTTTAAAGCAGTCACACACCAACATCATGCATGTATAACACAGTCACACGCCAACATCATGCATGTTTAAAGCAGTCACACGCCAACATCGTGCATGTTTGAAGCAGTCACACGCCAACATCGTGCATGTTTAACACAGTCACACACCAACATCATGCATGTTTAACACAATCACACACCAACATCATGCATGTTTAAAGCAGTCACACGCAAACATCATGCATGTTTAAAGCAGTCACACGCAAACATCATGCATGTTTAACGCAATCACACACCAACATCATGCATGTTTGACGCAGTCACACACCAACATCATGCATGTTTAAAGCAGTCACACGCAAACATCATGCATGTTTAAAGCAGTCACACACCAACATCATGCATGTTTAACGCAGTCACACACCAACATCATGCATGTTTAACGCAGTTACACACCAACATCCTGCATATTAACGCAGTCACACACCAACATCATGCATGTTTAAAGCAGTCACACACCAACATCATGCATGTTTAACACAGTCACACACCAACATCATGCATGTTTAAAGCAGTCACACGCAAACATCATGCATGTTTAAAGCAGTCACACGCAAACATCATGCATGTTTAACGCAGTCACACACCAGCATCCTGCATGTTTGACGCAGTCACACACCAACATCATGCATGTTTAAAGCAGTCACACGCAAACATCATGCATGTTTAAAGCAGTCACACACCAACATCATGCATGTTTAAAGCAGTCACACTCCAACATCATGCATGTTTAAAGCAGTCACACTCCAACATCATGCATGTTTAACACAGTCACACACCAACATCATGCATGTTTAACACAGTCACACTCCAACATCATGCATGTTTAATACAGTCACACGCCATCATCATGCATGTTTAACGCAGTCACACACCAACATCATGCATGTTTAAAGCAGTCACACGCAAACATCATGCATGTTTAACTCAGTCACACGCAAACATCATGCATGTTTAACACAGTCACACCCCAACATCATGCAAGTTTAAAGCAGTCACAAGCCAACATCATGCATTTTTAACACAGTCACACACCAACATCATGCATGTTTAAAGCAGTCACACACCAACATCATGCATGTTTAAAGCAGTCACACTCCAACATCATGCATGTTTAAAGCAGTCACGCGCAAACATCATGCATGTTTAACACAGTCACACGCCAACATCATGCATGTTTAAAGCAGTCACACTCCAACATCATGCATGTTTAAAGCAGTCACACACCAACATCATGCATGTTTAAAGCAGTCACACGCAAACATCATGCATGTTTAACACAGTCACACGCCAACATCATGCAAGTTTAAAGCAGTCACACACCAACATCATGCATGTTTAATACAGTCACACACCAACATCATCCATGTTTAAAGCAGTCACACACCAACATCATGCATGTTTAACACAGTCACACTCCAACATCATGCATGTTTAACACAGTCACACACCAACATCATGCATGTTTAATACAGTCACACACCAACATCATGCATGTTTAACGCAGTCACACACCAACATCATGCATGTTTAAAGCAGTCAGACGCAAACATCATGCATGTTTAAAGCAGTCACACGCAAACATCATGCATGTTTAACACAGTCACACGCCAACATCATGCAAGTTTAAAGCAGTCACACACCAACATCATGCATGTTTAATACAGTCACACACCAACATCATCCATGTTTAAAGCAGTCACACACCAACATCATGCATGTTTAACACAGTCACACTCCAACATCATGCATGTTTAACACAGTCACACACCAACATCATGCATGTTTAATACAGTCACACACCAACATCATGCATGTTTAACGCAGTCACACACCAACATCATGCATGTTTAAAGCAGTCAGACGCAAACATCATGCATGTTTAAAGCAGTCACACGCAAACATCATGCATGTTTAACAAAGTCACACGCCAACATCATGCAAGTTTAAAGCAGTCACACGCCAACATCATGCATTTTTAACACAGTCACACACCAACATCATGCATGTTTAAAGCAGTCACACACCAACATCGTGCATGTTTAAAGCAGTCACACGCAAACATCATGCATGTTTAACACAGTCACACGCCAACATCATGCAAGTTTAAAGCAGTCACACTCCAACATCATGCATGTTTAAAGCAGTCATACACCAACATCATGCATGTTTAACACAGTCACACTCCAACATCATGCATGTTTAAAGCAGTCACACACCAACATCATGCAAGTTTAAAGCAGTCACACACCAACATTATGAATGTTTAACACAGTCACACGCAAACATCATGCATTTTTAACACATACACACGCCAACATCATGCATGTTTAACACAGTCACACCCCAACATCATGCATGTTTAATACAGTCACACGCCAACATCATGCATGTTTATCACAGTCACACTCCAACATCATGCATGTTTAAAGCAGTCACACACCAACATCATGCATGTATAACACAGTCACACGCCAACATCATTTAAGTTCAAAGCAGTCACACGCCAACATCATGCATGTTTGAAGCAGTCACACGCCAACATCGGGCATGTTTAACACAGTCACACACCAACATCATGCATGTTTACCACAGTCACACACCAACATCATGCATGTTTAACACAGTCACACTCCATCATCATGCATGTTTAATACAGTCACATGCCAACATCATGCATGTTTAACGCAGTCACACACTAACATCATGCATGTTTAAAGCAGTCACACGCAAACATCATGCATGTTTAACACAGTCACACGCCAACATCATGCAAGTTTAAAGCAGTCACACGCCAACATCATGCATTTTTAACACAGTCACACACCAACATCATGCATGTTTAAAGCAGTCACACGCCAACATCATGCATGTATAAAGCAGTCACACTCCAACATCATGCATGTTTAACACAGTCACACGCCAACATCATGCAAGTTTAAAGCAGTCACACTCCAACATCATGCATGTTTAAAGCAGTCACACACCAACATCATGCATGTTTAACACAGTCACACTCCAACATCATGCATGTTTAAAGCAGTCACACACCAACATTATGAATGTTTAACACAGTCACACGCCAACATCATGCATGTTTAACACAGTCACACTCCAACATCATGCATATTTAAAGTAGTCACACACCAACATCATGCATGTTTAAAGCAGTCACACGCCATCATCATGCATGTTTAACACAGTCACACGCCAACATCATGCATTTTTAACACAGTCACACGCCATCATCATGCATGTTTAAAGCAGTCACACACCAACATCATGCATGTTTAACGCAGTCACACACCAACATCATGCATGTTTAACGCAGTCACACACCAACATCATGCATATTTAACGCAGTCACACACCAACATCATGCATGTTTAACTCAGTCACACGCCAACATCAGGCATGTTTAACACAGTCACACACCAACATCATGCATGTTTAAAGATTTCACACGCCAACATCATGCATGTTTAACACAGTCACACCCCAACATCATGCATGTTTAATACAGTCACACGCCAACATCATCCATGTTTATCACAGTCACACTCCAACATCATGCATGTTTAAAGCAGTCACACACCAACATCATGCATGTATAACACAGTCACACGCCAACATCATGCATGTTTAAAGCAGTCACACGCCAACATCGTGCATGTTTGAAGCAGTCACACGCCAACATCGTGCATGTTTAACACAGTCACACACCAACATCATGCATGTTTAACACAATCTCACACCAACATCATGCATGTTTAAAGCAGTCACACGCAAACATCATGCATGTTTAAAGCAGTCACACGCAAACATCATGCATGTTTAACGCAATCACACACCAACATCATGCATGTTTGACTCAGTCACACACCAACATCATGCATGTTTAAAGCAGTCACACGCAAACATCATGCATGTTTAAAGCAGTCACACACCAACATCATGCATGTTTAACGCAGTCACACACCAACATCATGCATGTTTAACGCAGTTACACACCAACATCCTGCATATTAACGCAGTCACACACCAACATCATGCATGTTTAAAGCAGTCACACACCAACATCATGCATGTTTAACACAGTCACACACCAACATCATGCATGTTTAAAGCAGTCACACGCAAACATCATGCATGTTTAAAGCAGTCACACGCAAACATCATGCATGTTTAACGCAGTCACACACCAGCATCCTGCATGTTTGACGCAGTCACACACCAACATCATGCATGTTTAAAGCAGTCACACGCAAACATCATGCATGTTTAAAGCAGTCACACACCAACATCATGCATGTTTAAAGCAGTCACACTCCAACATCATGCATGTTTAAAGCAGTCACACGCCAACATCATGCATGTTTAAAGCAGTCACACTCCAACATCATGCATGTTTAACACAGTCACACTCCAACATCATGCAAGTTTAAAGCAGTCACACTCCAACATCATGCATGTTTAAAGCAGTCACACACCAACATCATGCATGTTTAACACAGTCACACTCCAACATCATGCATGTTTAAAGCAGTCACACACCTACATTATGAATGTTTAACACAGTCACACGCAAACATCATGCATTTTTAACACATACACACGCCAACATCATGCAAGTTTAAAGCAGTCACACACCAACATCATGCATGTTTAATACAGTCACACACCAACATTATCCATGTTTAAAGCAGTCACACACCAACATCATGCATGTTTAACACAGTCACACTCCAACATCATGCATGTTTAACACAGTCACACACCAACATCATGCATGTTTAATACAGTCACACACCAACATCATGCATGTTTAACGCAGTCACACACCAACATCATGCATGTTTAAAGCAGTCAGACGCAAACATCATGCATGTTTAAAGCAGTCACACGCAAACATCATGCATGTTTAACACAGTCAAGCGCCAACATCATGCAAGTTTAAAGCAGTCACACGCCAACATCATGCATTTTTAACACAGTCACACACCAACATCATGCATGTTTAAAGCAGTCACACACTAACATCATGCATGTTTAAAGCAGTCACACGCAAACATCATGCATGTTTAACACAGTCACACGCCAACATCATGCAAGTTTAAAGCAGTCACACGCCAACATCATGCATTTTTAACACAGTCACACACCAACATCATGCATGTTTAAAGCAGTCACACTCCAACATCTTGCATGTTTAAAGCAGTCACACGCCAACATCATGCATGTATAAAGCAGTCACACTCCAACATCATGCATGTTTAACACAGTCACACGCCAACATCATGCAAGTTTAAAGCAGTCACACTCCAACATCATGCATGTTTAAAGCAGTCACACACCAACATCATGCATGTTTAACACAGTCACACTCCAACATCATGCATGTTTAAAGCAGTCACACACCAACATTATGAATGTTTAACACAGTCACACGCCAACATCATGCATGTTTAACACAGTCACACTCCAACATCATGCATATTTAAAGTAGTCACACACCAACATCATGCATGTTTAAAGCAGTCACACGCCATCATCATGCATGTTTAACACAGTCACACGCCAACATCATGCATTTTTAACACAGTCACACGCCATCATCATGCATGTTTAAAGCAGTCACACACCAACATCATGCATGTTTAACGCAGTCACACACCAACATCATGCATGTTTAACGCAGTCACACACCAACATCATGCATATTTAACGCAGTCACACACCAACATCATGCATGTTTAACTCAGTCACACGCCAACATCAGGCATGTTTAACACAGTCACACACCAACATCATGCATGTTTAAAGATTTCACACGCCAACATCATGCATGTTTAACACAGTCACACCCCAACATCATGCATGTTTAATACAGTCACACGCCAACATCATCCATGTTTATCACAGTCACACTCCAACATCATGCATGTTTAAAGCAGTCACACACCAACATCATGCATGTATAACACAGTCACACGCCAACATCATGCATGTTTAAAGCAGTCACACGCCAACATCGTGCATGTTTGAAGCAGTCACACGCCAACATCGTGCATGTTTAACACAGTCACACACCAACATCATGCATGTTTAACACAATCTCACACCAACATCATGCATGTTTAAAGCAGTCACACGCAAACATCATGCATGTTTAAAGCAGTCACACGCAAACATCATGCATGTTTAACGCAATCACACACCAACATCATGCATGTTTGACTCAGTCACACACCAACATCATGCATGTTTAAAGCAGTCACACGCAAACATCATGCATGTTTAAAGCAGTCACACACCAACATCATGCATGTTTAACGCAGTCACACACCAACATCATGCATGTTTAACGCAGTTACACACCAACATCCTGCATATTAACGCAGTCACACACCAACATCATGCATGTTTAAAGCAGTCACACACCAACATCATGCATGTTTAACACAGTCACACACCAACATCATGCATGTTTAAAGCAGTCACACGCAAACATCATGCATGTTTAAAGCAGTCACACGCAAACATCATGCATGTTTAACGCAGTCACACACCAGCATCCTGCATGTTTGACGCAGTCACACACCAACATCATGCATGTTTAAAGCAGTCACACGCAAACATCATGCATGTTTAAAGCAGTCACACACCAACATCATGCATGTTTAAAGCAGTCACACTCCAACATCATGCATGTTTAAAGCAGTCACACGCCAACATCATGCATGTTTAAAGCAGTCACACTCCAACATCATGCATGTTTAACACAGTCACACTCCAACATCATGCAAGTTTAAAGCAGTCACACTCCAACATCATGCATGTTTAAAGCAGTCACACACCAACATCATGCATGTTTAACACAGTCACACTCCAACATCATGCATGTTTAAAGCAGTCACACACCTACATTATGAATGTTTAACACAGTCACACGCAAACATCATGCATTTTTAACACATACACACGCCAACATCATGCAAGTTTAAAGCAGTCACACACCAACATCATGCATGTTTAATACAGTCACACACCAACATTATCCATGTTTAAAGCAGTCACACACCAACATCATGCATGTTTAACACAGTCACACTCCAACATCATGCATGTTTAACACAGTCACACACCAACATCATGCATGTTTAATACAGTCACACACCAACATCATGCATGTTTAACGCAGTCACACACCAACATCATGCATGTTTAAAGCAGTCAGACGCAAACATCATGCATGTTTAAAGCAGTCACACGCAAACATCATGCATGTTTAACACAGTCAAGCGCCAACATCATGCAAGTTTAAAGCAGTCACACGCCAACATCATGCATTTTTAACACAGTCACACACCAACATCATGCATGTTTAAAGCAGCCACACACCAACATCATGCATGTTTAAAGCAGTCACACACCAACATCGTGCATGTTTAAAGCAGTCACACGCAAACATCATGCATGTTTAACACAGTCACACGCCAACATCATGCAAGTTTAAAGCAGTCACACTCCAACATCATGCATGTTTAAAGCAGTCATACACCAACATCATGCATGTTTAACACAGTCACACTCCAACATCATGCATGTTTAAAGCAGTCACACACCAACATCATGCAAGTTTAAAGCAGTCACACACCAACATTATGAATGTTTAACACAGTCACACGCAAACATCATGCATTTTTAACACATACACACGCCAACATCATGCATGTTTAATACAGTCACACGCCAACATCATGCATGTTTATCACAGTCACACTCCAACATCATGCATGTTTAAAGCAGTCACACACCAACATCATGCATGTATAACACAGTCACACGCCAACATCATTTAAGTTCAAAGCAGTCACACGCCAACATCATGCATGTTTGAAGCAGTCACACGCCAACATCGTGCATGTTTAACACAGTCACACACCAACATCATGCATGTTTACCACAGTCACACACCAACATCATGCATGTTTAACACAGTCACACTCCATCATCATGCATGTTTAATACAGTCACATGCCAACATCATGCATGTTTAACGCAGTCGCACACTAACATCATGCATGTTTAAAGCAGTCACACGCAAACATCATGCATGTTTAACACAGTCACACGCCAACATCATGCAAGTTTAAAGCAGTCACACGCCAACATCATGCATTTTTAACACAGTCACACACCAACATCATGCATGTTTAAAGCAGTCACACTCCAACATCATGCATGTTTAAAGCAGTCACACGCCAACATCATGCATGTATAAAGCAGTCACACTCCAACATCATGCATGTTTAACACAGTCACACGCCAACATCATGCAAGTTTAAAGCAGTCACACTCCAACATCATGCATGTTTAAAGCAGTCACACACCAACATCATGCATGTTTAACACAGTCACACTCCAACATCATGCATGTTTAAAGCAGTCACACACCAACATTATGAATGTTTAACACAGTCACACGCCAACATCATGCATGTTTAACACAGTCACACTCCAACATCATGCATATTTAAAGTAGTCACACACCAACATCATGCATGTTTAAAGCAGTCACACGCCATCATCATGCATGTTTAACACAGTCACACGCCAACATCATGCATTTTTAACACAGTCACACGCCATCATCATGCATGTTTAAAGCAGTCACACACCAACATCATGCATGTTTAACGCAGTCACACACCAACATCATGCATGTTTAACGCAGTCACACACCAACATCATGCATATTTAACGCAGTCACACACCAACATCATGCATGTTTAACTCAGTCACACGCCAACATCAGGCATGTTTAACACAGTCACACACCAACATCATGCATGTTTAAAGATTTCACACGCCAACATCATGCATGTTTAACACAGTCACACCCCAACATCATGCATGTTTAATACAGTCACACGCCAACATCATCCATGTTTATCACAGTCACACTCCAACATCATGCATGTTTAAAGCAGTCACACACCAACATCATGCATGTATAACACAGTCACACGCCAACATCATGCATGTTTAAAGCAGTCACACGCCAACATCGTGCATGTTTGAAGCAGTCACACGCCAACATCGTGCATGTTTAACACAGTCACACACCAACATCATGCATGTTTAACACAATCACACACCAACATCATGCATGTTTAAAGCAGTCACACGCAAACATCATGCATGTTTAAAGCAGTCACACGCAAACATCATGCATGTTTAACGCAATCACACACCAACATCATGCATGTTTGACGCAGTCACACACCAACATCATGCATGTTTAAAGCAGTCACACGCAAACATCATGCATGTTTAAAGCAGTCACACACCAACATCATGCATGTTTAACGCAGTCACACACCAACATCATGCATGTTTAACGCAGTTACACACCAACATCCTGCATATTAACGCAGTCACACACCAACATCATGCATGTTTAAAGCAGTCACACACCAACATCATGCATGTTTAACACAGTCACACACCAACATCATGCATGTTTAAAGCAGTCACACGCAAACATCATGCATGTTTAAAGCAGTCACACGCAAACATCATGCATGTTTAACGCAGTCACACACCAGCATCCTGCATGTTTGACGCAGTCACACACCAACATCATGCATGTTTAAAGCAGTCACACGCAAACATCATGCATGTTTAAAGCAGTCACACACCAACATCATGCATGTTTAAAGCAGTCACACTCCAACATCATGCATGTTTAAAGCAGTCACACGCCAACATCATGCATGTTTAAAGCAGTCACACTCCAACATCATGCATGTTTAACACAGTCACACTCCAACATCATGCAAGTTTAAAGCAGTCACACTCCAACATCATGCATGTTTAAAGCAGTCACACACCAACATCATGCATGTTTAACACAGTCACACTCCAACATCATGCATGTTTAAAGCAGTCACACACCTACATTATGAATGTTTAACACAGTCACACGCCAACATCATGCATGTTTAACACAGTCACACTCCAACATCATGCATATTTAAAGTAGTCACACACCAACATCATGCATGTTTAACACAGTCACACGCCATCATCATGCATGTTTAACACAGTCACACGCCAACATCATGCATTTTTAACACAGTCACACGCCATCATCATGCATGTTTAAAGCAGTCACACACCAACATCAGGCATGTTTAACGCAGTCACACACCAACATCATGCATGTTTAACGCATTCACACACCAACATCATGCATGTTTAACGCAGTCACACACCAACATCATGCATGTTTAATGCAGTCACACGCCAACATCAGGCATGTTTAACACAGTCACACACCAACATCATGCATGTTTAACGCATTCACACACCAACATCATGCATGTTTAACACAGTCACACCCCAACATCATGCATGTTTAATACAGTCACACGCCAACATCATGCATGTATAAATTAGACACACGCCAACATCGTGCATGTTTGAAGCAGTCACACGCCAACATCGTGCATGTTTAACACAGTCACACACCAACATCATGCATGTTTAACACAGTCACACACCAACATCATGCATGTTTAAAGCAGTCACACGCAAACATCATGCATGTTTAAAGCAGTCACACGCAAACATCATGCATGTTTAATGCAGTCACACACCAACATCATGCATGTTTAAAGCAGTCACACGCAAACATCATGCATGTTTAAAGCAGTCACACACCAACATCATGCATGTTTAACGCAGTTACACACCAACATCCTGCATATTAACGCAGTCACACACCAACATCATGCATGTTTAACGCAGTCACACGCAAACATCATGCATGTTTAACACAGTCACACACCAACATCATGCATGTTTTACACAGTCACACACCAACATCATGCATGTTTAACGCAGTCACACACCAACATCATGCATGTTTAAAGCAGTCACACACCAACAGTATGAATGTTTAGCACAGTCACACGCCAACATCTTGCATTTTTAACACATACACACGCCAACATCATGCATGTTTAACACAGTCACACCCCAACATCATGCATGTTTAATACAGTCACACGCCAACATCATGCATGTTTATCACAGTCACACTCCAACATCATGCATATTTAAAGCAGTCACACACCAACATCATGCATGTATAACACAGTCACACGCCAACATCATGCAAGTTCAAAGCAGTCACACGCCAACATCATGCATGTTTGAAGCAGTCACACGCCAACATCGTGCATGTTTAACACAGTCACACACCAACATTATGCATTTTTAACACAGTAACACACCAACATCATGCATGTTTAAAGCAGTCACACTCCAACATCATGCATGTTTAAAGCAGTCACACACCAACATCATGCATGTTTAAAGCAGTCACACTCCAACATCATGCATGTTTAAAGCAGTCACACGCCAACATCATGCATGTTTAAAGCAGTCACACTCCAACATAATGCATGTTTAACACAGTCACACGCCAACATTATGAATGTTTAACACAGTCACACGCCAACATCATGCATGTTTAACACAGTCACACTCCAACATCATGCATATTTAAAGTAGTCACACGCCAACATCATGCATTTTTAACACAGTCACACGCCAACATCATGCAAGTTTAAAGCAGTCACACGCCAACATCGTGCATGTTTGAAGCAGTCACACGCCAACATCGTGCATGTTTAACACAGTCACACACCAACATCATGCATGTTTAACACAGTCACACACCAACATCATGCATGTTTAAAGCAGTCACACGCAAACATCATGCATGTTTAAAGCAGTCACACGCAAACATCATGCATGTTTAACGCAGTCACACACCAACATCCTGCATGTTTGACGCAGTCACACACCAACATCATGCATGTTTAAAGCAGTCACACGCAAACATCATGCATGTTTAAAGCAGTCACACACCAACATCATGCATGTTTAACGCAGTCACACACCAACATCATGCATGTTTAACGCAGTTACACACCAACATCCTGCATATTAACGCAATCACACACCAACATCATGCATGTTTAAAGCAGTCACACACCAACATCATGCATGTTTAACACAGTCACACACCAACATCATGCATGTTTAACACAGTCACACTCCAACATCAAGCATGTTTAAAGCAGTCACACACGCCAACATCATGCATGTTTAACACAGTCACACTCCAACATCATGCATATTTAAAGTAGTCACACACCAACATCATGCATGTTTAACACAGTCACACGCCATCATCATGCATGTTTAACACAGTCACACGCCAACATCATGCATGTTTAACGCAGTCACACGCCAACATCAGGCATGTTTAACACAGTCACACACCAACATCATGCATGTTTAAAGATTTCACACGCCAACATCATGCATGTTTAACACAGTCACACCCCAACATCATGCATGTTTAATACAGTCACACGCCAACATCATGCATGTTTATCACAGTCACACTCCAACATCATGCATGTTTAAAGCAGTCACACACCAACATCATGCATGTATAACACAGTCACACGCCAACATCATGCAAGTTTAAAGCAGTCACACACCAACATCGTGCATGTTTGAAGCAGTCACACGCCAACATCGTGCATGTTTAACACAGTCACACACCAACATAATGCATGTTTAACACAGTCACACACCAACATCATGCATGTTTAAAGCAGTCACACGCAAACATCATGCATGTTTAAAGCAGTCACACGCAAACATCATGCATGTTTAAAGCAGTCACACACCAACATCATGCATGTTTAACGCAGTCACACACCAACATCATGCATGTTTAACGCAGTTACACACCAACATCCTGCATATTAACGCAGTCACACACCAACATCATGCATGTTTAAAGCAGTCACACGCAAACATCATGCATGTTTAACTCAGTCACACGCAAACATCATGCATGTTTAACACAGTCACAAACCAACATCACGCATGTTTAACGCAGTCACACACCAACATCATGCATGTTTAACACAGTCACACGCCAACATCATGCATGTTTAAAGCAGTCACACGCAAACATCATGCATGTTTAAAGCAGTCACACGCAAACATCATGCATGTTTAACGCAGTCACAGACACCAACATCCTGCATGTTTGACGCAGTCACACACCAACATCATGCATGTTTAACTCAGTCACACGCAAACATCATGCATGTTTAACACAGTCACACACCAACATCATGCAAGTTTAAAGCAGTCACACTCCATCATCATGCATGTTTAAAGCAGTCACACGCAAACATCATGCATGTTTAACACAGTCACACGCCAAAATCATGCATGTTTAAAGCAGTCACACTCCAACATCATGCATGTTTAAAGCAGTCACACTCCAACATCATGCATGTTTAAAGCAGTCACACTCCAACATCATGCATGTTTAAAGCAGTCACACTCCAACATCATGCATGTTTAAAGCAGTCACATGCAAACATAATGCATGTTTAACACAGTCACACGCCAACATCATGCAAGTTTAAAGCAGTCACACTCCAACATCATGCATGTTTAAAGCAGTCACACACCAACATCATGCATTTTTAACACAGTCACACACCAACATCATGCAAGTTTAAAGCAGTCACACGCCAACATCATGCATGTTTAAAGCAGTCACACTCCAACATCATGCATGTTTAACACAGTCACACTCCAACATCATGCAAGTTTAAAGCAGTCACACTCCAACATCATGCATGTTTAAAGCAGTCACACACCAACATCATGCATGTTTAACACAGTCACACTCCAACATCATGCATGTTTAAAGCAGTCACACACCTACATTATGAATGTTGAACACAGTCACACGCAAACATCATGCATGTTTAACACAGTCACACACCAACATCATGCATGTTTTACACAGTCACACACCAACATCATGCATGTTTAAAGCAGTCACACACCAACATCATGCATGTTTAACACAGTCACACTCCAACATCATGCATGTTTAAAGCAGTCACACACCTACATTATGAATGTTTAACACAGTCACACGCAAACATCATGCATGTTTAACACAGTCACACACCAACATCATGCATGTTTTACACAGTCACACTCCAACATCATGCATGTTTAAAGCAGTCACACACCAACATCATGCATGTTTAACACAGTCACACTCCAACATCATGCATGTTTAAAGCAGTCACACACCTACATTATGAATGTTTAACACAGTCACACGCAAACATCATGCATGTTTAACACAGTCACACACCAACATCATGCATGTTTTACACAGTCACACACCAACATCATGCATGTTTAAAGCAGTCACACACCAACAGTATGAATGTTTAACACAGTCACACGCCAACATCTTGCATTTTTAACACATACACACGCCAACATCATGCATGTTTAACACAGTCACACCCCAACATCATGCATGTTTAATACAGTCACACGCCAACATCATGCATGTTTATCACAGTCACACTCCAACATCATGCATGTTTAAAGCAGTCACACACCAACATCATGCATGTATAACACAGTCACACGCCAACATCATGCAAGTTCAAAGCAGTCACACGCCAACATCATGCATGTTTGAAGCAGTCACACGCCAACATCGTGCATGTTTAACACAGTCACACACCAACATTATGCATTTTTAACACAGTCACACACCAACATCATGCATGTTTAAAGCAGTCACACTCCAACATCATGCATGTTTAAAGCAGTCACACTCCAACATCATGCATGTTTAAAGCAGTCACACTCCAACATCATGCATGTTTAAAGCAGTCACACGCCAACATCATGCATGTTTAAAGCAGTCACACGCCAACATTATGAATGTTTAACACAGTCACACGCCAACATCATGCATGTTTAACACAGTCACACTCCAACATCATGCATATTTAAAGTAGTCACACGCCAACATCATGCATTTTTAACACAGTCACACGCCAACATCATGCAAGTTTAAAGCAGTCACACGCCAACATCGTGCATGTTTGAAGCAGTCACACGCCAACATCGTGCATGTTTAACACAGTCACACACCAACATCATGCATGTTTAACACAGTCACACACCAACATCATGCATGTTTAAAGCAGTCACACGCAAACATCATGCATGTTTAAAGCAGTCACACGCAAACATCATGCATGTTTAACGCAGTCACACACCAACATCCTGCATGTTTGACGCAGTCACACACCAACATCATGCATGTTTAAAGCAGTCACACGCAAACATCATGCATGTTTAACACAGTCACACGCCAACATCATGCAAGTTTAAAGCAGTCACACTCCAACATCATGCATGTTTAAAGCAGTCACACACCAACATCATGCATTTTTAACACAGTCACACACCAACATCATGCAAGTTTAAAGCAGTCACACGCCAACATCATGCATGTTTAAAGCAGTCACACTCCAACATCATGCATGTTTAACTCAGTCACACTCCAACATCATGCAAGTTTAAAGCAATCACACTCCAACATCATGCATGTTTAAAGCAGTCACACACCAACATCATGCATGTTTAACACAGTCACACTCCAACATCATGCATGTTTAAAGCAGTCACACACCTACATTATGAATGTTTAACACAGTCACACGCCAACATCATGCATGTTTAACACAGTCACACTCCAACATCATGCATATTTAAAGTAGTCACACACCAACATCATGCATGTTTTACACAGTCACACACCAACATCATGCATGTTTAAAGCAGTCACACACCAACATCATGCATGTTTAACACAGTCACACTCCAACATCATGCATGTTTAAAGCAGTCACACACCTACATTATGAATGTTTAACACAGTCACACGCCAACATCATGCATGTTTAACACAGTCACACACCAACATCATGCATGTTTTACACAGTCACACTCCAACATCATGCATGTTTAAAGCAGTCACACACCAACATCATGCATGTTTAACACAGTCACACTCCAACATCATGCATGTTTAAAGCAGTCACACACCTACATTATGAATGTTTAACACAGTCACACGCAAACATCATGCATGTTTAACACAGTCACACACCAACATCATGCATGTTTTACACAGTCACACACCAACATCATGCATGTTTAAAGCAGTCACACACCAACAGTATGAATGTTTAACACAGTCACACGCCAACATCTTGCATTTTTAACACATACACACGCCAACATCATGCATGTTTAACACAGTCACACCCCAACATCATGCATGTTTAATACAGTCACACACCAACATCATGCATGTTTATCACAGTCACACTCCAACATCATGCATGTTTAAAGCAGTCACACACCAACATCATGCATGTATAACACAGTCACACGCCAACATCGTGCAAGTTCAAAGCAGTCACACGCCAACATCATGCATGTTTGAAGCAGTCACACGCCAACATCGTGCATGTTTAACACAGTCACACACCAACATTATGCATTTTTAACACAGTCACACACCAACATCATGCATGTTTAAAGCAGTCACACTCCAACATCATGCATGTTTAAAGCAGTCACACTCCAACATCATGCATGTTTAAAGCAGTCACACTCCAACATCATGCATGTTTAAAGCAGTCACACGCCAACATCATGCATGTTTAAAGCAGTCACACGCCAACATTATGAATGTTTAACACAGTCACACGCCAACATCATGCATGTTTAACACAGTCACACTCCAACATCATGCATATTTAAAGTAGTCACACGCCAACATCATGCATTTTTAACACAGTCACACGCCAACATCATGCAAGTTTAAAGCAGTCACACGCCAACATCGTGCATGTTTGAAGCAGTCACACGCCAACATCGTGCATGTTTAACACAGTCACACACCAACATCATGCATGTTTAACACAGTCACACACCAACATCATGCATGTTTAAAGCAGTCACACGCAAACATCATGCATGTTTAAAGCAGTCACACGCAAACATCATGCATGTTTAACGCAGTCACACACCAACATCCTGCATGTTTGACGCAGTCACACACCAACATCATGCATGTTTAAAGCAGTCACACGCAAACATCATGCATGTTTAACACAGTCACAAGCCAACATCATGCAAGTTTAAAGCAGTCACACTCCAACATCATGCATGTTTAAAGCAGTCACACACCAACATCATGCATTTTTAACACAGTCACACACCAACATCATGCAAGTTTAAAGCAGTCACACGCCAACATCATGCATGTTTAAAGCAGTCACACTCCAACATCATGCATGTTTAACACAGTCACACTCCAACATCATGCAAGTTTAAAGCAGTCACACTCCAACATCATGCATGTTTAAAGCAGTCACACACCAACATCATGCATGTTTAACACAGTCACACTCCAACATCATGCATGTTTAAAGCAGTCACACACCTACATTATGAATGTTTAACACAGTCACACGCCAACATCATGCATGTTTAACACAGTCACACTCCAACATCATGCATATTTAAAGTAGTCACACACCAACATCATGCATGTTTAACACAGTCACACGCCATCATCATGCATGTTTAACACAGTCACACGCCAACATCATGCATTTTTAACAGTCACACGCCATCATCATGCATGTTTAAAGCAGTCACACACCAACATCATGCATGTTTAACGCAGTCACACACCAACATCATGCAAGTTTAACGCAGTCACACGCCAACATCATGCATTTTTAACACAGTCACACGCCAACATCATGCATGTTTAAAGATTTCACACGCCAACATCATGCATGTTTAACAGTCACACCCCAACATCATGCATGTTTAATACAGTCACACGCCAACATCATGCATGTTTATCACAGTCACAGTCCAACATCATGCATGTTTAAAGCAGTCACACGCAAACATCATGCATGTTTAACACAGTCACACGCCAACATCATGCAAGTTTAAAGCAGTCACACTCCAACATTGTGCATGTTTAAAGCAGTCACACACCAACATCATGCATTTTTAACACAGTCACACACCAACATCGTGCAAGTTTAAAGCATTCACACGCCAACATCATGCATGTTTAAAGCAGTCACACTACAACATCATGCATGTTTAACACAGTCACACTCCAACATCATGCATGTTTAACACAGTCACACACCAACATCATGCATGTTTAAAGCAGTCACACACCAACATCATGCATGTTTAACGCAGTCACACACCAACATCATGCATGTTTAACGCAGTCACACACCAACATCATGCATGTTTAACGCAGTCACACGCCAACATCAAGCATGTTTAACACAGTCACACACCAACATCATGCATGTTTAAAGATTTCACACGCCAACATCATGCATGTTTAACACAGTCACACCCCAACATCATGCATGTTTAATACAGTCACACGCCAACATCATGCATGTTTATCACAGTCACACTCCAACATCATGCATGTTTAAAGCAGTCACACACCAACATCATGCATGTATAACACAGTCACACGCCAACATCATGCAAGTTTAAAGTAGACACACGCCAACATCGTGCATGTTTGAAGCAGTCACACGCCAACATCGTGCATGTTTAACACAGTCACACACCAACATCATGCATGTTTAACACAGTCACACACCAACATCATGCATGTTTAAAGCAGTCACACGCAAACATCATGCATGTTTAACACAGTCACACACCGACATCATGCATGTTTTACACAGTCACACACCAACATCATGCATGTTTAACGCAGTCACACACCAACATCATGCATGTTTAAAGCAGTCACACACCAACAGTATGAATGTTTAACACAGTCACACGCCAACATCTTGCATTTTTAACACATACACACGCCAACATCATGCATGTTTAACACAGTCACACCCCAACATCATGCATGTTTAATACAGTCACACGCCAACATCATGCATGTTTATCACAGTCACACTCCAACATCATGCATGTTTAAAGCAGTCACACGCCAACATCATGCATGTTTGAAGCAGTCACACGCCAACATCGTGCATGTTTAACACAGTCACACCCCAACATCATGCATGTTTAATACAGTCACACGCCAACATCATGCATGTATAACACAGTCACACGCCAACATCATGCAAGTTCAATGCAGTCACACGCCAACATCATGCATGTTTGAAGCAGTCACACGCCAACATCGTGCATGTTTAACACAGTCACACACCAACATTATGCATTTTTAACACAGTCACACACCAACATCATGCATGTTTAAAGCAGTCACACTCCAACATCATGCATGTTTAAAGCAGTCACACGCCAACATCATGCATGTTTAAAGCAGTCACACTCCAACATCATGCATGTTTAACACAGTCACACGCCAACATTATGAATGTTTAACACAGTCACACTCCAACATCATGCATATTTAAAGTAGTCACACGCCAACATCATGCATTTTTAACACAGTCACACGCCAACATCATGCAAGTTTAAAGCAGTCACACGCCAACATCGTGCATGTTTGAAGCAGTCACACGCCAACATGGTGCATGTTTAACACAGTCACACACCAACATCATGCATGTTTAACACAGTCACACACCAACATCATGCATGTTTAAAGCAGTCACACGCAAACATCATGCATGTTTAAAGCAGTCACACGCAAACATCATGCATGTTTAACGCAGTCACACACCAACATCCTGCATGTTTGACGCAGTCACACACCAACATCATGCATGTTTAAAGCAGTCACACGCAAACATCATGCATGTTTAACACAGTCACACGCCAACATCATGCAAGTTTAAAGCCGTCACACTCCAACATCATGCATGTTTAAAGCAGTCACACACCAACATCATGCATTTTTAACACAGTCACACACCAACATCATGCAAGTTTAAAGCAGTCACACGCCAACATCATGCATGTTTAAAGCAGTCACACTCCAACATCATGCATGTTTAACACAGTCACACTCCAACATCATGCAAGTTTAAAGCAGTCACACTCCAACATCATGCATGTTTAAAGCAGTCACACACCAACATCATGCATGTTTAACACAGTCACACTCCAACATCATGCATGTTTAAAGCAGTCACACACCTACATTATGAATGTTTAACACAGTCACACGCCAACATCATGCATGTTTAACACAGTCACACTCCAACATGATGCATATTTAAAGTAGTCACACACCAACATCATGCATGTTTAACACAGTCACACGCCATCATCATGCATGTTTAACACAGTAACACGCCAACATCATGCATTTTTAACACAGTCACACGCCATCATCATGCATGTTTAAAGCAGTCACACACCAACATCATGCATGTTTAACGCAGTCACACACCAACATCATGCATGTTTAACGCAGTCACACACCAACATCATGCATGTTTAACGCAGTCACACGCCAACATCAGGCATGTTTAACACAGTCACACACCAACATCATGCATGTTTAAAGATTTCACACGCCAACATCGTGCATGTTTGAAGCAGTCACACGCCAACATCATGCATGTTTAACACAGTCACACACCAACATCATGCATGTTTAACACAGTCACACACCAACATCATGCATGTTTAAAGCAGTCACACGCAAACATCATGCATGTTTAAAGCAGTCACACGCAAACATCATGCATGTTTAACGCAGTCACACACCAACATCATGCATGTTTAAAGCAGTCACACGCAAACATCATGCATGTTTAAAGCAGTCACACACCAACATCATGCATGTTTAACGCAGTTACACACCAACATCCTGCATATTAACGCAGTCACACACCAACATCATGCATGTTTAAAGCAGTCACACGCAAACATCATGCATGTTTAACACAGTCACACACCAACATCTTGCATTTTTAACACATACACACGCCAACGTCATGCATGTTTAACACAGTCACACCCCAACATCATGCATGTTTAATACAGTCACACGCCAACATCATGCATGTTTATCACAGTCACACTCCAACATCATGCATGTTTAAAGCAGTCACACACCAACATCATGCATGTATAACACAGTCACACGCCAACATCATGCAAGTTCAAAGCAGTCACACGCCAACATCATGCATGTTTGAAGCAGTCACACGCCAACATCGTGCATGTTTAACACAGTCACACACCAACATTATGCATTTTTAACACAGTCACACACCAACATCATGCATGTTTAAAGCAGTCACACTCCAACATCATGCATGTTTAAAGCAGTCACACACCAACATCATGCATGTTTAAAGCAGTCACACTCCAACATCATGCAAGTTTAAAGCAGTCACACGCCAACATCGTGCATGTTTGAAGCAGTCACACGCCAACATCATGCATGTTTAACACAGTCACACACCAACATCATGCATGTTTAACACAGTCACACACCAACATCATGCATGTTTAAAGCAGTCACACGCAAACATCATGCATGTTTAAAGCAGTCACACACCAACATCCTGCATGTTTGACGCGGTCACACACCAACATCATGCATGTTTAAAGCAGTCACACGCAAACATCATGCATGTTTAAAGCAGTCACACACCAACATCATGCATGTTTAACGCAGTCACACACCAACATCATGCATGTTTAACGCAGTTACACACCAACATCCTGCATATTAACGCAGTCACACACCAACATCATGCATGTTTAAAGCAGTCACACACCAACATCATGCATGTTTAACACAGTCACACACCAACATCATGCATGTTTAACACAGTCACACTCCAACATCATGCATGTTTAAAGCAGTCACACACCAACATTATGAATGTTTAACACAGTCACACGCCAACATCATGCATGTTTAACACAGTCACACTCCAACATCATGCATATTTAAAGTAGTCACACACCAACATCATGCATGTTTAACACAGTCACACGCCATCATCATGCATGTTTAACACAGTCACACGCCAACATCATGCATGTTTAACGCAGTCACACGCCATCATCATGCATGTTTAACACAGTCACACGCCAACATCATGCATGTTTAACGCAGTCACACGCCAACATCAGGCATGTTTAACACAGTCACACACCAACATCATGCATGTTTAAAGATTTCACACGCCAACATCATGCATGTTTAACACAGTCACACCCCAACATCATGCATGTTTAATACAGTCACACGCCAACATCATGCATGTTTATCACAGTCACACTCCAACATCATGCATGTTTAAAGCAGTCACACACCAACATCATGCATGTATAACACAGTCACACGCCAACATCATGCAAGTTTAAAGCAGTCACACACCAACATCGTGCATGTTTGAAGCAGTCACACGCCAACATCGTGCATGTTTAACACAGTCACACACCAACATCATGCATGTTTAACACAGTCACACACCAACATCATGCATGTTTAAAGCAGTCACACGCAAACATCATGCATGTTTAAAGCAGTCACACGCAAACATCATGCATGTTTAACGCAGTCACACACCAACATCCTGCATGTTTGACGCAGTCACACACCAACATCATGCATGTTTAAAGCAGTCACACGCAAACATCATGCATGTTTAAAGCAGTCACACACCAACATCATGCATGTTTAACGCAGTCACACACCAACATCATGCATGTTTAACGCAGTTACACACCAACATCCTGCATATTAACGCAGTCACACACCAACATCATGCATGTTTAAAGCAGTCACACGCAAACATCATGCATGTTTAACTCAGTCACACGCAAACATCATGCATGTTTAACACAGTCACACACCAACATCACGCATGTTTAACGCAGTCACACACCAACATCATGCATGTTTAACACAGTCACACGCCAACATCAGGCATGTTTAACACAGTCACACACCAACATCATGCATGTTTAAAGCAGTCACACGCAAACATCATGCATGTTTAAAGCAGTCACACGCAAACATCATGCATGTTTAACGCAGTCACACACACCAACATCCTGCATGTTTGACGCAGTCACACACCAACATCATGCATGTTTAACTCAGTCACACGCAAACATCATGCATGTTTAACACAGTCACACACCAACATCATGCAAGTTTAAAGCAGTCACACTCCATCATCATGCATGTTTAAAGCAGTCACACGCAAACATCATGCATGTTTAACACAGTCACACGCCAAAATCATGCATGTTTAAAGCAGTCACACTCCAACATCATGCATGTTTAAAGCAGTCACACTCCAACATCATGCATGTTTAAAGCAGTCACACTCCAACATCATGCATGTTTAAAGCAGTCACACTCCAACATCATGCATGTTTAAAGCAGTCACATGCAAACATCATGCATGTTTAACACAGTCACACGCCAAATTCATGCAAGTTTAAAGCAGTCACACTCCAACATCATGCATGTTTAAAGCAGTCACACACCAACATCATGCATTTTTAACACAGTCACACACCAACATCATGCAAGTTTAAAGCAGTCACACGCCAACATCATGCATTTTTAACACAGTCACACACCAACATCATGCATGTTTAAAGCAGTCACACGCCAACATCATGCAAGTTTAAAGCAGTCACACGCCAACATCATGCATGTTTAACACAGTCACACTCCAACATCATGCATGTTTAACACAGTCACACTCCAACATCATGCAAATTTAAAGTAGTCACACACCAACATTATGCATGTTTAACACAGTCACACGCCATCATCATGCATGTTTAACACAGTCACACGCCAACATCATGCATTTTTAACACAGTCACACGCCATCATTATGCATGTTTAAAACAGTCACACACCAACATCATGCATGTTTAACACAGTCACACACCAACATCATGCATGTTTAACACAGTCACACACCAACATCATGCATGTTTAACGCAGTCACACACCAACATCATGCATGTTTAAAGCAGTCACACACCAACATCATGCATGTTTAACGCAGTCACACTCCAACATCATGCATGTTTAACACAGTCACACACCAACATCATGCATGTTTAACACAGTCACACACCAACATCATGCATGTTTAACACAGTCACACACCAACATCATGCATGTTTAACGCAGTCACACACCAACATCATGCATGTATAACACAGTCACACGCCAACATCATGCAAGTTCAAAGCAGTCACACGCCAACATCATGCATGTTTGAAGCAGTCATACGCCAACATCGTGCATGTTTAACACAGTCACACACCAACATTATGCATTTTTAACACAGTCACACACCAACATCATGCATGTTTAAAGCAGTCAAGCTCCAACATCATGCATGTTTAAAGCAGTCACACACCAACATCATGCATGTTTAAAGCAGTCACACTCCAACATCATGCATGTTTAAAGCAGTCACACGCCAACATCATGCATGTATAACACAGTCACACGCCAACATCATGCAAGTTTAAAGCAGTCACACACCAACATCGTGCATGTTTGAAGCAGTCACACGCCAACATCGTGCATGTTTAACACAGTCACACACCAACATCATGCATGTTTAACACAGTCACACACCAACATCATGCATGTTTAAAGCAGTCACACGCAAACATCATGCATGTTTAAAGCAGTCACACGCAAACATCATGCATGTTTAACGCAGTCACACACCAACATCCTGCATGTTTGACGCAGTCACACACCAACATCATGCATGTTTAAAGCAGTCACACGCAAACATCATGCATGTTTAAAGCAGTCACACACCAACATCATGCATGTTTAAAGCAGTCACACACCAACATCATGCATGTTTAACGCAGTTACACACCAACATCCTGCATATTAACGCAGTCACACACCAACATCATGCATGTTTAAAGCAGTCACACGCAAACATCATGCATGTTTAACTCAGTCACACGCAAACATCATGCATGTTTAACACAGTCACA
Source organism: Telmatherina bonti (assembly GCF_933228915.1). NCBI lineage: Eukaryota > Metazoa > Chordata > Actinopteri > Atheriniformes > Telmatherinidae > Telmatherina > Telmatherina bonti. The sequence goes on from NC_136614.1 coordinate 4,118,649, forward strand.
CACCAACATCACGCATGTTTAACGCAGTCACACACCAACATCATGCATGTTTAACACAGTCACACGCCAACATCAGGCATGTTTAACACAGTCACACACCAACATCATGCATGTTTAAAGCAGTCACACGCAAACATCATGCATGTTTAAAGCAGTCACACGCAAACATCATGCATGTTTAACGCAGTCACACACACCAACATCCTGCATGTTTGACGCAGTCACACACCAACATAATGCATGTTTAACTCAGTCACACGCAAACATCATGCATGTTTAACACAGTCACACACCAACATCATGCAAGTTTAAAGCAGTCACACTCCATCATCATGCATGTTTAAAGCAGTCACACGCAAACATCATGCATGTTTAACACAGTCTCACGCCAAAATCATGCATGTTTAAAGCAGTCACACTCCAACATCATGCATGTTTAAAGCAGTCACACTCCAACATCATGCATGTTTAAAGCAGTCACACTCCAACATCATGCATGTTTAAAGCAGTCACACTCCAACATCATGCATGTTTAAAGCAGTCACATGCAAACATCATGCATGTTTAACACAGTCACACGCCAAATTCATGCAAGTTTAAAGCAGTCACACTCCAACATCATGCATGTTTAAAGCAGTCACACACCAACATCATGCATTTTTAACACAGTCACACACCAACATCATGCAAGTTTAAAGCAGTCACACGCCAACATCATGCATTTTTAACACAGTCACACACCAACATCATGCATGTTTAAAGCAGTCACACGCCAACATCATGCAAGTTTAAAGCAGTCACACGCCAACATCATGCATGTTTAACACAGTCACACTCCAACATCATGCATGTTTAACACAGTCACACTCCAACATCATGCAAATTTAAAGTAGTCACACACCAACATTATGCATGTTTAACACAGTCACACGCCATCATCATGCATGTTTAACACAGTCACACGCCAACATCATGCATTTTTAACACAGTCACACGCCATCATTATGCATGTTTAAAACAGTCACACACCAACATCATGCATGTTTAACACAGTCACACACCAACATCATGCATGTTTAACACAGTCACACACCAACATCATGCATGTTTAACGCAGTCACACACCAACATCATGCATGTTTAAAGCAGTCACACACCAACATCATGCATGTTTAACGCAGTCACACTCCAACATCATGCATGTTTAACACAGTCACACACCAACATCATGCATGTTTAACACAGTCACACACCAACATCATGCATGTTTAACACAGTCACACACCAACATCATGCATGTTTAACGCAGTCACACACCAACATCATGCATGTATAACACAGTCACACGCCAACATCATGCAAGTTCAAAGCAGTCACACGCCAACATCATGCATGTTTGAAGCAGTCACACGCCAACATCGTGCATGTTTAACACAGTCACACACCAACATTATGCATTTTTAACACAGTCACACACCAACATCATGCATGTTTAAAGCAGTCAAGCTCCAACATCATGCATGTTTAAAGCAGTCACACACCAACATCATGCATGTTTAAAGCAGTCACACTCCAACATCATGCATGTTTAAAGCAGTCACACGCCAACATTATGAATGTTTAACACAGTCACACGCCAACATCATGCATGTTTAACACAGTCACACTCCAACATCATGCATATTTAAAGTAGTCACACGCCAACATCATGCATTTTTAACACAGTCACACGCCAACATCATGCAAGTTTAAAGCAGTCACACGCCAACATCGTGCATGTTTGAAGCAGTCACACGCCAACATGGTGCATGTTTAACACAGTCACACACCAACATCATGCATGTTTAACACAGTCACACACCAACATCATGCATGTTTAAAGCAGTCACACGCAAACATCATGCATGTTTAAAGCAGTCACACGCAAACATCATGCATGTTTAACGCAGTCACACACCAACATCCTGCATGTTTGACGCAGTCACACACCAACATCATGCATGTTTAAAGCAGTCACACGCAAACATCATGCATGTTTAACACAGTCACACGCCAACATCATGCAAGTTTAAAGCAGTCACACTCCAACATCATGCATGTTTAAAGCAGTCACACGCAAACATCATGCATGTTTAAAGCAGTCACACACCAACATCCTGCATGTTTGACGCGGTCACACACCAACATCATGCATGTTTAAAGCAGTCACACGCAAACATCATGCATGTTTAAAGCAGTCACACACCAACATCATGCATGTTTAACGCAGTCACACACCAACATCATGCATGTTTAACGCAGTTACACACCAACATCCTGCATATTAACGCAGTCACACACCAACATCATGCATGTTTAAAGCAGTCACACACCAACATCATGCATGTTTAACACAGTCACACACCAACATCATGCATGTTTAACACAGTCACACTCCAACATCATGCATGTTTAAAGCAGTCACACACCAACATTATGAATGTTTAACACAGTCACACGCCAACATCATGCATGTTTAACACAGTCACACTCCAACATCATGCATATTTAAAGTAGTCACACACCAACATCATGCATGTTTAACACAGTCACACGCCATCATCATGCATGTTTAACACAGTCACACGCCAACATCATGCATGTTTAACGCAGTCACACGCCATCATCATGCATGTTTAAAGCAGTCACACGCAAACATCATGCATGTTTAAAGCAGTCACACTCCAACATCATGCATGTTTAACACAGTCACACTCCAACATCATGCAAGTTTAAAGCAGTCACACTCCAACATCATGCATGTTTAAAGCAGTCACACACCAACATCATGCATGTTTAACACAGTCACACTCCAACATCATGCATGTTTAAAGCAGTCACACACCTACATTATGAATGTTTAACACAGTCACACGCCAACATCATGCATGTTTAATACAGTCACACTCCAACATGATGCATATTTAAAGTAGTCACACACCAACATCATGCATGTTTAACACAGTCACACGCCATCATCATGCATGTTTAACACAGTAACACGCCAACATCATGCATTTTTAACACAGTCACACGCCATCATCATGCATGTTTAAAGCAGTCACACACCAACATCATGCATGTTTAACGCAGTCACACACCAACATCATGCATGTTTAACGCAGTCACACACCAACATCATGCATGTTTAACGCAGTCACACGCCAACATCAGGCATGTTTAACACAGTCACACACCAACATCATGCATGTTTAAAGATTTCACACGCCAACATCATGCATGTTTAACACAGTCACACCCCAACATCATGCATGTTTAATACAGTCACACGCCAACATCATGCATGTTTATCACAGTCACACTCCAACATCATGCATGTTTAAAGCAGTCACACACCAACATCATGCATGTATAATACAGTCACACGCCAACATCATGCAAGTTTAAAGTAGACGCACGCCAACATCGTGCATGTTTAACACAGTCACACACCAACATCATGCATGTTTAACACAGTCACACACCAACATCATGCATGTTTAAAGCAGTCACACGCAAACATCATGCATGTTTAAAGCAGTCACAAGCAAACATCATGCATGTTTAACGCAGTCACACACCAACATCATGCATGTTTAAAGCAGTCACACGCAAACATCATGCATGTTTAAAGCAGTCACAAGCAAACATCATGCATGTTTAACGCAGTCACACACCAACATCATGCATGTTTAATACAGTCACACGCCAACATCATGCATGTTTATCACAGTCACACTCCAACATCATGCATGTTTAAAGCAGTCACACACCAACATCATGCATGTATAATACAGTCACACGCCAACATCATGCAAGTTTAAAGTAGACGCACGCCAACATCGTGCATGTTTAACACAGTCACACACCAACATCATGCATGTTTAACGCAGTCACACACCAACATCATGCATGTTTAAAGCAGTCACACGCAAACATCATGCATGTTTAAAGCAGTCACACACCAACATTATGCATGTTTAACGCAGTTACACACCAACATCCTGCATATTAACGCAGTCACACACCAACATCATGCATGTTTAAAGCAGTCACACGCAAACATCATGCATGTTTAACACAGTCACACACCAACATCTTGCATTTTTAACACATACACACGCCAACATCATGCATGTTTAACACAGTCACACCCCAACATCATGCATGTTTAATACAGTCACACGCCAACATCATGCATGTTTATCACAGTCACACTCCAACATCATGCATGTTTAAAGCAGTCACACACCAACATCATGCATGTATAACACAGTCACACGCCAACATCATGCAAGTTCAAAGCAGTCACACGCCAACATCATGCATGTTTGAAGCAGTCACACGCCAACATCATGCATGTTTAAAGCAGTCACACACCAACATCATGCATGTTTAACGCAGTCACACACCAACATCATGCATGTTTAACGCAGTTACACACCAACATCCTGCATATTAACGCAGTCACACACCAACATCATGCATGTTTAAAGCAGTCACACACCAACATCATGCATGTTTAACACAGTCACACACCAACATCATGCATGTTTAACACAGTCACACTCCAACATCATGCATGTTTAAAGCAGTCACACACCAACATTATGAATGTTTAACACAGTCACACGCCAACATCATGCATGTTTAACACAGTCACACCCCAACATCATGCATGTTTAATACAGTCACACGCCAACATCATGCATGTTTATCACAGTCACACTCCAACATCATGCATGTTTAAAGCAGTCACACACCAACATCATGCATGTATAACACAGTCACACGCCAACATCATGCAAGTTTAAAGTAGACACACGCCAACATCGTGCATGTTTGAAGCAGTCACACGCCAACATCGTGCATGTTTAACACAGTCACACACCAACATCATGCATGTTTAACACAGTCACACACCAACATCATGCATGTTTAAAGCAGTCACACGCAAACATCATGCATGTTTAAAGCAGTCACACGCAAACATCATGCATGTTTAACGCAGTCACACACCAACATCATGCATGTTTAAAGCAGTCACACGCAAACATCATGCATGTTTAAAGCAGTCACACACCAACATCATGCATGTTTAACGCAGTTACACACCAACATCCTGCATATTAACGCAGTCACACACCAACATCATGCATGTTTAAAGCAGTCACACGCAAACATCATGCATGTTTAACACAGTCACACACCAACATCTTGCATTTTTAACACATACACACGCCAACGTCATGCATGTTTAACACAGTCACACCCCAACATCATGCATGTTTAATACAGTCACACGCCAACATCATGCATGTTTATCACAGTCACACTCCAACATCATGCATGTTTAAAGCAGTCACACTCCAACATCATGCATATTTAAAGTAGTCACACACCAACATCATGCATGTTTAACACAGTCACACGCCATCATCATGCATGTTTAACACAGTCACACGCCAACATCATGCATGTTTAACGCAGTCACACGCCAACATCAGGCATGTTTAACACAGTCACACACCAACATCATGCATGTTTAAAGATTTCACACGCCAACATCATGCATGTTTAACACAGTCACACCCCAACATCATGCATGTTTAATACAGTCACACGCCAACATCATGCATGTTTATCACAGTCACACTCCAACATCATGCATGTTTAAAGCAGTCACACACCAACATCATGCATGTATAACACAGTCACACGCCAACATCATGCAAGTTTAAAGCAGTCACACACCAACATCGTGCATGTTTGAAGCAGTCACACGCCAACATCGTGCATGTTTAACACAGTCACACACCAACATCATGCATGTTTAACACAGTCACACACCAACATCATGCATGTTTAAAGCAGTCACACGCAAACATCATGCATGTTTAACGCAGTCACACACAAACATCCTGCATGTTTGACGCAGTCACACACCAACATCATGCATGTTTAAAGCAGTCACACGCAAACATCATGCATGTTTAAAGCAGTCACACACCAACATCATGCATGTTTAACGCAGTCACACACCAACATCATGCATGTTTAACGCAGTTACACACCAACATCCTGCATATTAACGCAGTCACACACCAACATCATGCATGTTTAAAGCAGTCACACGCAAACATCATGCATGTTTAACTCAGTCACACGCAAACATCATGCATGTTTAACACAGTCACACACCAACATCACGCATGTTTAACGCAGTCACACACCAACATCATGCATGTTTAACACAGTCACACACCAACATCAGGCATGTTTAACACAGTCACACACCAACATCATGCATGTTTAAAGCAGTCACACGCAAACATCATGCATGTTTAAAGCAGTCACACGCAAACATCATGCATGTTTAACGCAGTCACACACACCAACATCCTGCATGTTTGACGCAGTCACACACCAACATAATGCATGTTTAACTCAGTCACACGCAAACATCATGCATGTTTAACACAGTCACACACCAACATCATGCAAGTTTAAAGCAGTCACACTCCATCATCATGCATGTTTAAAGCAGTCACACTCAAACATCATGCATGTTTAACACAGTCACACGCCAAAATCATGCATGTTTAAAGCAGTCACACTCCAACATCATGCATGTTTAAAGCAGTCACACTCCAACATCATGCATGTTTAAAGCAGTCACACTCCAACATCATGCATGTTTAAAGCAGTCACACTCCAACATCATGCATGTTTAAAGCAGTCACATGCAAACATCATGCATGTTTAACACAGTCACACGCCAACATCATGCAAGTTTAAAGCAGTCACACTCCAACATCATGCATGTTTAAAGCAGTCACACACCAACATCATGCATTTTTAACACAGTCACACACCAACATCATGCAAGTTTAAAGCAGTCACACGCCAACATCATGCATTTTTAACACAGTCACACACCAACATCATGCATGTTTAAAGCAGTCACACGCCAACATCATGCATGTTTAACACAGTCACACTCCAACATCATGCATGTTTAACACAGTCACACTCCAACATCATGCAAATTTAAAGTAGTCACACACCAACATCATGCATGTTTAACACAGTCACACGCCATCATCATGCATGTTTAACACAGTCACACGCCAACATCATGCATTTTTAACACAGTCACATGCCATCATTATGCATGTTTAAAACAGTCACACACCAACATCATGCATGTTTAACACAGTCACACACCAACATCATGCATGTTTAACACAGTCACACACCAACATCATGCATGTTTAACGCAGTCACACGCCAACATCATGCATGTTTAACACAGTCACACACCAACATCATGCATGTTTAAAGCAGTCACACACCAACATCATGCATGTTTAACGCAGTCACACTCCAACATCATGCATGTTTAACACAGTCACACACCAACATCATGCATGTTTAACACAGTCACACACCAACATCATGCATGTATAACACAGTCACACACCAACATCATGCAAGTTTAAAGCAGTCACACGCCAACATCATGCATTTTTAACACAGTCACAAACCAACATCATGCAAGTTTAAAGCAGTCACACGCCAACATCATGCATTTTTAACACAGTCACACGCCAACATCATGCAAGTTTAAAGCAGTCACACGCCAACATCATGCATGTTTAACACAGTCACACTCCAACATCATGCATGTTTAACACAGTCACACTCCAACATCATGCATATTTAAAGTAGTCACACACCAACATCATGCATGTTTAACACAGTCACACGCCATCATCATGCATGTTTAACACAGTCACACGCCAACATCATGCATTTTTAACACAGTCACACGCCATCATTATGCATGTTTAAAACAGTCACACACCAACATCATGCATGTTTAACACAGTCACACACCAACATCATGCATGTTTAACACAGTCACACACCAACATCATGCATGTTTAACACAGTCACACACCAACATCATGCATGTTTAACGCAGTCACACGCCAACATCATGCATGTTTAACACAGTCACACACCAACATCATGCATGTTTAACACAGTCACACACCAACATCATGCATGTTTAACGCAGTTACACTCCAACATCATGCATGTTTAACACAGTCACACACCAACATCATGCATGTTTAACACAGTCACACACCAACATCATGCATGTTTAACGCAGTCACACACCAACATCATGCATGTTTAAAGCAGTCACACACCAACATCATGCATGTTTAACACAGTGACACTCCAACATCATGCATGTTTAACACAGTCACACACCAACATCATGCATGTTTAACACAGTCACACACCAACATCATGCATGTTTAATACAGTCACATGCCAACATCGTGCATGTTTAACGCAGTCACACACCAACATCATGCATGTTTAAAGCAGTCACACGCAAACATCATGCATGTTTAACTCAGTCACACGCAAACATCATGCATGTTTAACACAGTCACATGCCAACATCATGCAAGTTTAAAGCAGTCACACGCCAACATCATGCATTTTTAACACAGTCACACACCAACATCATGCATGTTTAAAGCAGTCACACGCAAACATCATGCATGTTTAACACAGTCACACGCCAACATCATGCAAGTTTAAAGCAGTCACACGCCAACATCATGCATTTTTAACACAGTCACACACCAACATCATGCAAGTTTAAAGCAGTCACACGCCAACATCATGCATTTTTAACACAGTCACACACCAACATCATGCATGTTTAAAGCAGTCACACGCCAACATCATGCAAGTTTAAAGCAGTCACACGCCAACATCATGCATGTTTAACACAGTCACACTCCAACATCATGCATGTTTAACACAGTCACACTCCAACATCATGCATATTTAAAGTAGTCACACACCAACATCATGCATGTTTAACACAGTCACACGCCATCATCATGCATGTTTAACACAGTCACACGCCAACATCATGCATTTTTAACACAGTCACACGCCATCATTATGCATGTTTAAAACAGTCACACACCAACATCATGCATGTTTAACACAGTCACACACCAACATCATGCATGTTTAACACAGTCACACACCAACATCATGCATGTTTAACACAGTCACACACCAACATCATGCATGTTTAACGCAGTCACACGCCAACATCATGCATGTTTAACACAGTCACACACCAACATCATGCATGTTTAACACAGTCACACACCAACATCATGCATGTTTAACGCAGTTACACTCCAACATCATGCATGTTTAACACAGTCACACACCAACATCATGCATGTTTAACACAGTCACACACCAACATCATGCATGTTTAACACAGTCACACACCAACATCATGCATGTTTAACGCAGTCACACACCAACATCATGCATGTTTAACGCAGTCACACTCCAACATCATGCATGTTTAACACAGTCACACACCAACATCATGCATGTTGGTGCATGATGTGCATGTTTGAAGCAGTCACACGCCAACATCGTGCATGTTTAACACAGTCACACACCAACATCATGCATGTTTAACACAGTCACACACCAACATCATGCATGTTTAAAGCAGTCACACGCAAACATCATGCATGTTTAAAGCAGTCACACGCAAACATCATGCATGTTTAACGCAGTCACACACCAACATCCTGCATGTTTGACGCAGTCACACACCAACATCATGCATGTTTAAAGCAGTCACACGCAAACATCATGCATGTTTAAAGCAGTCACACACCAACATCATGCATGTTTAACGCAGTTACACACCAACATCATGCATGTTTAACGCAGTTACACACCAACATCCTGCATATTAACGCAGTCACACACCAACATCATGCATGTTTAAAGCAGTCACACACCAACATCATGCATGTTTAACACAGTCACACACCAACATCATGCATGTTTAACACAGTCACACTCCAACATCATGCATGTTTAAAGCAGTCACACGCAAACATCATGCATGTTTAACACAGTCACACGCCAACATCATGCAAGTTTAACACAGTCACACTCCAACATCATGCATATTTAAAGTAGTCACACACCAACATCATGCATGTTTAAAGCAGTCACACACCAACATCATGCATGTTTAACACAGTGACACTCCAACATCATGCATGTTTAACACAGTCACACACCAACATCATGCATGTTTAACACAGTCACACTCCAACATCATGCATGTTTAATACAGTCACATGCCAACATCGTGCATGTTTAACGCAGTCACACACCAAAATCATGCATGTTTAAAGCAGTCACACGCAAACATCATGCATGTTTAACTCAGTCACACGCAAACATCATGCATGTTTAACACAGTCACACGCCAACATCATGCAAGTTTAAAGCAGTCACACGCCAACATCATGCATTTTTAACACAGTCACACACCAACATCATGCATGTTTAAAGCAGTCACACGCAAACATCATGCATGTTTAACACAGTCACACGCCAACATCATGCAAGTTTAAAGCAGTCACACGCGAACATCATGCATTTTTAACACAGTCACACACCAACATCATGCAAGTTTAAAGCAGTCACACGCCAACATCATGCATTTTTAACACAGTCACACTCCAACATCATGCATGTTTAACACAGTCACACTCCAACATCATGCATATTTAAAGTAGTCACACACCAACATCATGCATGTTTAACACAGTCACACGCCATCATCATGCATGTTTAACACAGTCACACGCCAACATCATGCATTTTTTACACAGTCACACGCCATCATTATGCATGTTTAAAACAGTCACACACCAACATCATGCATGTTTAACACAGTCACACACCAACATCATGCATGTTGAACACAGTCACACACCAACATCATGCATGTTTAACGCAGTCACACGCCAACATCATGCATGTTTAACACAGTCACACACCAACATCATGCATGTTTAACACAGTCACACTCCAACATCATGCATGTTTAACACAGTCACACACCAACATCATGCATGTTTAACACAGTCACACACCAACATCATGCATGTTTAACACAGTCACACACCAACATCATGCATGTTTAACACAGTCACACGCCAACATCATGCATGTTTAACGCAGTCACACACCAACATCATGCATGTTTAACACAGTCACACACCAACATCATGCATGTTTAACGCAGTCACACACCAACATCATACATGTTTAAAGCAGTCACACACCAACATCATGCATGTTTATCGCAGTCACACACCAACATCATTCATGTTTAACGCAGTCACACACCAACATCATGCATGTTTAACGCAGTTACACACCAACATCCTGCATATTAACGCAGTCACACGCCAACATCATGCATGTTTAAAGCAGTCACACGCAAACATCATGCATGTTTAACTCAGTCACACGCAAACATCATGCATGTTTAACACAGTCACACACCAACATCATGCATGTTTAACGCAGTCACACACCAACATCATGCATGTTTAACACAGTCACACGCCAACATCAGGCATGTTTAACACAGTCACACACCAACATCATGCATGTTCAAAGCAGTCACACGCAAACATCATGCATGTTTAAAGCAGTCACACGCAAACATCATGCATGTTTAACGCAGTCACACACCAACATCCTGCATGTTTGACGCAGTCACACTCCAACATCATGCATGTTTAAAGCAGTAACATGCAAACATCATGCATGTTTAACACAGTCACACGCCAACATCATGCAAGTTTAAAGCAGTCACACTCCAACATCATGCATGTTTAAAGCAGTCACACACCAACATCATGCATGTTTAACACAGTGACACTCCAACATCATGCTTGTTTAACACAGTCACACACCAACATCATGCATGTTTAACACAGTCACACACCAACATCATGCATGTTTAATACAGTCACATGCCAACATCGTGCATGTTTAACGCAGTCACACACCAACATCATGCATGTTTAAAGCAGTCACACGCAAACATCATGCATGTTTAACACAGTCACACGCCAACATCATGCAAGTTTAAAGCAGTCACACGCCAACATCATGCATTTTTAACACAGTCACACACCAACATCATGTATGTTTAAAGCAGTCACACGCAAACATCATGCATGTTTAACACAGTCACACGCCAACATCATGCAAGTTTAAAGCAGTCACACGCCAACATCATGCATTTTTAACACAGTCACACACCAACATCATGCATGTTTAACGCAGTCACACACCAACATCATGCATTTTTAACACAGTCACACACCAACATCATGCATGTTTAAAGCAGTCACACGCCAACATCATGCAAGTTTAACGCAGTCACACACCAACATCATGCATGTTTAACGCAGTTACACACCAACATCCTGCATATTAACGCAGTCACACACCAACATCATGCATGTTTAAAGCAGTCACACGCAAACATCATGCATGTTTAACTCAGTCACACGCAAACATCATGCATGTTTAACACAGTCACACACCAACATCACGCATGTTTAACGCAGTCACACACCAACATCATGCATGTTTAACACAGTCACACGCCAACATCAGGCATGTTTAACACAGTCACACACCAACATCATGCATGTTTAAAGCAGTCACACGCAAACATCATGCATGTTTAACACAGTCACACGCCAACATCATGCAAGTTTAAAGCAGTCACACGCCAACATCATGCATTTTTAACACAGTCACACACCAACATCATGCAAGTTTAAAGCAGTCACACGCCAACATCATGCATTTTTAACACAGTCACACACCAACATCATGCATGTTTAAAGCAGTCACACGCCAACATCATGCAAGTTTAAAGCAGTCACACGCCAACATCATGCATGTTTAACACAGTCACACTCCAACATCATGCATGTTTAACACAGTCACACGCCAACATCATGCATATTTAAAGTAGTCACACGCCAACATCATGCATTTTTAACACAGTCACACACCAACATCATGCATGTTTAAAGCAGTCACACGCAAACATCATGCATGTTTAACACAGTCACACGCCAACATCATGCAAGTTTAAAGCAGTCACACGCGAACATCATGCATTTTTAACACAGTCACACACCAACATCATGCAAGTTTAAAGCAGTCACACGCCAACATCATGCATTTTTAACACAGTCACACTCCAACATCATGCATGTTTAACACAGTCACACTCCAACATCATGCATATTTAAAGTAGTCACACACCAACATCATGCATGTTTAACACAGTCACACGCCATCATCATGCATGTTTAACACAGTCACACGCCAACATCATGCATTTTTTACACAGTCACACGCCATCATTATGCATGTTTAAAACAGTCACACACCAACATCATGCATGTTTAACACAGTCACACACCAACATCATGCATGTTGAACACAGTCACACACCAACATCATGCATGTTTAACGCAGTCACACGCCAACATCATGCATGTTTAACACAGTCACACACCAACATCATGCATGTTTAACACAGTCACACTCCAACATCATGCATGTTTAACACAGTCACACACCAACATCATGCATGTTTAACACAGTCACACACCAACATCATGCATGTTTAACACAGTCACACACCAACATCATGCATGTTTAACACAGTCACACGCCAACATCATGCATGTTTAACGCAGTCACACACCAACATCATGCATGTTTAACACAGTCACACACCAACATCATGCATGTTTAACGCAGTCACACACCAACATCATACATGTTTAAAGCAGTCACACACCAACATCATGCATGTTTATCGCAGTCACACACCAACATCATTCATGTTTAACGCAGTCACACACCAACATCATGCATGTTTAACGCAGTTACACACCAACATCCTGCATATTAACGCAGTCACACGCCAACATCATGCATGTTTAAAGCAGTCACACGCAAACATCATGCATGTTTAACTCAGTCACACGCAAACATCATGCATGTTTAACACAGTCACACACCAACATCATGCATGTTTAACGCAGTCACACACCAACATCATGCATGTTTAACACAGTCACACGCCAACATCAGGCATGTTTAACACAGTCACACACCAACATCATGCATGTTCAAAGCAGTCACACGCAAACATCATGCATGTTTAAAGCAGTCACACGCAAACATCATGCATGTTTAACGCAGTCACACACCAACATCCTGCATGTTTGACGCAGTCACACTCCAACATCATGCATGTTTAAAGCAGTAACATGCAAACATCATGCATGTTTAACACAGTCACACGCCAACATCATGCAAGTTTAAAGCAGTCACACTCCAACATCATGCATGTTTAAAGCAGTCACACACCAACATCATGCATGTTTAACACAGTGACACTCCAACATCATGCTTGTTTAACACAGTCACACACCAACATCATGCATGTTTAACACAGTCACACACCAACATCATGCATGTTTAATACAGTCACATGCCAACATCGTGCATGTTTAACGCAGTCACACACCAACATCATGCATGTTTAAAGCAGTCACACGCAAACATCATGCATGTTTAACACAGTCACACGCCAACATCATGCAAGTTTAAAGCAGTCACACGCCAACATCATGCATTTTTAACACAGTCACACACCAACATCATGTATGTTTAAAGCAGTCACACGCAAACATCATGCATGTTTAACACAGTCACACGCCAACATCATGCAAGTTTAAAGCAGTCACACGCCAACATCATGCATTTTTAACACAGTCACACACCAACATCATGCATGTTTAACGCAGTCACACACCAACATCATGCATTTTTAACACAGTCACACACCAACATCATGCATGTTTAAAGCAGTCACACGCCAACATCATGCAAGTTTAACGCAGTCACACACCAACATCATGCATGTTTAACGCAGTTACACACCAACATCCTGCATATTAACGCAGTCACACACCAACATCATGCATGTTTAAAGCAGTCACACGCAAACATCATGCATGTTTAACTCAGTCACACGCAAACATCATGCATGTTTAACACAGTCACACACCAACATCACGCATGTTTAACGCAGTCACACACCAACATCATGCATGTTTAACACAGTCACACGCCAACATCAGGCATGTTTAACACAGTCACACACCAACATCATGCATGTTTAAAGCAGTCACACGCAAACATCATGCATGTTTAACACAGTCACACGCCAACATCATGCAAGTTTAAAGCAGTCACACGCCAACATCATGCATTTTTAACACAGTCACACACCAACATCATGCAAGTTTAAAGCAGTCACACGCCAACATCATGCATTTTTAACACAGTCACACACCAACATCATGCATGTTTAAAGCAGTCACACGCCAACATCATGCAAGTTTAAAGCAGTCACACGCCAACATCATGCATGTTTAACACAGTCACACTCCAACATCATGCATGTTTAACACAGTCACACTCCAACATCATGCATATTTAAAGTAGTCACACACCAACATCATGCATGTTTAACGCAGTTACACACCAACATCCTGCATATTAACGCAGTCACACACCAACATCATGCATGTTTAAAGCAGTCACACGCAAACATCATGCATGTTTAACTCAGTCACACGCAAACATCATGCATGTTTAACACAGTCACACACCAACATCACGCATGTTTAACGCAGTCACACACCAACATCATGCATGTTTAACACAGTCACACGCCAACATCAGGCATGTTTAACACAGTCACACACCAACATCATGCATGTTTAAAGCAGTCACACGCAAACATCATGCATGTTTAACACAGTCACACGCCAACATCATGCAAGTTTAAAGCAGTCACACGCCAACATCATGCATTTTTAACACAGTCACACACCAACATCATGCAAGTTTAAAGCAGTCACACGCCAACATCATGCATTTTTAACACAGTCACACACCAACATCATGCATGTTTAAAGCAGTCACACGCCAACATCATGCAAGTTTAAAGCAGTCACACGCCAACATCATGCATGTTTAACACAGTCACACTCCAACATCATGCATGTTTAACACAGTCACACTCCAACATCATGCATATTTAAAGTAGTCACACACCAACATCATGCATGTTTAACACAGTCACACGCCATCATCATGCATGTTTAACACAGTCACACGCCAACATCATGCATTTTTAACACAGTCACACGCCATCATTATGCATGTTTAAAACAGTCACACACCAACATCATGCATGTTTAACACAGTCACACACCAACATCATGCATGTTTAACACAGTCACACACCAACATCATGCATGTTTAAAGCAGTCACACACCAACATCATGCATGTTTAACACAGTCACACACCAACATCATGCATGTTTAACGCAGTCACACGCCAACATCATGCATGTTTAACACAGTCACACACCAACATCATGCATGTTTAACACAGTCACACACCAACATCATGCATGTTTAACGCAGTTACACTCCAACATCATGCATGTTTAAAGCAGTCACACACCAACATCATGCATGTTTAACACAGTCACACACCAACATCATGCATGTTTAACACAGTCACACACCAACATCATGCATGTTTAACGCAGTCACACGCCAACATCATGCATGTTTAACGCAGTCACACACCAACATCATGCATGTTTAACACAGTCACACACCAACATCATGCATGTTTAACGCAGTCACACACCAACATCATACATGTTTAAAGCAGTCACACACCAACATCATGCATGTTTAACGCAGTCACACACCAACATCATGCATGTTTAACGCAGTCACACACCAACATCTTGCATGTTTAACGCAGTTACACACCAACATCCTGCATATTAACGCAGTCACACACCAACATCATGCATGTTTAAAGCAGTCACACGCAAACATCATGCATGTTTAACTCAGTCACACGCAAACATCATGCATGTTTAACACAGTCACACACCAACATCACGCATGTTTAACGCAGTCACACACCAACATCATGCATGTTTAACACAGTCACACGCCAACATCAGGCATGTTTAACACAGTCACACTCCAACATCATGCATGTTTAAATCAGTCACACGCAAACATCATGCATGTTTAACACAGTCACACGCCAAAATCATGCATGTTTAAAGCAGTCACACTCCAACATCATGCATGTTTAAAGCAGTCACACTCCAACATCATGCATGTTTAAAGCAGTCACACTCCAACATCATGCATGTTTAAAGCAGTCACACTCCAACATCATGCATGTTTAAAGCAGTCACATGCAAAAATCATGCATGTTTAACACAGTCACACGCCAACATCATGCAAGTTTAAAGCAGTCACACACCAACATCATGCAAGTTTAAAGCAGTCACACTCCATCATCATGCATGTTTAAAGCAGTCACACGCAAACATCATGCATGTTTAACACAGTCACACGCCAACATCATGCAAGTTTAAAGCAGTCACACTCCAACATCATGCATGTTTAAAGCAGTCACACACCAACATCATGCATGTTTAACACAGTCACACACCAACATCATGCATGTTTAACACAGTCACACTCCAACATCATGCATGTTTAATACAGTCACATGCCAACATCGTGCATGTTTAACGCAGTCACACACCAACATCATGCATGTTTAAAGCAGTCACACGCAAACATCATGCATGTTTAACTCAGTCACACGCAAACATCATGCATGTTTAACACAGTCACACGCCAACATCATGCAAGTTTAAAGCAGTCACACGCCAACATCATGCATTTTTAACACAGTCACACACCAACATCATGCATGTTTAAAGCAGTCACACGCAAACATCATGCATGTTTAACACAGTCACACGCCAACATCATGCAAGTTTAAAGCAGTCACACGCCAACATCATGCATTTTTAACACAGTCACACACCAACATCATGCAAGTTTAAAGCAGTCACACACCAACATCATGCATTTTTAACACAGTCACACACCAACATCATGCATGTTTAAAGCAGTCACACGCCAACATCATGCAAGTTTAAAGCAGTCACACGCCAACATCATGCATGTTTGACACAGTCACACGCCAACATCATGCATTTTTAACACAGTCACACGCCATCATTATGCATGTTTAAAACAGTCACACACCAACATCATGCATGTTTAACACAGTCACACACCAACATCATGCATGTTTAACACAGTCACACACCAACATCATGCATGTTTAACACAGTCACACACCAACATCATGCATGTTTAACGCAGTCACACACCAACATCATGCATGTTTAACGCAGTCACACACCAACATCATGCATGTTTAACGCAGTCACACACCAACATCTTGCATGTTTAACGCAGTTACACACCAACATCCTGCATATTAACGCAGTCACACACCAACATCATGCATGTTTAAAGCAGTCACACGCAAACATCATGCATGTTTAACTCAGTCACACGCAAACATCATGCATGTTTAACACAGTCACACACCAAAATCACGCATGTTTAACGCAGTCACACACCAACATCATGCATGTTTAACACAGTCACACGCCAACATCAGGCATGTTTAACACAGTCACACACCAACATCATGCATGTTTAAAGCAGTCACACGCAAACATCATGCATGTTTAAAGCAGTCACACGCAAACATCATGCATGTTTAACGCAGTCACACACCAACATCCTGCATGTTTGACGCAGTCAGACACCAACATCATGCATGTTTAACTCAGTCACACGCAAACATCATGCATGTTTAACACAGTCACACACCAACATCATGCAAGTTTAAAGCAGTCACACTCCAACATCATGCATGTTTAAAGCAGTCACACGCAAACATCATGCATGTTTAACACAGTCACACGCCAAAATCATGCATGTTTAAAGCAGTCACACTCCAACATCATGCATGTTAAAAGCAGTCACACTCCAACATCATGCATGTTTAAAGCAGTCACATGCAAACATCATGCATGTTTAACACAGTCACACGCCAATATCATGCAAGTTTAAAGCAGTCACACTCCAACATCATGCATGTTTAAAGCAGTCACACACCAACATCATGCATGTTTAACACAGTCACACACCAACATCATGCAAGTTTAAAGCAGTCACACTCCATCATCATGCATGTTTAAAGCAGTCACACGCAAACATCATGCATGTTTAACACAGTCACACGCCAAAATCATGCATGTTTAAAGCAGTCACACTCCAACATCATGCATGTTTAAAGCAGTCACACTCCAACATCATGCATGTTTAAAGCAGTCACACTCCAACATCATGCATGTTTAAAGCAGTCACACGGCAACATCATGCATTTTTAACACAGTCACACACCAACATCAAGCATGTTTAAAGCAGTCACACGCAAACATCATGCATGTTTAACACAGTCACACGCCAAATTCATGCAAGTTTAAAGCAGTCACACGCCAACATCATGCATTTTTAACACAGTCACACACCAACATCATGCAAGTTTAAAGCAGTCACACGCCAACATCATGCATTTTTAACACAGTCACACACCAACATCATGCATGTTTAACGCAGTCACACGCCAACATCATGCATGTTTAACGCAGTCACACACCAACATCATGCATGTTTAAAGCAGTCACACACCAACATCATGCATGTTTAACGCAGTCACACACCAACATCATGCATGTTTAACGCAGTCACACACCAACATCATGCATGTTTAACGCAGTTACACACCAACATCCTGCATATTAACGCAGTCACACACCAACATCATGCATGTTTAAAGCAGTCACACGCAAACATCATGCATGTTTAACTCAGTAACACGCAAACATCATGCATGTTTAACACAGTCACACACCAACATCACGCATGTTTAACGCAGTCACACACCAACATCATGCATGTTTAACACAGTCACACACCAACATCATGCATGTTTAACACAGTCACACGCCAACATCAGGCATGTTTAACACAGTCACACACCAACATCATGCATGTTTAAAGCAGTCACACGCAAACATCATGCAAGTTTAAAGCAGTCACACGCAAACATCATGCATGTTTAACGCAGTCACACACCAACATCCTGCATGTTTGACGCAGTCACACACATACATCATGCATGTTTAACTCAGTCACACGCAAACATCATGCATGTTTAACACAGTCACACACCAACATCATGCAAGTTTAAAGCAGTCACACTCCATCATCATGCATGTTTAAAGCAGTCACACGCAAACATCATGCATGTTTAACACAGTCACACGCCAAAATCATGCAAGTTTAAAGCAGTCACACGGCAACATCATGCATTTTTACCACAGTCACACACCAACATCATGCATGTTTAAAGCAGTCACACGCAAACATCATGCATGTTTAACATAGTCACACACCAACATCATGCAAGTTTAAAGCAGTCACACGCCAACATCATGCATTTTTAACACAGTCACACACCAACATCATGCAAGTTTAAAGCAGTCACACGCCAACATCATGCATTTTTAACACAGTCACACACCAACATCATGCATGTTTAACACAGTCACACACCAACATCATGCAAGTTTAAAGCAGTCACACTCCATCATCATGCATGTTTAAAGCAGTCACACGCAAACATCATGCATGTTTAACACAGTCACACGCCAAAATCATGCATGTTTAAAGCAGTCACACTCCAACATCATGCATGTTTAACACAGTCACACTCCAACATCATGCATGTTTAAAGCAGTCACACTCCAACATCATGCATGTTTAAAGCAGTCACATGCAAACATCATGCATGTTTAACACAGTCACACGCCAACATCATGCAAGTTTAAAGCAGTCACACTCCAACATCATGCATGTTTAAAGCAGTCACACACCAACATCATGCATGTTTAACACAGTCACACACCAACATCATGCAAGTTTAAAGCAGTCACACTCCATCATCATGCATGTTTAAAGCAGTCACAAGCAAACATCATGCATGTTTAACCCAGTCACACACCAACATCACGCATGTTTAACGCAGTCACACACCAACATCATGCATGTTTAACACAGTCACACACCAACATCATGCATGTTTAACACAGTCACACACCAACATCATGCATGTTTAACGCAGTCACACGCCAACATCATGCATGTTTAACGCAGTCACACGCCAACATCATGCATGTTTAACGCAGTCACACACCAACATCATGCATGTTTAACACAGTCACACACCAACATCATGCATGTTTAACGCAGTCACACACCAACATCATACATGTTTAAAGCAGTCACACACCAACATCATGCATGTTTAACGCAGTCACACACCAACTTCATGCATGTTTAACGCAGTCACACACCAACATCTTGCATGTTTAACGCAGTTACACACCAACATCCTGCATATTAACGCAGTCACACACCAACATCATGCATGTTTAAAGCAGTCACACGCAAACATCATGCATGTTTAACTCAGTCACACGCAAACATCATGCATGTTTAACACAGTCACACACCAACATCACGCATGTTTAACGCAGTCACACACCAACATCATGCATGTTTAACACAGTCACACGCCAACATCAGGCATGTTTAACACAGTCACACACCAACATCATGCATGTTTAAAGCAGTCACACTCCAACATCATGCATGTTTAAAGCAGTCACACGCAAACATCATGCATGTTTAACGCAGTCACACACCAACATCCTGCATGTTTGACGCAGTCACACACCAACATCATGCATGTTTAACTCAGTCACACGCAAACATCATGCATGTTTAACACAGTCACACACCAACATCATGCAAGTTTAAAGCAGTCACACTCCATCATCATGCATGTGTAAAGCAGTCACACGCAAACATCATGCATGTTTAACACAGTCACACGCCAAAATCATGCATGTTTAAAGCAGTCACACTCCAACATCATGCATGTTTAAAGCAGTCACACTCCAACATCATGCATGTTTAAAGCAGTCACACTCCAACATCATGCATGTTTAAAGCAGTCACACTCCAACATCATGCATGTTTAAAGCAGTCACATGCAAACATCATGCATGTTTAACACAGTCACACGCCAACATCATGCAAGTTTAAAGCAGTCACACTCCAACATCATGCATGTTTAAAGCAGTCACACACCAACATCATGCATGTTTAACACAGTGACACTCCAACATCATGCATGTTTAACACAGTCACACACCAACATCATGCATGTTTAACACAGTCACACTCCAACATCATGCATGTTTAATACAGTCACATGCAGACATCGTGCATGTTTAACGCAGTCACACACCAACACCATGCATGTTTAAAGCAGTCACACGCAAACATCATGCATGTTTAACTCAGTCACACGCAAACATCATGCATGTTTAAAGCAGTCACACTCCAACATCATGCAAGTTTAAAGATTTCACACGCCAACATCATGCATGTTTAACAGTCACACCCCAACATCATGCATGTTTAATACAGTCACACGCCAACATCATGCATGTTTATCACAGTCACACTCCAACATCATGCATGTTTAAAGCAGTCACACACCAACATCATGCATGTTTAACACAGTCACACGCCAACATCATGCAAGTTTAAAGCAGTCACACGCCAACATCGTGCATGTTTGAAGCAGTCACATGCCAACATCGTGCATGTTTAACACAGTCACACACCAACATCATGCATGTTTAACACAGTCACACACCAACATCATGCATGTTTAAAGCAGTCACACGCAAACATCATGCATGTTAAAAGCAGTCACACACCAACATCATGCATGTTTAATGCAGTCACACACCAACATCCTGCATGTTTAACGCAGTCACACACCAACATCATGCATGTTTATCTCAGTCACACGCAAACATCATGCATGTTTAACACAGTCACACGCAAACATCATGCAAGTTTAAAGCAGTCACACACCAACATCTTGCATGTTTAACACAGTCACACTCCAACATCATGCATGTTTAACACAGTCACACACCAACATCATGCATGTTTAACACAGTCACACTCCAACATCTTGCATGTTTAATAGTCACACACCAACATCATGCATGTTTAACACAGTCACACGCCATCATCATGCATGTTTAACACAGTCACACGCCAACATCATGCTTTTTTAACACAGTCACACGCCATCATCATTCATGTTTAACACAGTCACACACCAACATCATGCATGTTTAACACAGTCACACACCAACATCATGCATGTTTAACACAGTCACACACCAACATCATGCATGTTTAACACAGTCACACACCAACATCATGCATGTTTAACACAGTCACACACCAACATCATGCATGTTTAACGCAGTCACACACCAACATCATGCATGTTTAACACAGTCACACACCAACATCATGCATGTTTAACACAGTCACACACCAACATCATGCATGTTTAAAGCAGTCACACGCCAACATCAGGCATGTTTAACACAGTCACACACCAACATCATGCATGTTTAAAGATTTCACACGCCATCATCATGCATGTTTAACACAGTCACACCCCAACATCATGCATGTTTAATACAGTGACACGACAACATCATGCATGTTTATCACAGTCACACTCCAACATCATGCATGTTTAAAGCAGTCACACACCAACATCATGCATGTTTAAAGCAGTCACACTCCAACATCATGCATGTTTAAAGCAGTCACACCCCAACATCATGCATGTTTAATACAGTCACACGACAACATCATGCATGTTTAAAGCAGTCACACACCAACATCATGCATGTTTAAAGCAGTCACACTCCAACATCATGCATGTTTAAAGCAGTCACACGCAAACATCATGCATGTTTAACACAGTCACACTCCAACATTATGCATGTTTAAAGCAGTCACACACCAACATCATGCATGTTTAAAGCAGTCACACGCCAACATCAGGCATGTTTAACACAGTCACACACCAACATCATGCATGTTTAAAGATTTCACACGCCAACATCATGCATGTTTAACACAGTCACACCCCAACATCATGCATGTTTATCACAGTCACACTCCAACCTCATGCATGTTTAAAGCAGTCACACACCAACATCATGCATGTTTAACGCAGTTACACACCAACATCCTGCATATTAACGCAGTCACACACCAACATCATGCATGTTTAAAGCAGTCACACGCAAACATCATGCATGTTTAACTCAGTCACACGCAAACATCATGCATGTTTAACACAGTCACACACCAACATCACGCATGTTTAACGCAGTCACACACCAACATCATGCATGTTTAACACAGTCACACACCAACATCATGCATGTTTAACACAGTCACACACCAACATCATGCATGTTTAACGCAGTCACACGCCAACATCATGCATGTTTAACGCAGTCACACGCCAACATCATGCATGTTTAACGCAGTCACACACCAACATCATGCATGTTTAACACAGTCACACACCAACATCATGCATGTTTAACGCAGTCACACACCAACATCATACATGTTTAAAGCAGTCACACACCAACATCATGCATGTTTAACGCAGTCACACACCAACTTCATGCATGTTTAACGCAGTCACACACCAACATCTTGCATGTTTAACGCAGTTACACACCAACATCCTGCATATTAACGCAGTCACACACCAACATCATGCATGTTTAAAGCAGTCACACGCAAACATCATGCATGTTTAACTCAGTCACACGCAAACATCATGCATGTTTAACACAGTCACACACCAACATCACGCATGTTTAACGCAGTCACACACCAACATCATGCATGTTTAACACAGTCACATGCCAACATCAGGCATGTTTAACACAGTCACACACCAACATCCTGCATGTTTAACTCAGTCACACGCAAACATCATGCATGTTTAACACAGTCACACACCAACATCATGCATGTTTAACACAGTCACACACCAACATCATGCATGTTTAACGCAGTCACACACCAACATCATACATGTTTAAAGCAGTCACACACCAACATCATGCATGTTTAACGCAGTCACACACCAACTTCATGCATGTTTAACGCAGTCACACACCAACATCTTGCATGTTTAACGCAGTTACACACCAACATCCTGCATATTAACGCAGTCACACACCAACATCATGCATGTTTAAAGCAGTCACACGCAAACATCATGCATGTTTAACTCAGTCACACGCAAACATCATGCATGTTTAACACAGTCACACACCAACATCACGCATGTTTAACGCAGTCACACACCAACATCATGCATGTTTAACACAGTCACACACCAACATCATGCATGTTTAAAGCAGTCACACTCCAACATCATGCATGTTTAAAGCAGTCACACGCAAACATCATGCATGTTTAACGCAGTCACACACCAACATCATGCATGTTTAACTCAGTCACACGCAAACATCATGCATGTTTAACACAGTCACACACCAACATCATGCAAGTTTAAAGCAGTCACACTCCATCATCATGCATGTGTAAAGCAGTCACACGCAAACATCATGCATGTTTAACACAGTCACACGCCAAAATCATGCATGTTTAAAGCAGTCGCACTCCAACATCATGCATGTTTAAAGCAGTCACACTCCAACATCATGCATGTTTAAAGCAGTCACACTCCAACATCATGCATGTTTAAAGCAGTCACATGCAAACATCATGCATGTTTAACACAGTCACACGCCAACATCATGCAAGTTTAAAGCAGTCACACTCCAACATCATGCATGTTTAAAGCAGTCACACACCAACATCATGCATGTTTAACACAGTGACACTCCAACATCATGCATGTTTAACACAGTCACACACCAACATCATGCATGTTTAACACAGTCACACTCCAACATCATGCATGTTTAATACAGTCACATGCAGACATCGTGCATGTTTAACGCAGTCACACACCAACACCATGCATGTTTAAAGCAGTCACACGCAAACATCATGCATGTTTAACTCAGTCACACGCAAACATCATGCATGTTTAAAGCAGTCACACTCCAACATCATGCAAGTTTAAAGCAGTCACACGCCAACATCATGCATTTTTAACACAGTCACACACCAACATCATGCATGTTTAAAGCAGTCACACTCCAACATCATGCATGTTTAACACAGTCACACTCCAACATCATGCATGTTTAACACAGTCACACACCAACATCATGCATGTTTAAAGCAGTCACATGCCAACATCATGCAAGTTTAAAGCAGTCACACGCCAACATCATGCATGTTTAACACAGTCACACTCCAACATCATGCATGTTTAACACAGTCACACTCCAACATCATGCATATTTAAAGTAGTCACACACCAACATCATGCATGTTTAACACAGTCACACGCCATCATCATGCATGTTTAACACAGTCACACGCCAACATCATGCATTTTTAACACAGTCACACGCCATCATTATGCATGTTTAAAACAGTCACACACCAACATCATGCATGTTTAACACAGTCACACACCAACATCATGCATGTTTAACACAGTCACACACCAACATCATGCATGTTTAACGCAGTCACACGCCAACATCATGCATGTTTAACACAGTCACACACCAACATCATGCATGTTTAACACAGTCACACACCAACATCATGCATGTTTAACACAGTCACACACCAACATCATGCATGTTTAACACAGTCACACACCAACATCATGCATGTTTAACACAGTCACACGCCAACATCATGCATGTTTAACGCAGTCACACGCCAACATCATGCATGTTTAACGCAGTCACACGCCAACATCAGGCATGTTTAACACAGTCACACACCAACATCATGCATGTTTAAAGCAGTCACACACCAACATCATGCATGTATAACTCAGTCACACGCCAACATCATGCAGGTTTAAAGCAGTCACACGCCAACATCATGCATGTTTTAAGCAGTCACACACCAACATCATGCATGTTTATCACAGTCACACTCCAACATCATGCATGTTTAATACAGTCACATGCCAACATCATGCATGTTTAACGCAGTCACACACCAACATCATGCATGTTTAAAGCAGTCACACACAAACATCATGCATGTATAACACAGTCACACGCCAACATCATGCAAGTTTAAAGCAGTCACACGCCAACATCATGCATGTTTGAAGCAGTCACACGCCAACATCGTGCATGTTTAACACAGTCACACACCAACATCATGCATGTTTAACACAGTCACACACCAACATCATGCATGTTTAACACAGTCACACTCCAACATCATGCATGTTTAATACAGTCACATGCCAACATCGTGCATGTTTAACGCAGTCACACACCAACATCATGCATGTTTAAAGCAGTCACACACAAACATCATGCATGTTTAACTCAGTCACACGCAAAAATCATGCATGTTTAACACAGTCACACACCAACATCATGCATGTTTAATACAGTCACACACCAACATCATGCATGTTTAACACAGTCACACTCCAACATCATGCATGTTTAATACAGTCACATGCCAACATCGTGCATGTTTAACGCAGTCACACACCAACATCATGCATGTTTAAAGCAGTCACACACAAACATCATGCATGTTTAACTCAGTCACACGCAAACATCATGCATGTTTAACACAGTCACACGCCAACATCATGCAAGTTTAAAGCAGTCACATGCCAACATCATGTATGTTTAAAGCAGTCACACACCAACATCATGCATGTTTAACACAGTCACACTCCAACATCATGCATGTTTAAAGCAGTCACACACCAACATCATGCATGTTTAAAGCAGTCACACACCAACATCATGCATGTTTAACGCAGTCACACACCAACATCATGCATGTTTAACGCAGTCACACACCAACATCATGCATGTTTAACGCAGTCACACACCAACATCATGCATGTTTAACACAGTCACACACCAACATCATGCATGTTTAACACAGTCACACACACACATCATGCATGTTTAATACAGTCACACACCAACATCATGCATGTTTAACGCAGTCACACGCCAACATCAGGCATGTTTAACACAGTCACACACCAACATCATGCATGTTTAAAGCAGTCACACACCAACATCATGCATGTATAACACAGTCACACGCCAACATCATGCAAGTTTAAAGCAGTCACACGCCAACATCATGCATGTTTTAAGCAGTCACACACCAACATCATGCATGTTTAACGCAGTCACACACCAACATCATGCATGTTTAACGCAGTCACACACCAACATCATGCATGTTTAACGCAGTCACACACCAACATCATGCATGTTTAACACAGTCACACACCAACATCATGCATGTTTAACACAGTCACACACCAACATCATGCATGTTTAACGCAGTCACACGCCAACATCAGGCATGTTTAACACAGTCACACACCAACATCATGCATGTTTAAAGATTTCACACGCCAACATCATGCATGTTTAACACAGTCACACCCCAACATCATGCATGTTTAATACAGTCACACGCCAACATCATGCATGTTTATCACAGTCACACTTCAACATCATGCATGTTTAATACAGTCACACGCCAACATCATGCATGTTTATCACAGTCACACTCCAACATCATGCATGTTTAAAGCAGTCACACACCAACATCATGCATGTTTAACACAGTCACACGCCAACATCATGCAAGTTTAAAGCAGTCACACGCCAACATCGTGCATGTTTGAAGCAGTCACATGCCAACATCATGCATGTTTAAAGCAGTCACACGCAAACATCATGCATGTTTAAAGCAGTCACACACCAACATCATGCATGTTTAATGCAGTCACACACCAACATCCTGCATGTTTAACGCAGTCACACACCAACATCATGCATGTTTATCTCAGTCACACGCAAACATCATGCATGTTTAACACAGTCACACTCCAACATCATGCATGTTTAACACAGTCACACGCCAACATCATGCAAGTTTAAAGCAGTCACACACCAACATCATGCATGTTTAAAGATTTCACACGCCAACATCATGCATGTTTAACACAGTCACACCCCAACATCATGCATGTTTAATACAGTCACATGACAACATCATGCATGTTTATCACAGTCACACTCCAACATCATGCATGTTTAAAGCAGTCACACACCAACATCATGCATGTTTAAAGCAGTCACACTCCAACATCATGCATGTTTAAAGCAGTCACACCCCAACATCATGCATGTTTAATACAGTCACACGACAACATCATGCATGTTTAAAGCAGTCACACTCCAACATCATGCATGTTTAAAGCAGTCACACTCCAACATCATGCATGTTTAAAGCAGTCACACGCAAACATCATGCATGTTTAACACAGTCACAAGCCAACATCATGCAAGTTTAAAGCAGTCACACACCAACATCATGCATGTTTAACACAGTCACACTCCAACATTATGCATGTTTAAAGCAGTCACACACCAACATCATGCATGTTTAAAGCAGTCACACACCAACATCATGCATGTTTAACGCAGTCACACGCCAACATCAGGCATGTTTAACACAGTCACACACCAACATCATGCATGTTTAAAGATTTCACACGCCAACATCATGCATGTTTAACACAGTCACACCCCAACATCATGCATGTTTATCACAGTCACACTCCAGCATCATGCATGTTTAAAGCAGTCACACACCAACATCATGCATGTTTAAAGATTTCACACGCCAACATCATGCATGTTTAACACAGTCACACCCCAACATCATGCATGTTTAATACAGTCACACGACAACATCATGCAGGTTTATCACAGTCACACTCCAACATCATGCATGTTTAAAGCAGTCACACACCAACATCATGCATGTTTAAAGCAGTCACACTCCAACATCATGCATGTTTAAAGCAGTCACACCCCAACATCATGCATGTTTAATACAGTCACACGACAACATCATGCATGTTTAACGCAGTTACACACCAACATCATGCATGTTTAAAGCAGTCACACTCCAACATCATGCATGTTTAAAGCAGTCACACGCAAACATCATGCATGTTTAAAGCAGTCACACGCAAACATCATGCATGTTTAACACAGTCACACGCCAACATCATGCAAGTTTAAAGCAGTCACACACCAACATCATGCATGTTTAACACAGTCACACTCCAACATTATGCATGTTTAAAGCAGTCATACACCAACATCATGCATGTTTAAAGCAGTCACACTCCAACATCATGCATGTTTAAAGCAGTCACACGCAAACATCATGCATGTTTAACACAGTCACACGCCAACATCATGCAAGTTTAAAGCAGTCACACACCAACATCATGCATGTTTAACACAGTCACACTCCAACATTATGCATGTTTAAAGCAGTCATACACCAACATCATGCATGTTTAAAGCAGTCACACACCAACATTATGCATGTTTAAAGCAGTCACACACCAACATCATGCATGTATAACACAGTCACACGCCAACATCATGCAAGTTTAAAGCAGTCACATGCCAACATCGTGCATGTTTGAAGCAGTCACATGCCAACATCGTGCATGTTTAACACAGTCACACACCAACATCATGCATGTTTAACACAGTCACACACCAACATCATGCATGTTTAAAGCAGTCACACGCAAACATCATGCATGTTTAAAGCAGTCACACACCAACATCATGCATGTTTAACGCAGTCACACACCAACATCCTGCATGTTTAACGCAGTCACACACCAACATCATGCATGTTTATCTCAGTCACACGCAAACATCATGCATGTTTAACACAGTCACACCCCAACATCATGCAAGTTTAAAGCAGTCACACTCCAACATCATGCATGTTTAAAGCAGTCACACGCAAACATCATGCATGTTTAACACAGTCACACGCCAAAATCATGCATGTTTAAAGCAGTCACACTCCAACATCATGCATGTTTAAAGCAGTCACACTCCAACATCATGCATGTTTAAAGCAGTCACACTCCAACATCATGCATGTTTAAAGCAGTCACACGCAAACATCATGCATGTTTAACACAGTCACACACCAACATCTTGCATGTTTAACACAGTCACACCCCAACATCATGCATGTTTATCACAGTCACACTCCAACATCATGCATGTTTAAAGCAGTCACACACCATTATCATGCATGTTTAAAGATTTCACACGCCAACATCATGCATGTTTAACACAGTCACACCCCAACATCATGCATGTTTAATACAGTCACACGACAACATCATGCATGTTTATCACAGTCACACTCCAACATCATGCATGTTTAAAGCAGTCACACACCAACATCATGCATGTTTAAAGCAGTCACACTCCAACATCATGCATGTTTAAAGCAGTCACACCCCAACATCATGCATGTTTAATACAGTCACACGACAACATCATGCATGTTTATCACAGTCAGACTCCAACATCATGCATGTTTAAAGCAGTCACACACCAACATCATGCATGTTTAAAGCAGTCACACTCCAACATCATGCATGTTTAAAGCAGTCACACGCAAACATCATGCATGTTTAACACAGTCACACGCCAACATCATGCAAGTTTAAAGCAGTCACACACCAACATCATGCATGTTTAACACAGTCACACTCCAACATTATGCATGTTTAAAGCAGTCACACACCAACATCATGCATGTTTAAAGCAGTCACACACCAACATCATGCATGTTTAACGCAGTCACACGCCAACATCAGGCATGTTTAACACAGTCACACACCAACATCATGCATGTTTAAAGATTTCACACGCCAACATCATGCATGTTTAACACAGTCACACCCCAACATCATGCATGTTTAATACAGTCACACGCCAACATCATGCATGTTTATCACAGTCACACTCCAACATCATGCATGTTTAAAGCAGTCACAAACCAACATCATGCATGTATAACACAGTCACACGCCAACATCATGCAAGTTTAAAGCAGTCACACGCCAACATCGTGCATGTTTGAAGCAGTCACATGCCAACATCGTGCATGTTTTAACACAGTCACACACCAACATCATGCATGTTTAACACAGTCACACACCAACATCATGCATGTTTAAAGCAGTCACACGCAAACATCATGCATGTTTAACGCAGTCACACACCAACATCCTGCATGTTTAACGCAGTCACACACCAATATCCTACATGTTTAACGCAGTCACACACCAACATCATGCATGTTTATCTCAGTCACACGCAAACATCATGCATGTTTAACACAGTCACACGCCAACATCATGCAAGTTTAAAGCAGTCACACTCCAACATCATGCATGTTTAAAGCAGTCACACGCAAACATCATGCATGTTTAACACAGTCACACGCCAAAATCATGCATGTTTAAAGCAGTCACACTCCAACATCATGCATGTTTAAAGCAGTCACACTCCAACATCATGCATGTTTAAAGCAGTCACACGCAAACATCATGCATGTTTAACACAGTCACACACCAACATCATGCAAGTTTAAAGCAGTCACACACCAACATCTTGCATGTTTAACACAGTCACACTCCAACATCATGCATGTTTAACACAGTCACACACCAACATCATGCATGTTTAACACAGTCACACTCGAACATCATGCATGTTTAATAGTCACACACCAACATCATGCATGTTTAACACAGTCACACGCCATCATCATGCAAGTTTAACACAGTCACACGCCAACATCATACATTTTTAACACAGTCACACACCAACATCATGCATGTTTAACACAGTCACACACCAACATCATGCATGTTTAACACAGTCACACACCAACATCATGCATGTTTAACACAGTCACACACCAACATCATGCATGTTTAACACAGTCACACACCAACATCATGCATGTTTAACGCAGTCACACACAAACATCATGCATGTTTAACACAGTCACACACCAACATCATGCATGTTTAACACAGTCACACACCAACATCATGCATGTTTAAAGCAGTCACACGCCAACATCAGGCATGTTTAACACAGTCACACACCAACATCATGCATGTTTAAAGATTTCACACGCCAACATCATGCATGTTTAACACAGTCACACCCCAACATCATGCATGTTTAATACAGTCACACGCCAACATCATGCATGTTTATCACAGTCACACTCCAACATCATGCATGTTTAAAGCAGTCACACACCAACATCATGCATGTATAACACAGTCACACGCCAACATCATGCAAGTTTAAAGCAGTCACACGCCAACATCGTGCATGTTTGAGGCAGTCACACGCCAACATCCTGCATGTTTAACACAGTCACACACCAACATCATGCATGTTTAACACAGTCACACGCCAACATCATGCATGTTTAAAGCAGTCACACGCAAACATCATGCATGTTTAAAGCAGTCACACGCAAACATCAAGCATGTTTAATACAGTCACACGCCAACATCATGCATGTTTATCACAGTCACACTCCAACATCATGCATGTTTAAAGCAGTCACACACCAACATCATGCATGTTTAAAGCAGTCACACGCAAACATCATGCATGTTTAACGCAGTCACACACCAACATCATGCATGTTTAACTCAGTCACACGCAAACATCATGCATGTTTAACACAGTTACACACCAACATCATGCAAGTTTAAAGCAGTCACACTCCAACATCATGCATGTTTAAAACAGTCACACGCAAACATCATGCATGTTTAACACAGTCACACGCCAAAATCATGCATGTTTAAAGCAGTGACACTCCAACATCATGCATGTTTAAAGCAGTCACACTCCAACATCATGCATGTTTAAAGCAGTCACACTCCAACATCATGCATGTTTAAAGCAGTCACACTCCAACATCATGCATGTTTAAAGCAGTCACATGCAAACATCATGCATGTTTAACACAGTCACACGCCAACATCATGCAAGTTTAAAGCAGTCACACTCCAACATCATGCATGTTTAAAGCAGTCACACACCAACATCATGCATGTTTAACACAGTCACACTCCAACATCATGCATGTTTAACACAGTCACACACCAACATCATGCATGTTTAACACAGTCACACTCCAACATCATGCATGTTTAATACAGTCACATGCCAACATCGTGCATGTTTAACGCAGTCACACACCAACATCATGCATGTTTAAAGCAGTCACACGCAAACATCATGCATGTTTAACTCAGTCACACGCAAACATCATGCATGTTTAACACAGTCACACGCCAACATCATGCAAGTTTAAAGCAGTCACACGCCAACATCATGCATTTTTAACACAGTCACACACCAACATCATGCATGTTTAACACAGTCACACACCAACATCATGCATGTTTAAAGCAGTCACACGCAAACATCATGCATGTTTAAAGCAGTCACACACCAACATCATGCATGTTTAATGCAGTCACACAACAACAACCTGCATGTTTAACGCAGTCACACACCAACATCATGCATGTTTATCTCAGTCACACGCAAACATCATGCATGTTTAACACAGTCACACGCAAACATCATGCATGTTTAAAGCAGTCACACACCAACATCTTGCATGTTTAACACAGTCACACTCCAACATCATGCATGTTTAACACAGTCACACACCAACATCATGCATGTTTAACACAGTCACACTCCAACATCTTGCATGTTTAATAGTCACACACCAACATCATGCATGTTTAACACAGTCACACGCCATCATCATGCATGTTTAACACAGTCACACGCCAACATCATGCTTTTTTAACACAGTCACACGCCATCATCATTCATGTTTAACACAGTCACACACCAACATCATGCATGTTTAACACAGTCACACACCAACATCATGCATGTTTAACACAGTCACACACCAACATCATGCATGTTTAACACAGTCACACACCAACATCATGCATGTTTAACACAGTCACACACCAACATCATGCATGTTTAACACAGTCACACACCAACATCATGCATGTTTAACACAGTCACACACCAACATCATGCATGTTTAACGCAGTCACACGCCAACATCAGGCATGTTTAACACAGTCACACACCAACATCATGCATGTTTAAAGATTTCACACGCCAACATCATGCATGTTTAACACAGTCACACCCCAACATCATGCATGTTTAATACAGTCACACGCCAACATCATGCATGTTTATCACAGTCACACTCCAACATCATGCATGTTTAAAGCAGTCACACACCAACATCATGCATGTTTAACACAGTCACACGCCAACATCATGCAAGTTTAAAGCAGTCACACGCCAACATCGTGCATGTTTGAAGCAGTCACATGCCAACATCATGCATGTTTAAAGCAGTCACACGCAAACATCATGCATGTTTAAAGCAGTCACACACCAACATCATGCATGTTTAATGCAGTCACACACCAACATCCTGCATGTTTAACGCAGTCACACACCAACATCATGCATGTTTATCTCAGTCACACGCAAACATCATGCATGTTTAACACAGTCACATGCAAACATCATGCATGTTTAACACAGTCACACGCCAACATCATGCAAGTTTAAAGCAGTCACACTCCAACATCATGCATGTTTAAAGCAGTCACACACCAACATCATGCATGTTTAACACAGTCACACTCCAACATCATGCATGTTTAACACAGTCACACACCAACATCATGCATGTTTAACACAGTCACACTCCAACATCATGCATGTTTAATACAGTCACATGCCAACATCGTGCATGTTTAACGCAGTCACACACCAACATCATGCATGTTTAAAGCAGTCACACGCAAACATCATGCATGTTTAACTCAGTCACACGCAAACATCATGCATGTTTAACACAGTCACACGCCAACATCATGCAAGTTTAAAGCAGTCACACGCCAACATCATGCATTTTTAACACAGTCACACACCAACATCATGCATGTTTAACACAGTCACACACCAACATCATGCATGTTTAAAGCAGTCACACGCAAACATCATGCATGTTTAAAGCAGTCACACACCAACATCATGCATGTTTAATGCAGTCACACAACAACAACCTGCATGTTTAACGCAGTCACACACCAACATCATGCATGTTTATCTCAGTCACACGCAAACATCATGCATGTTTAACACAGTCACACGCAAACATCATGCATGTTTAAAGCAGTCACACACCAACATCTTGCATGTTTAACACAGTCACACTCCAACATCATGCATGTTTAACACAGTCACACACCAACATCATGCATGTTTAACACAGTCACACTCCAACATCTTGCATGTTTAATAGTCACACACCAACATCATGCATGTTTAACACAGTCACACGCCATCATCATGCATGTTTAACACAGTCACACGCCAACATCATGCTTTTTTAACACAGTCACACGCCATCATCATTCATGTTTAACACAGTCACACACCAACATCATGCATGTTTAACACAGTCACACACCAACATCATGCATGTTTAACACAGTCACACACCAACATCATGCATGTTTAACACAGTCACACACCAACATCATGCATGTTTAACACAGTCACACACCAACATCATGCATGTTTAACACAGTCACACACCAACATCATGCATGTTTAACACAGTCACACACCAACATCATGCATGTTTAACGCAGTCACACGCCAACATCAGGCATGTTTAACACAGTCACACACCAACATCATGCATGTTTAAAGATTTCACACGCCAACATCATGCATGTTTAACACAGTCACACCCCAACATCATGCATGTTTAATACAGTCACACGCCAACATCATGCATGTTTATCACAGTCACACTCCAACATCATGCATGTTTAAAGCAGTCACACACCAACATCATGCATGTTTAACACAGTCACACGCCAACATCATGCAAGTTTAAAGCAGTCACACGCCAACATCGTGCATGTTTGAAGCAGTCACATGCCAACATCATGCATGTTTAAAGCAGTCACACGCAAACATCATGCATGTTTAAAGCAGTCACACACCAACATCATGCATGTTTAATGCAGTCACACACCAACATCCTGCATGTTTAACGCAGTCACACACCAACATCATGCATGTTTATCTCAGTCACACGCAAACATCATGCATGTTTAACACAGTCACACTCCAACATCATGCATGTTTAACACAGTCACACGCCAACATCATGCAAGTTTAAAGCAGTCACACACCAACATCATGCATGTTTAAAGATTTCACACGCCAACATCATGCATGTTTAACACAGTCACACCCCAACATCATGCATGTTTAATACAGTCACATGACAACATCATGCATGTTTATCACAGTCACACTCCAACATCATGCATGTTTAAAGCAGTCACACACCAACATCATGCATGTTTAAAGCAGTCACACTCCAACATCATGCATGTTTAAAGCAGTCACACCCCAACATCATGCATGTTTAATACAGTCACACGACAACATCATGCATGTTTAAAGCAGTCACACTCCAACATCATGCATGTTTAAAGCAGTCACACTCCAACATCATGCATGTTTAAAGCAGTCACACGCAAACATCATGCATGTTTAACACAGTCACAAGCCAACATCATGCAAGTTTAAAGCAGTCACACACCAACATCATGCATGTTTAACACAGTCACACTCCAACATTATGCATGTTTAAAGCAGTCACACACCAACATCATGCATGTTTAAAGCAGTCACACACCAACATCATGCATGTTTAACGCAGTCACACGCCAACATCAGGCATGTTTAACACAGTCACACACCAACATCATGCATGTTTAAAGATTTCACACGCCAACATCATGCATGTTTAACACAGTCACACCCCAACATCATGCATGTTTATCACAGTCACACTCCAGCATCATGCATGTTTAAAGCAGTCACACACCAACATCATGCATGTTTAAAGATTTCACACGCCAACATCATGCATGTTTAACACAGTCACACCCCAACATCATGCATGTTTAATACAGTCACACGACAACATCATGCAGGTTTATCACAGTCACACTCCAACATCATGCATGTTTAAAGCAGTCACACACCAACATCATGCATGTTTAAAGCAGTCACACTCCAACATCATGCATGTTTAAAGCAGTCACACCCCAACATCATGCATGTTTAATACAGTCACACGACAACATCATGCATGTTTAACGCAGTTACACACCAACATCATGCATGTTTAAAGCAGTCACACTCCAACATCATGCATGTTTAAAGCAGTCACACGCAAACATCATGCATGTTTAAAGCAGTCACACGCAAACATCATGCATGTTTAACACAGTCACACGCCAACATCATGCAAGTTTAAAGCAGTCACACACCAACATCATGCATGTTTAACACAGTCACACTCCAACATTATGCATGTTTAAAGCAGTCATACACCAACATCATGCATGTTTAAAGCAGTCACACTCCAACATCATGCATGTTTAAAGCAGTCACACGCAAACATCATGCATGTTTAACACAGTCACACGCCAACATCATGCAAGTTTAAAGCAGTCACACACCAACATCATGCATGTTTAACACAGTCACACTCCAACATTATGCATGTTTAAAGCAGTCATACACCAACATCATGCATGTTTAAAGCAGTCACACACCAACATTATGCATGTTTAAAGCAGTCACACACCAACATCATGCATGTATAACACAGTCACACGCCAACATCATGCAAGTTTAAAGCAGTCACATGCCAACATCGTGCATGTTTGAAGCAGTCACATGCCAACATCGTGCATGTTTAACACAGTCACACACCAACATCATGCATGTTTAACACAGTCACACACCAACATCATGCATGTTTAAAGCAGTCACACGCAAACATCATGCATGTTTAAAGCAGTCACACACCAACATCATGCATGTTTAACGCAGTCACACACCAACATCCTGCATGTTTAACGCAGTCACACACCAACATCATGCATGTTTATCTCAGTCACACGCAAACATCATGCATGTTTAACACAGTCACACCCCAACATCATGCAAGTTTAAAGCAGTCACACTCCAACATCATGCATGTTTAAAGCAGTCACACGCAAACATCATGCATGTTTAACACAGTCACACGCCAAAATCATGCATGTTTAAAGCAGTCACACTCCAACATCATGCATGTTTAAAGCAGTCACACTCCAACATCATGCATGTTTAAAGCAGTCACACTCCAACATCATGCATGTTTAAAGCAGTCACACGCAAACATCATGCATGTTTAACACAGTCACACACCAACATCTTGCATGTTTAACACAGTCACACCCCAACATCATGCATGTTTATCACAGTCACACTCCAACATCATGCATGTTTAAAGCAGTCACACACCATTATCATGCATGTTTAAAGATTTCACACGCCAACATCATGCATGTTTAACACAGTCACACCCCAACATTATGCATGTTTAATACAGTCACACGACAACATCATGCATGTTTATCACAGTCACACTCCAACATCATGCATGTTTAAAGCAGTCACACACCAACATCATGCATGTTTAAAGCAGTCACACTCCAACATCATGCATGTTTAAAGCAGTCACACCCCAACATCATGCATGTTTAATACAGTCACACGACAACATCATGCATGTTTATCACAGTCAGACTCCAACATCATGCATGTTTAAAGCAGTCACACACCAACATCATGCATGTTTAAAGCAGTCACACTCCAACATCATGCATGTTTAAAGCAGTCACACGCAAACATCATGCATGTTTAACACAGTCACACGCCAACATCATGCAAGTTTAAAGCAGTCACACACCAACATCATGCATGTTTAACACAGTCACACTCCAACATTATGCATGTTTAAAGCAGTCACACACCAACATCATGCATGTTTAAAGCAGTCACACACCAACATCATGCATGTTTAACGCAGTCACACGCCAACATCAGGCATGTTTAACACAGTCACACACCAACATCATGCATGTTTAAAGATTTCACACGCCAACATCATGCATGTTTAACACAGTCACACCCCAACATCATGCATGTTTAATACAGTCACACGCCAACATCATGCATGTTTATCACAGTCACACTCCAACATCATGCATGTTTAAAGCAGTCACAAACCAACATCATGCATGTATAACACAGTCACACGCCAACATCATGCAAGTTTAAAGCAGTCACACGCCAACATCGTGCATGTTTGAAGCAGTCACATGCCAACATCGTGCATGTTTTAACACAGTCACACACCAACATCATGCATGTTTAACACAGTCACACACCAACATCATGCATGTTTAAAGCAGTCACACGCAAACATCATGCATGTTTAACGCAGTCACACACCAACATCCTGCATGTTTAACGCAGTCACACACCAATATCCTACATGTTTAACGCAGTCACACACCAACATCATGCATGTTTATCTCAGTCACACGCAAACATCATGCATGTTTAACACAGTCACACGCCAACATCATGCAAGTTTAAAGCAGTCACACTCCAACATCATGCATGTTTAAAGCAGTCACACGCAAACATCATGCATGTTTAACACAGTCACACGCCAAAATCATGCATGTTTAAAGCAGTCACACTCCAACATCATGCATGTTTAAAGCAGTCACACTCCAACATCATGCATGTTTAAAGCAGTCACACGCAAACATCATGCATGTTTAACACAGTCACACACCAACATCATGCAAGTTTAAAGCAGTCACACACCAACATCTTGCATGTTTAACACAGTCACACTCCAACATCATGCATGTTTAACACAGTCACACACCAACATCATGCATGTTTAACACAGTCACACTCGAACATCATGCATGTTTAATAGTCACACACCAACATCATGCATGTTTAACACAGTCACACGCCATCATCATGCAAGTTTAACACAGTCACACGCCAACATCATGCATTTTTAACACAGTCACACACCAACATCATGCTGTTTAACACAGTCACACACCAACATCATGCATGTTTAACACAGTCACACACCAACATCATGCATGTTTAACACAGTCACACACCAACATCATGCATGTTTAACACAGTCACACACCAACATCATGCATGTTTAACGCAGTCACACACAAACATCATGCATGTTTAACACAGTCACACACCAACATCATGCATGTTTAACACAGTCACACACCAACATCATGCATGTTTAAAGCAGTCACACGCCAACATCAGGCATGTTTAACACAGTCACACACCAACATCATGCATGTTTAAAGATTTCACACGCCAACATCATGCATGTTTAACACAGTCACACCCCAACATCATGCATGTTTAATACAGTCACACACCAACATCATGCATGTTTATCACAGTCACACTCCAACATCATGCATGTTTAAAGCAGTCACACACCAACATCATGCATGTATAACACAGTCACACGCCAACATCATGCAAGTTTAAAGCAGTCACACGCCAACATCGTGCATGTTTGAGGCAGTCACACGCCAACATCCTGCATGTTTAACACAGTCACACACCAACATCATGCATGTTTAACACAGTCACACGCCAACATCATGCATGTTTAAAGCAGTCACACGCAAACATCATGCATGTTTAAAGCAGTCACACGCAAACATCAAGCATGTTTAATACAGTCACACGCCAACATCATGCATGTTTATCACAGTCACACTCCAACATCATGCATGTTTAAAGCAGTCACACACCAACATCATGCATGTTTAAAGCAGTCACACGCAAACATCATGCATGTTTAACGCAGTCACACACCAACATCATGCATGTTTAACTCAGTCACACGCAAACATCATGCATGTTTAACACAGTTACACACCAACATCATGCAAGTTTAAAGCAGTCACACTCCAACATCATGCATGTTTAAAACAGTCACACGCAAACATCATGCATGTTTAAAGCAGTGACACTCCAACATCATGCATGTTTAACACAGTCACACGCCAAAATCATGCATGTTTAAAGCAGTGACACTCCAACATCATGCATGTTTAAAGCAGTCACACTCCAACATCATGCATGTTTAAAGCAGTCACACTCCAACATCATGCATGTTTAAAGCAGTCACACTCCAACATCATGCATGTTTAAAGCAGTCACATGCAAACATCATGCATGTTTAACACAGTCACACGCCAACATCATGCAAGTTTAAAGCAGTCACACTCCAACATCATGCATGTTTAAAGCAGTCACACACCAACATCATGCATGTTTAACACAGTCACACTCCAACATCATGCATGTTTAACACAGTCACACACCAACATCATGCATGTTTAACACAGTCACACTCCAACATCATGCATGTTTAATACAGTCACATGCCAACATCGTGCATGTTTAACGCAGTCACACACCAACATCATGCATGTTTAAAGCAGTCACACGCAAACATCATGCATGTTTAACTCAGTCACACGCAAACATCATGCATGTTTAACACAGTCACACGCCAACATCATGCAAGTTTAAAGCAGTCACACGCCAACATCATGCATTTTTAACACAGTCACACACCAACATCATGCATGTTTAACACAGTCACACACCAACATCATGCATGTTTAAAGCAGTCACACGCAAACATCATGCATGTTTAAAGCAGTCACACACCAACATCATGCATGTTTAATGCAGTCACACAACAACAACCTGCATGTTTAACGCAGTCACACACCAACATCATGCATGTTTATCTCAGTCACACGCAAACATCATGCATGTTTAACACAGTCACACGCAAACATCATGCATGTTTAAAGCAGTCACACACCAACATCTTGCATGTTTAACACAGTCACACTCCAACATCATGCATGTTTAACACAGTCACACACCAACATCATGCATGTTTAACACAGTCACACTCCAACATCTTGCATGTTTAATAGTCACACACCAACATCATGCATGTTTAACACAGTCACACGCCATCATCATGCATGTTTAACACAGTCACACGCCAACATCATGCTTTTTTAACACAGTCACACGCCATCATCATTCATGTTTAACACAGTCACACACCAACATCATGCATGTTTAACACAGTCACACACCAACATCATGCATGTTTAACACAGTCACACACCAACATCATGCATGTTTAACACAGTCACACACCAACATCATGCATGTTTAACACAGTCACACACCAACATCATGCATGTTTAACGCAGTCACACACCAACATCATGCATGTTTAACACAGTCACACACCAACATCATGCATGTTTAACACAGTCACACACCAACATCATGCATGTTTAACACAGTCACACTCCAACATCATGCATGTTTAATACAGTCACACGCCATCATCATGCATGTTTAACGCAGTCACACACCAACATCATGCATGTTTAAAGCAGTCACACACCAACATCATGCATGTATAACACAGTCACACGCCAACATCATGCAAGTTTAAAGCAGTCACACGCCAACATCGTGCATGTTTGAGGCAGTCACACGCCAACATCCTGCATGTTTAACACAGTCACACACCAACATCATGCATGTTTAACACAGTCACACGCCAACATCATGCATGTTTAAAGCAGTCACACGCAAACATCATGCATGTTTAAAGCAGTCACACGCAAACATCAAGCATGTTTAATACAGTCACACGCCAACATCATGCATGTTTATCACAGTCACACTCCAACATCATGCATGTTTAAAGCAGTCACACACCAACATCATGCATGTTTAAAGCAGTCACACGCAAACATCATGCATGTTTAACGCAGTCACACACCAACATCCTGCATGTTTGACGCAGTCACACACCAACATCATGCATGTTTAACTCAGTCACACGCAAACATCATGCATGTTTAACACAGTTACACACCAACATCATGCAAGTTTAAAGCAGTCACACTCCAACATCATGCATGTTTAAAGCAGTCACACGCAAACATCATGCATGTTTAACACAGTCACACGCCAAAATCATGCATGTTTAAAGCAGTGACACTCCAACATCATGCATGTTTAAAGCAGTCACACTCCAACATCATGCATGTTTAAAGCAGTCACACTCCAACATCATGCATGTTTAAAGCAGTCACACTCCAACATCATGCATGTTTAAAGCAGTCACATGCAAACATCATGCATGTTTAACACAGTCACACGCCAACATCATGCAAGTTTAAAGCAGTCACACTCCAACATCATGCATGTTTAAAGCAGTCACACACCAACATCATGCATGTTTAACACAGTCACACTCCAACATCATGCATGTTTAACACAGTCACACACCAACATCATGCATGTTTAACACAGTCACACTCCAACATCATGCATGTTTAATACAGTCACATGCCAACATTGTGCATGTTTAACGCAGTCACACACCAACATCATGCATGTTTAAAGCAGTCACACGCAAACATCATGCATGTTTAACTCAGTCACACGCAAACATCATGCATGTTTAACACAGTCACACGCCAACATCATGCAAGTTTAAAGCAGTCACACGCCAACATCATGCATTTTTAACACAGTCACACACCAACATCATGCATGTTTAACACAGTCACACACCAACATCATGCATGTTTAAAGCAGTCACACGCAAACATCATGCATGTTTAAAGCAGTCACACACCA
Source organism: Telmatherina bonti (assembly GCF_933228915.1). Classification (NCBI taxonomy): domain Eukaryota; kingdom Metazoa; phylum Chordata; class Actinopteri; order Atheriniformes; family Telmatherinidae; genus Telmatherina; species Telmatherina bonti. The sequence continues at coordinate 4,163,478 of NC_136614.1, forward strand.
ACATCATGCATGTTTAATGCAGTCACACACCAACATCCTGCATGTTTAACGCAGTCACACACCAACATCATGCATGTTTATCTCAGTCACACGCAAACATCATGCATGTTTAACACAGTCACACGCAAACATCATGCATGTTTAAAGCAGTCACACACCAACATCTTGCATGTTTAACACAGTCACACTCCAACATCATGCATGTTTAACACAGTCACACACCAACATCATGCATGTTTAACACAGTCACACACCAACATCATGCATGTTTAACACAGTCACACACCAACATCATGCATGTTTAACACAGTCACACACCAACATCATGCATGTTTAACGCAGTCACACACAAACATCATGCATGTTTAACACAGTCACACACCAACATCATGCATGTTTAACACAGTCACACACCAACATCATGCATGTTTAAAGATTTCACACGCCAACATCATGCATGTTTAACACAGTCACACCCCAACATCATGCATGTTTAATACAGTCACACGCCAACATCATGCATGTTTATCACAGTCACACTCCAACATCATGCATGTTTAAAGCAGTCACACACCAACATCATGCATGTATAACACAGTCACACGCCAACATCATGCAAGTTTAAAGCAGTCACACGCCAACATCGTGCATGTTTGAGGCAGTCACACGCCAACATCCTGCATGTTTAACACAGTCACACACCAACATCATGCATGTTTAACACAGTCACACGCCAACATCATGCATGTTTAAAGCAGTCACACGCAAACATCATGCATGTTTAAAGCAGTCACACGCAAACATCAAGCATGTTTAATACAGTCACACGCCAACATCATGCATGTTTATCACAGTCACACTCCAACATCATGCATGTTTAAAGCAGTCACACACCAACATCATGCATGTTTAAAGCAGTCACACGCAAACATCATGCATGTTTAACGCAGTCACACACCAACATCCTGCATGTTTGACGCAGTCACACACCAACATCATGCATGTTTAACTCAGTCACACGCAAACATCATGCATGTTTAACACAGTTACACACCAACATCATGCAAGTTTAAAGCAGTCACACTCCAACATCATGCATGTTTAAAGCAGTCACACGCAAACATCATGCATGTTTAACACAGTCACACTCCAACATCATGCATGTTTAAAGCAGTCACACTCCAACATCATGCATGTTTAAAGCAGTCACATGCAAACATCATGCATGTTTAACACAGTCACACGCCAACATCATGCAAGTTTAAAGCAGTCACACTCCAACATCATGCATGTTTAAAGCAGTCACACACCAACATCATGCATGTTTAACACAGTCACACTCCAACATCATGCATGTTTAACACAGTCACACACCAACATCATGCATGTTTAACACAGTCACACTCCAACATCATGCATGTTTAATACAGTCACATGCCAACATCGTGCATGTTTAACGCAGTCACACACCAACATCATGCATGTTTAAAGCAGTCACACGCAAACATCATGCATGTTTAACTCAGTCACACGCAAACATCGTGCATGTTTAACACAGTCACACGCCAACATCATGCAAGTTTAAAGCAGTCACACGCCAACATCATGCATTTTTAACACAGTCACACACCAACATCATGCATGTTTAACACAGTCACACACCAACATCATGCATGTTTAAAGCAGTCACACGCAAACATCATGCATGTTTAAAGCAGTCACACACCAACATCATGCATGTTTAATGCAGTCACACAACAACATCCTGCATGTTTAACGCAGTCACACACCAACATCATGCATGTTTATCTCAGTCACACGCAAACATCATGCATGTTTAACACAGTCACACGCAAACATCATGCATGTTTAAAGCAGTCACACACCAACATCTTGCATGTTTAACACAGTCACACTCCAACATCATGCATGTTTAACACAGTCACACACCAACATCATGCATGTTTAACACAGTCACACTCCAACATCTTGCATGTTTAATAGTCACACACCAACATCATGCATGTTTAACACAGTCACACGCCATCATCATGCATGTTTAACACAGTCACACGCCAACATCATGCTTTTTTAACACAGTCACACGCCATCATCATTCATGTTTAACACAGTCACACACCAACATCATGCATGTTTAACACAGTCACACACCAACATCATGCATGTTTAACACAGTCACACACCAACATCATGCATGTTTAACACAGTCACACACCAACATCATGCATGTTTAACACAGTCACACACCAACATCATGCATGTTTAACGCAGTCACACACCAACATCATGCATGTTTAACACAGTCACACACCAACATCATGCATGTTTAACACAGTCACACACCAACATCATGCATGTTTAACACAGTCACACTCCAACATCATGCATGTTTAATACAGTCACACGCCATCATCATGCATGTTTAACGCAGTCACACACCAACATCATGCATGTTTAAAGCAGTCACACACCAACATCATGCATGTATAACACAGTCACACGCCAACATCATGCAAGTTTAAAGCAGTCACACGCCAACATCGTGCATGTTTGAGGCAGTCACACGCCAACATCCTGCATGTTTAACACAGTCACACACCAACATCATGCATGTTTAACACAGTCACACGCCAACATCATGCATGTTTAAAGCAGTCACACGCAAACATCATGCATGTTTAAAGCAGTCACACGCAAACATCAAGCATGTTTAATACAGTCACACGCCAACATCATGCATGTTTATCACAGTCACACTCCAACATCATGCATGTTTAAAGCAGTCACACACCAACATCATGCATGTTTAAAGCAGTCACACGCAAACATCATGCATGTTTAACGCAGTCACACACCAACATCCTGCATGTTTGACGCAGTCACACACCAACATCATGCATGTTTAACTCAGTCACACGCAAACATCATGCATGTTTAACACAGTTACACACCAACATCATGCAAGTTTAAAGCAGTCACACTCCAACATCATGCATGTTTAAAGCAGTCACACGCAAACATCATGCATGTTTAACACAGTCACACGCCAAAATCATGCATGTTTAAAGCAGTGACACTCCAACATCATGCATGTTTAAAGCAGTCACACTCCAACATCATGCATGTTTAAAGCAGTCACACTCCAACATCATGCATGTTTAAAGCAGTCACACTCCAACATCATGCATGTTTAAAGCAGTCACATGCAAACATCATGCATGTTTAACACAGTCACACGCCAACATCATGCAAGTTTAAAGCAGTCACACTCCAACATCATGCATGTTTAAAGCAGTCACACACCAACATCATGCATGTTTAACACAGTCACACTCCAACATCATGCATGTTTAACACAGTCACACACCAACATCATGCATGTTTAACACAGTCACACTCCAACATCATGCATGTTTAATACAGTCACATGCCAACATTGTGCATGTTTAACGCAGTCACACACCAACATCATGCATGTTTAAAGCAGTCACACGCAAACATCATGCATGTTTAACTCAGTCACACGCAAACATCATGCATGTTTAACACAGTCACACGCCAACATCATGCAAGTTTAAAGCAGTCACACGCCAACATCATGCATTTTTAACACAGTCACACACCAACATCATGCATGTTTAACACAGTCACACACCAACATCATGCATGTTTAAAGCAGTCACACGCAAACATCATGCATGTTTAAAGCAGTCACACACCAACATCATGCATGTTTAATGCAGTCACACACCAACATCCTGCATGTTTAACGCAGTCACACACCAACATCATGCATGTTTATCTCAGTCACACGCAAACATCATGCATGTTTAACACAGTCACACGCAAACATCATGCATGTTTAAAGCAGTCACACACCAACATCTTGCATGTTTAACACAGTCACACTCCAACATCATGCATGTTTAACACAGTCACACACCAACATCATGCATGTTTAACACAGTCACACACCAACATCATGCATGTTTAACACAGTCACACACCAACATCATGCATGTTTAACACAGTCACACACCAACATCATGCATGTTTAACGCAGTCACACACAAACATCATGCATGTTTAACACAGTCACACACCAACATCATGCATGTTTAACACAGTCACACACCAACATCATGCATGTTTAAAGCAGTCACACGCCAACATCAGGCATGTTTAACACAGTCACACACCAACATCATGCATGTTTAAAGATTTCACACGCCAACATCATGCATGTTTAACACAGTCACACTCCAACATCATGCATGTTTAATACAGTCACACGCCAACATCATGCATGTTTATCACAGTCACACTCCAACATCATGCATGTTTAAAGCAGTCACACACCAACATCATGCATGTATAACACAGTCACACGCCAACATCATGCAAGTTTAAAGCAGTCACACGCCAACATCGTGCATGTTTGAGGCAGTCACACGCCAACATCCTGCATGTTTAACACAGTCACACACCAACATCATGCATGTTTAACACAGTCACACGCCAACATCATGCATGTTTAAAGCAGTCACACGCAAACATCATGCATGTTTAAAGCAGTCACACGCAAACATCAAGCATGTTTAATACAGTCACACGCCAACATCATGCATGTTTATCACAGTCACACTCCAACATCATGCATGTTTAAAGCAGTCACACACCAACATCATGCATGTTTAAAGCAGTCACACGCAAACATCATGCATGTTTAACGCAGTCACACACCAACATCCTGCATGTTTGACGCAGTCACACACCAACATCATGCATGTTTAACTCAGTCACACGCAAACATCATGCATGTTTAACACAGTTACACACCAACATCATGCAAGTTTAAAGCAGTCACACTCCAACATCATGCATGTTTAAAGCAGTCACACGCAAACATCATGCATGTTTAACACAGTCACACGCCAAAATCATGCATGTTTAAAGCAGTGACACTCCAACATCATGCATGTTTAAAGCAGTCACACTCCAACATCATGCATGTTTAAAGCAGTCACACTCCAACATCATGCATGTTTAAAGCAGTCACACTCCAACATCATGCATGTTTAAAGCAGTCACATGCAAACATCATGCATGTTTAACACAGTCACACGCCAACATCATGCAAGTTTAAAGCAGTCACACTCCAACATCATGCATGTTTAAAGCAGTCACACACCAACATCATGCATGTTTAACACAGTCACACTCCAACATCATGCATGTTTAACACAGTCACACACCAACATCATGCATGTTTAACACAGTCACACTCCAACATCATGCATGTTTAATACAGTCACATGCCAACATTGTGCATGTTTAACGCAGTCACACACCAACATCATGCATGTTTAAAGCAGTCACACGCAAACATCATGCATGTTTAACTCAGTCACACGCAAACATCATGCATGTTTAACACAGTCACACGCCAACATCATGCAAGTTTAAAGCAGTCACACGCCAACATCATGCATTTTTAACACAGTCACACACCAACATCATGGATGTTTAACACAGTCACACACCAACATCATGCATGTTTAAAGCAGTCACACGCAAACATCATGCATGTTTAAAGCAGTCACACACCAACATCATGCATGTTTAATGCAGTCACACACCAACATCCTGCATGTTTAACGCAGTCACACACCAACATCATGCATGTTTATCTCAGTCACACACCAACATCATGCATGTTTAAAGCAGTCACACGCAAACATCATGCATGTTTAAAGCAGTCACACACCAACATCTTGCATGTTTAACACAGTCACACTCCAACATCATGCATGTTTAACACAGTCACACACCAACATCATGCATGTTTAACACAGTCACACACCAACATCATGCATGTTTAACACAGTCACACACCAACATCATGCATGTTTAACACAGTCACACACCAACATCATGCATGTTTAACGCAGTCACACACAAACATCATGCATGTTTAACACAGTCACACACCAACATCATGCATGTTTAACACAGTCACACACCAACATCATGCATGTTTAAAGCAGTCACACGCCAACATCAGGCATGTTTAACACAGTCACACACCAACATCATGCATGTTTAAAGATTTCACACGCCAACATCATGCATGTTTATCACAGTCACACCCCAACATCATGCATGTTTAATACAGTCACACGCCAACATCATGCATGTTTATCACAGTCACACTCCAACATCATGCATGTTTAAAGCAGTCACACACCAACATCATGCATGTATAACACAGTCACACGCCAACATCATGCAAGTTTAAAGCAGTCACACGCCAACATCGTGCATGTTTGAGGCAGTCACACGCCAACATCCTGCATGTTTAACACAGTCACGGCCTGGCCTGGCGCCTGAGAGAGAGGCAGCAGGTCACAGTAGCTCCTGGGTTTCACACCTTTTCACACCTTCTAGAGTTGACTTTTTGTCTTTTTTTTCTCTCTTTTTTCCTCACTTTACCTGCCTTATGAAACATGAAACATGTTTTTCGGGCGTTTTTGTTTGTTTAAACTGCTTTTTTGGTTTTTCTCTGGACTTTTTGTGTTTGGCTGTCTGGCCCAGCAGCACTGCCGGCCCTTTGTGTATTCCAGAGAACAGCTTCTTTCTCTGGCCAGGGTCCCATTCCTGAGTGGAGCTAAGCCAGTCATCCCCAAGCAACTGCAGAGGAAGAAGCGCCGAGGAGTCCGTGCTGGAGCGAAAGTGAAGGAGCGGAGGAGGAAGTTCAAGCCTGCAGTTCCAGCTGTGCTTATGGGGAACGTGAGGTCTTTGGGGAATAAGATGGACGAACTTCATGCGCTTGTCCGGACTCAGAAGGAGTATGCTGTGAGTAGTATCATGTGCTTCACGGAGACATGGCTCCATGCGGACTTCCCTGATCACAGCGCGTCTGTACCCGGCTTCAAAACTCTACGTGCGGACAGAGACAAGCACCTGAGCGGTAAGAAGAAAGGCGGTGGAATTGCTATTCTTGTGAACGAGCGGTGGTGCAATCCTGGACATATTACTGTGAAGGAGCGTGTCTGCTCACCGGACATTGAGCTTTTGGCTGTGGGATTACGTCCTTATTATTTACCAAGGGAATTCACGTCTGTGCAGTTCATTGGAGTCTACATTCCGCCCTCAGCGGACGAGGCTGCTGCGTGTGACACTTTACACTCCACTGTAGCAGGACTACATGCTAAACATCCGGATGCCCTCGTCCTTATTTCTGGGGATTTTAATCATGTTTCTCTTGACTCTGTCCTGCCCACCTTTAATCAGTTTGTGAACTGTGCCACACGGGACAATAAAACTTTGGACCTGCTGTATGCTAATTCCAAGGATGCATACAGCTCCACTGCCCTGCCCCCCCTCGGCCGATCGGATCATAACCTCATCTGGATGTCACCGGAGTATGTCCCTGTTGTGAAGAGGCTTCCTGTTTCCACTAGAACTGTGAGGAAGTGGAGCCAGGGGGCCACTGAGGCGCTGCAGGACTGCTTTGGCACTACAGACTGGGATGTGCTCTGTCAGGACCATGGGGAGGACATCAACAGTTTAACGGACTGCATCACGGACTACATCAACTTCTGTGAGGATGTAGCTGTGCCCACTCAGACTGTCAGCTGTTATCCGAACAACAAGCCCTGGATCACCAGTCAGCTGAAGGGTCTTCTTAATCAGAAGAAGAGGGCTTTTGCGTCTGGTGATAGGGACAAGTTGAAAGAGATACAGGGACAGATCAAGGTCAGACTAAGGGAGTGTAGGAGCGCTTATGGGAGGAAGCTGGAGGCCAAGCTCCAGCAGAACAACACCAGAGAGGTTTGGAGGGGTGTAAAGTCCATCACTGGCTTCAACACCAAAGCCAAACAACAGGATGGTGGAGTGGACATGGCTGAACGACTCAATCTGCATTTCAACAGATTTAGCCTCTCACCTCCTGTTGCCCCCTCCTCCTCCCCTCCTGTACTCACACTTCCTGGACCGTCTACACACACCTCCCCACAGAGCACTCAGACGGACAATCAACAACCCTCACCTTCAGCCCCCTTGTCCCAGCTCAACACCCCTGCCCCACTATCTGCCCCCCTGTTGCAGCTCAACACCTCTACCCCCCTACCTGCCCCCACCCCCACAGAGGAAACGTCCCCTCTGACATTGACAGCCGGCCAGGTGAGGAAGCAGCTGGAAAAGGTTCGTCAGAACAAGTCTCCTGGACCGGACCAAGTCAACCCATGGGTCCTGAAGACTTGTGCTGCTCAGCTGACTGGAGTCCTGCACCTCATCTTCAACCTGAGTCTGAAGCTGGAGAAGATACCGGTGCTATGGAAGACCTCCTGTATAGTACCGGTACCAAAGAGGCCCGTCCCATCTGGCCTCAATGACTTCAGACCGGTTGCACTGACATCTCACGTGATGAAGGTGTTTGAGAGACTCATCCTGGCCCAGCTGAGACCCCTCGTGTCATCTGCCCTGGACCCTTTACAGTTTGCATATCAGGCTCAACTTAGTGTGGATGATGCCGTCATCTATCTTCTGCAGCGTGCTCACTCACACCTGGATAGTGTTAAAGGCTCGGTGAGAATCATGTTTTTTGATTTCTCGAGTGCCTTTAACACTATTCAGCCTGTTTTGATGAGTGACAAGCTGCTCGGGATGGGTGTCAGCTCCTCCACTGTCTCCTGGATTGCTGACTACCTGTCTGGCAGGCCTCAGTATGTGCGGCTGGGGAACACCCTGTCTGATACTGTGGTCAGTAATGTAGGAGCTCCGCAGGGCACTGTCCTGTCTCCTTTCCTGTTCACTCTGTACACCTCTGATTTCCAGTACAGCTCCGGGTCCTGCCACCTGCAGAAGTTCTCTGATGACTCTGCGGTGGTGGGGTGTATCGGGGATGGACAGGAGATGGAGTACAGGACACTGATTGCAGACTTTGTGAAGTGGTCCCAGGCTAACCATCTGCTCCTGAATGTGGACAAGACAAAGGAGCTGGTCATCGACTTCAGGAGAAAGAGGACACCAGTGGAGCCCATCACCATCCAGGGCTCAGAGGTGGAGATAGTGGACTGCTACAAATATCTCGGAGTCCATGTGAACAGCAGACTAGACTGGAGGGACCACTGTAATGCTGTTTACAAGAAGGGCATGAGCAGACTGTACTTCCTGAGGAAGCTCAGGTCTTTCAATGTGTGCAGTAAACTGCTGGAGATCTTTTACCAGTCTGTGGTCTCCAGCGCCCTGTACTTCGCTGTGGCTTGCTGGGGCAGCAGTACATCCAAAAGGGACATCTCTCGGATTGACAAACTGATCCGCAAAGCTGGACAGGTGGTTGGCTGTCAACTGGAGACATTTGTGACAGTGAGGGACAGGGGGACTCTGGACAAACTGCTCTCTATTATGGACAATCCTGCTCATCCACTCCACCGGACTGTAGAGGGGCAAAGGAGCTCCTTCTCCAATAGACTTTTACAGCTGCGCTGTCACAGTGAGCGCTACAAGAACACATTCTTACCATTCTCTATACAGATGTACAATAACTCCCCACTTTGTGACAGATAACTAACATTCATTTCAAGCCTCTGTGTAAACTGGCACTGCATTTAGTCACATGTTGTATATATTGTAAATTTCTAAATTTCCATATTCTATATTGCCAATTTTACTTGATAGTTTTATTTATCTTTGTAAAAGTGTACATATTCCAGATTGCTTTATGGATAGTACCTATTCTATTTTATTATTATTATTTACTTTTTTTTCTCTTACCTACTATTGCTGTTTCTATTTCTTCCTCTATTGCTGTTCTGAGCTACTGTGACAACAGAATTTCCCTTGTGGATGAATAAAGTCTGTCTAAGTCTAAGTCTAAGTCTAAGTCACACACCAACATCATGCATGTTTAACACAGTCACACGCCAACATCATGCATGTTTAAAGCAGTCACACGCAAACATCATGCATGTTTAAAGCAGTCACACGCAAACATCAAGCATGTTTAATACAGTCACACGCCAACATCATGCATGTTTATCACAGTCACACTTCAACATCATGCATGTTTAAAGCAGTCACACACCAACATCATGCATGTTTAACACAGTTACACACCAACATCATGCAAGTTTAAAGCAGTCACACTCCAACATCATGCATGTTTAAAGCAGTCACACGCAAACATCATGCATGTTTAACACAGTCACACGCCAAAATCATGCATGTTTAAAGCAGTGACACTCCAACATCATGCATGTTTAAAGCAGTCAAACTCCAACATCATGCATGTTTAAAGCAGTCACACTCCAACATCATGCATGTTTAAAGCAGTCACACTCCAACATCATGCATGTTTAAAGCAGTCACATGCAAACATCATGCATGTTTAACACAGTCACACGCCAACATCATGCAAGTTTAAAGCAGTCACACTCCAACATCATGCATGTTTAAAGCAGTCACACACCAACATCATGCATGTTTAACACAGTCACACTCCAACATCATGCATGTTTAACACAGTCACACACCAACATCATGCATGTTTAACACAGTCACACTCCAACATCATGCATGTTTAATACAGTCACACGCAAACATCATGCATGTTTAACTCAGTCACACGCAAACATCATGCATGTTTAACACAGTCACACGCCAACATCATGCAAGTTTAAAGCAGTCACACGCCAACATCATGCATTTTTAACACAGTCACACACCAACATCATGCATGTTTAACACAGTCACACACCAACATCATGCATGTTTAAAGCAGTCACACGCAAACATCATGCATGTTTAAAGCAGTCACACACCAACATCATGCATGTTTAATGCAGTCACACACCAACATCCTGCATGTTTAACGCAGTCACACACCAACATCATGCATGTTTATCTCAGTCACACGCAAACATCATGCATGTTTAACACAGTCACACGCAAACATCATGCATGTTTAAAGCAGTCACACACCAACATCTTGCATGTTTAACACAGTCACACTCCAACATCATGCATGTTTAACACAGTCACACACCAACATCATGCATGTTTAACACAGTCACACTCCAACATCTTGCATGTTTAATAGTCACACACCAACATCATGCATGTTTAACACAGTCACACGCCATCATCATACATGTTTAACACAGTCACACGCCAACATCATGCTTTTTTAACACAGTCACACGCCATCATCATTCATGTTTAACACAGTCACACACCAACATCATGCATGTTTAACACAGTCACACACCAACATCATGCATGTTTAACACAGTCACACACCAACATCATGCATGTTTAACACAGTCACACACCAACATCATGCATGTTTAACACAGTCACACACCAACATCATGCATGTTTAACGCAGTCACACACCAACATCATGCATGTTTAACACAGTCACACACCAACATCATGCATGTTTAACACAGTCACACACCAACATCATGCATGTTTAACACAGTCACACTCCAACATCATGCATGTTTAATACAGTCACACGCCATCATCATGCATGTTTAACGCAGTCACACACCAACATCATGCATGTTTAAAGCAGTCACACACCAACATCATGCATGTATAACACAGTCACACGCCAACATCATGCAAGTTTAAAGCAGTCACACGCCAACATCGTGCATGTTTGAGGCAGTCACACGCCAACATCCTGCATGTTTAACACAGTCACACACCAACATCATGCATGTTTAACACAGTCACACGCCAACATCATGCATGTTTAAAGCAGTCACACGCAAACATCATGCATGTTTAAAGCAGTCACACGCAAACATCAAGCATGTTTAATACAGTCACACGCCAACATCATGCATGTTTATCACAGTCACACTCCAACATCATGCATGTTTAAAGCAGTCACACACCAACATCATGCATGTTTAAAGCAGTCACACGCAAACATCATGCATGTTTAACGCAGTCACACACCAACATCCTGCATGTTTGACGCAGTCACACACCAACATCATGCATGTTTAACTCAGTCACACGCAAACATCATGCATGTTTAACACAGTTACACACCAACATCATGCAAATTTAAAGCAGTCACACTCCAACATCATGCATGTTTAAAGCAGTCACACGCAAACATCATGCATGTTTAACACAGTCACACGCCAAAATCATGCATGTTTAAAGCAGTGACACTCCAACATCATGCATGTTTAAAGCAGTCACACTCCAACATCATGCATGTTTAAAGCAGTCACACTCCAACATCATGCATGTTTAAAGCAGTCACACTCCAACATCATGCATGTTTAAAGCAGTCACATGCAAACATCATGCATGTTTAACACAGTCACACGCCAACATCATGCAAGTTTAAAGCAGTCACACTCCAACATCATGCATGTTTAAAGCAGTCACACAGCAACATCATGCATGTTTAACACAGTCACACTCCAACATCATGCATGTTTAACACAGTCACACACCAACATCATGCATGTTTAACACAGTCACACTCCAACATCATGCATGTTTAATACAGTCACATGCCAACATCGTGCATGTTTAACGCAGTCACACACCAACATCATGCATGTTTAAAGCAGTCACACGCAAACATCATGCATGTTTAACTCAGTCACACGCAAACATCATGCATGTTTAACACAGTCACACGCCAACATCATGCAAGTTTAAAGCAGTCACACGCCAACATCATGCATTTTTAACACAGTCACACACCAACATCATGCATGTTTAACACAGTCACACACCAACATCATGCATGTTTAAAGCAGTCACACGCAAACATCATGCATGTTTAAAGCAGTCACACACCAACATCATGCATGTTTAATGCAGTCACACACCAACATCCTGCATGTTTAACGCAGTCACACACCAACATCATGCATGTTTATCTCAGTCACACGCAAACATCATGCATGTTTAACACAGTCACACGCAAACATCATGCATGTTTAAAGCAGTCACACACCAACATCTTGCATGTTTAACACAGTCACACTCCAACATCATGCATGTTTAACACAGTCACACACCAACATCATGCATGTTTAACACAGTCACACTCCAACATCTTGCATGTTTAATAGTCACACACCAACATCATGCATGTTTAACACAGTCACACGCCATCATCATGCATGTTTAACACAGTCACACGCCAACATCATGCTTTTTTAACACAGTCACACGCCATCATCATTCATGTTTAACACAGTCACACACCAACATCATGCATGTTTAACACAGTCACACACCAACATCATGCATGTTTAACACAGTCACACACCAACATCATGCATGTTTAACACAGTCACACACCAACATCATGCATGTTTAACGCAGTCACACACCAACATCATGCATGTTTAACACAGTCACACACCAACATCATGCATGTTTAACACAGTCACACACCAACATCATGCATGTTTAAAGCAGTCACACGCCAACATCAGGCATGTTTAACACAGTCACACACCAACATCATGCATGTTTAAAGATTTCACACGCCAACATCATGCATGTTTAACACAGTCACACCCCAACATCATGCATGTTTAATACAGTCACACGACAACATCATGCATGTTTATCACAGTCACACTCCAACATCATGCATGTTTAAAGCAGTCACACACCAACATCATGCATGTTTAAAGCAGTCACACTCCAACATCATGCATGTTTAAAGCAGTCACACCCCAACATCATGCATGTTTAATACAGTCACACTCCAACATCATGCATGTTTAAAGCAGTCACACACCAACATCATGCATGTTTAAAGCAGTCACACTCCAACATCATGCATGTTTAAAGCAGTCACACGCAAACATCATGCATGTTTAACACAGTCACACGCCAACATCATGCAAGTTTAAAGCAGTCACACACCAACATCATGCATGTTTAACACAGTCACACTCCAACATTATGCATGTTTAAAGCAGTCACACACCAACATCATGCATGTTTAAAGCAGTCACACACCAACATCATGCATGTTTAACGCAGTCACACGCCAACATCAGGCATGTTTAACACAGTCACACACCAACATCATGCATGTTTAAAGATTTCACACGCCAACATCATGCATGTTTAACACAGTCACACCCCAACATCATGCATGTTTATCACAGTCACACTCCAACATCATGCATGTTTAAAGCAGTCACACACCAACATCATGCATGTTTAAAGATTTCACACGCCATCATCATGCATGTTTAACACAGTCACACCCCAACATCATGCATGTTTAATACAGTCACACGACAACATCATGCATGTTTATCACAGTCACACTCCAACATCATGCATGTTTAAAGCAGTCACACACCAACATCATGCATGTTTAAAGCAGTCACACTCCAACATCATGCATGTTTAAAGCAGTCACACCCCAACATCATGCATGTTTAATACAGTCACACGACAACATCATGCATGTTTATCACAGTCAGACTCCAACATCATGCATGTTTAAAGCAGTCACACACCAACATCATGCATGTTTAAAGCAGTCACACTCCAACATCATGCATGTTTAAAGCAGTCACACGCAAACATCATGCATGTTTAACACAGTCACACGCCAACATCATGCAAGTTTAAAGCAGTCACACCCCAACATCATGCATGTTTAACACAGTCACACTCCAACATTATGCATGTTTAAAGCAGTCACACTCCAACATCATGCATGTTTAAAGCAGTCACACTCCAACATCATGCATGTTTAACACAGTCACACACCAACATCATGCATGTTTAACACAGTCACACACCAACATCATGCATGTTTAACACAGTCACACACCAACATCATGCATGTTTAACACAGTCACACACCAACATCATGCATGTTTAACACAGTCACACACCAACATCATGCATGTTTAACACAGTCACACACCAACATCATGCATGTTTAACACAGTCACACACCAACATCATGCATGTTTAACACAGTCACACACCAACATCATGCATGTTTAAAGCAGTCACACGCCAACATCAGGCATGTTTAACACAGTCACACACCAACATCATGCATGTTTAAAGATTTCACACGCCAACATCATGCATGTTTAACACAGTCACACCCCAACATCATTCATGTTTAATACAGTCAAACGACAACATCATGCATGTTTATCACAGTCACACTCCAACATCATGCATGTTTAAAGCAGTCACACACCAACATCATGCATGTTTAAAGCAGTCACACTCCAACATCATGCATGTTTAAAGCAGTCACACCCCAACATCATGCATGTTTAATACAGTCACACGACAACATCATGCATGTTTAAAGCAGTCACACACCAACATCATGCATGTTTAAAGCAGTCACACTCCAACATCATGCATGTTTAAAGCAGTCACACGCAAACATCATGCATGTTTAACACAGTCACACGCCAACATCATGCAAGTTTAAAGCAGTCACACACCAACATCATGCATGTTTAACACAGTCACACTCCAACATTATGCATGTTTAAAGCAGTCACACACCAACATCATGCATGTTTAAAGCAGTCACACACCAACATCATGCATGTTTAATGCAGTCACACGCCAACATCAGGCATGTTTAACACAGTCACACACCAACATCATGCATGTTTAAAGATTTCACACGCCAACATCATGCATGTTTAACACAGTCACACCCCAACATCATGCATGTTTATCACAGTCACACTCCAACATCATGCATGTTTAAAGCAGTCACACACCAACATCATGCATGTTTAAAGATTTCACACGCCAACATCATGCATGTTTAACACAGTCACACCCCAAAATCATGCATGTTTAATACAGTCACACGACAACATCATGCATGTTTATCACAGTCACACTCCAACATCATGCATGTTTAAAGCAGTCACACACCAACATCATGCATGTTTAAAGCAGTCACACTCCAACATCATGCATGTTTAAAGCAGTCACACCCCAACATCATGCATGTTTAATACAGTCACACGACAACATCATGCATGTTTATCACAGTCAGACTCCAACATCATGCATGTTTAAAGCAGTCACACACCAACATCATGCATGTTTAAAGCAGTCACACTCCAACATCATGCATGTTTAAAGCAGTCACACGCAAACATCATGCATGTTTAACACAGTCACACGCCAACATCATGCAAGTTTAAAGCAGTCACACACCAACATCATGCATGTTTAACACAGTCACACTCCAACATTATGCATGTTTAAAGCAGTCATACACCAACATCATGCATGTTTAAAGCAGTCACACACCAACATCATGCATGTTTAACGCAGTCTCACGCCAACATCAGGCATGTTTAACACAGTCACACACCAACATCATGCATGTTTAAAGATTTCACACGCCAACATCATGCATGTTTAACACAGTCACACCCCAACATCATGCATGTTTAATACAGTCACACGCCAACATCATGCATGTTTATCACAGTCACACTCCAACATCATGCATGTTTAAAGCAGTCACACACCAACATCATGCATGTATAACACAGTCACACGCCAACATCATGCAAGTTTAAAGCAGTCACACACCAACATCATGCATGTTTAACACAGTCACACTCCAACATTATGCATGTTTAAAGCAGTCACACACCAACATCATGCATGTTTAACACAGTCACACACCAACATCATGCATGTTTAACGCAGTCACACGCCAACATCAGGCATGTTTAACACAGTCACACACCAACATCATGCATGTTTAAAGATTTCACACGCCAACATCATGCATGTTTAACACAGTCACACCCCAACATCATGCATGTTTATCACAGTCACACTCCAACATCATGCATGTTTAAAGCAGTCACACACCAACATCATGCATGTTTAAAGATTTCACACGCCAACATCATGCATGTTTAAAGATTTCACACGCCAACATCATGCATGTTTAATACAGTCACACGACAACATCATGCATGTTTATCACAGTCACACTCCAACATCATGCATGTTTAAAGCAGTCACATACCAACATCATGCATGTTTAAAGCAGTCACACTCCAACATCATGCATGTTTAAAGCAGTCACACCCCAACATCATGCATGTTTAATACAGTCACACGACAACATCATGCATGTTTATCACAGTCAGACTCCAACATCATGCATGTTTAAAGCAGTCACACACCAACATCATGCATGTTTAAAGCAGTCACACTCCAACATCATGCATGTTTAAAGCAGTCACACGCAAACATCATGCATGTTTAACACAGTCACACGCCAACATCATGCAAGTTTAAAGCAGTCACACACCAACATCATGCATGTTTAACACAGTCACACTCCAACATTATGCATGTTTAAAGCAGTCATACACCAACATCATGCATGTTTAAAGCAGTCACACACCAACATCATGCATGTTTAACGCAGTCACACGCCAACATCAGGCATGTTTAACACAGTCACACACCAACATCATGCATGTTTAAAGATTTCACACGCCAACATCATGCATGTTTAACACAGTTACACCCCAACATCATGCATGTTTAATACAGTCACACGCCAACATCATGCATGTTTATCACAGTCACACTCCAACATCATGCATGTTTAAAGCAGTCACACACCAACATTATGCATGTATAACACAGTCACACGCCAACATCATGCAAGTTTAAAGCAGTCACACGCCAACATCGTGCATGTTTGAAGCAGTCACATGCCAACATCGTGCATGTTTAACACAGTCACACACCAACATCATGCATGTTTAACACAGTCACACACCAACATCATGCATGTTTAAAGCAGTCACACGCAAACATCATGCATGTTTAAAGCAGTCACACACCAACATCATGCATGTTTAACGCAGTCACACACCAACATCCTGCATGTTTAACGCAGTCACACACCAACATCCTACATGTTTAACGCAGTCACACACCAACATCATGCATGTTTAAAGCAGTCACACGCAAACATCATGCATGTTTAAAGCAGTCACACACCAACATCATGCATGTTTAACACAGTCACACACCAACATCCTGCATGTTTAACGCAGTCACACACCAACATCTTACATGTTTAACGCAGTCACACACCAACATCATGCATGTTTATCTCAGTCACACGCAAACATCATGCATGTTTAACACAGTCACACCCCAACATCATGCAAGTTTAAAGCAGTCACACTCCAACATCATGCATGTTTAAAGCAGTCACACGCAAACATCATGCATGTTTAACACAGTCACACGCCAAAATCATGCATGTTTAAAGCAGTCACACTCCAACATCATGCATGTTTAAAGCAGTCACACTCCAACATCATGCATGTTTAAAGCAGTCACACTCCAACATCATGCATGTTTAAAGCAGTCACACGCAAACATCATGCATGTTTAACACAGTCACACACCAACATCTTGCATGTTTAACACAGTCACACCCCAACATCATGCATGTTTATCACAGTCACACTCCAACATCATGCATGTTTAAAGCAGTCACACACCAACATCATGCATGTTTAAAGATTTCACACGCCAACATCATGCATGTTTAACACAGTCACACCCCAACATCATGCATGTTTAATAAAGTCACACGACAACATCATGCATGTTTATCACAGTCACACTCCAACATCATGCATGTTTAAAGCAGTCACACACCAACATCATGCATGTTTAAAGCAGTCACACTCCAACATCATGCATGTTTAAAGCAGTCACACCCCAACATCATGCATGTTTAATACAGTCACACGACAACATCATGCATGTTTATCACAGTCAGACTCCAACATCATGCATGTTTAAAGCAGTCACACACCAACATCATGCATGTTTAAAGCAGTCACACTCCCACATCATGCATGTTTAAAGCAGTCACACGCAAACATCATGCATGTTTAACACAGTCACACGCCAACATCATGCAAGTTTAAAGCAGTCACACACCAACATCATGCATGTTTAACACAGTCACACTCCAACATTAGGCATGTTTAAAGCAGTCACACACCAACATCATGCATGTTTAAAGCAGTCACACACCAACATCATGCATGTTTAACGCAGTCACACGCCAACATCAGGCATGTTTAACACAGTCACACACCAACATCATGCATGTTTAAAGATTTCACACGCCAACATCATGCATGTTTAACACAGTCACACCCCAACATCATGCATGTTTAATACAGTCACACGCCAACATCATGCATGTTTAACACAGTCACACCCCAACATCATGCATGTTTAATACAGTCACACGCCAACATCATGCATGTTTATCACAGTCACACTCCAACATCATGCATGTTTAAAGCAGTCACACACCAACATCATGCATGTATAACACAGTCACACGCCAACATCATGCAAGTTTAAAGCAGTCACACTCCAACATCATGCATGTTTAAAGCAGTCACACGCAAACATCATGCATGTTTAACACAGTCACACGCCAAAATCATGCATGTTTAAAGCAGTCACACTCCAACATCATGCATGTTTAAAGCAGTCACACTCCAACATCATGCATGTTTAAAGCAGTCACACTCCAACATCATGCATGTTTAAAGCAGTCACACGCAAACATCATGCATGTTTAACACAGTCACACACCAACATCTTGCATGTTTAACACAGTCACACCCCAACATCATGCATGTTTATCACAGTCACACTCCAACATCATGCATGTTTAAAGCAGTCACACACCAACATCATGCATGTTTAAAGATTTCACACGCCAACATCATGCATGTTTAACACAGTCACACCCCAACATCATGCATGTTTAATAAAGTCACACGACAACATCATGCATGTTTATCACAGTCACACTCCAACATCATGCATGTTTAAAGCAGTCACACACCAACATCATGCATGTTTAAAGCAGTCACACTCCAACATCATGCATGTTTAAAGCAGTCACACCCCAACATCATGCATGTTTAATACAGTCACACGACAACATCATGCATGTTTATCACAGTCAGACTCCAACATCATGCATGTTTAAAGCAGTCACACACCAACATCATGCATGTTTAAAGCAGTCACACTCCCACATCATGCATGTTTAAAGCAGTCACACGCAAACATCATACATGTTTAACACAGTCACACGCCAACATCATGCAAGTTTAAAGCAGTCACACACCAACATCATGCATGTTTAACACAGTCACACTCCAACATTAGGCATGTTTAAAGCAGTCACACACCAACATCATGCATGTTTAAAGCAGTCACACACCAACATCATGCATGTTTAACGCAGTCACACGCCAACATCAGGCATGTTTAACACAGTCACACACCAACATCATGCATGTTTAAAGATTTCACACGCCAACATCATGCATGTTTAACACAGTCACACCCCAACATCATGCATGTTTAATACAGTCACACGCCAACATCATGCATGTTTATCACAGTCACACTCCAACATCATGCATGTTTAAAGCAGTCACACACCAACATCATGCATGTATAACACAGTCACACGCCAACATCATGCAAGTTTAAAGCAGTCACACGCCAACATCGTGCATGTTTGAAGCAGTCACATGCCAACATCGTGCATGTTTTAACACAGTCACACACCAACATCATGCATGTTTAACACAGTCACACACCAACATCATGCATGTTTAAAGCAGTCACACGCAAACATCATGCATGTTTAAAGCAGTCACACACCAACATCATGCATGTTTAACGCAGTCACACACCAACATCCTGCATGTTTAACGCAGTCACACACCAACATCCTACATGTTTAACGCAGTCACACACCAACATCATGCATGTTTATCTCAGTCACACGCAAACATCATGCATGTTTAACACAGTCACACGCCAACATCATGCAAGTTTAAAGCAGTCACACTCCAACATCATGCATGTTTAAAGCAGTCACACGCAAACATCATGCATGTTTAACACAGTCACACGCCAAAATCATGCATGTTTAAAGCAGTCACACTCCAACATCATGCATGTTTAAAGCAGTCACACTCCAACATCATGCATGTTTAAAGCAGTCACACTCCAACATCATGCATGTTTAAAGCAGTCACACGCAAACATCATGCATGTTTAACACAGTCACACACCAACATCATGCAAGTTTAAAGCAGTCACACACCAACATCTTGCATGTTTAACATAGTCACACTCCAACATCATGCATGTTTAACACAGTCACACACCAACATCATGCATGTTTAACACAGTCACACTCGAACATCATGCATGTTTAATAGTCACACACCAACATCATGCATGTTTAACACAGTCACACACCAACATCATGCATGTTTAACGCAGTCACACACCAACATCATGCATGTTTAACACAGTCACACGCCATCATCATGCATGTTTAACAGAGTCACACACCAACATCATGCATGTTTAACACAGTCACACACCAACATCATGCATGTTTAACACAGTCACACACCAACATCATGCATGTTTAACGCAGTCACACACCAACATCATGCATGTTTAACACAGTCACACACCAACATCATGCATGTTTAACGCAGTCACACGCCAACATCAGGCATGTTTAACACAGTCACACACCAACATCATGCATGTTTAAAGATTTCACACGCCAACATCAGGCATGTTTAACACAGTCACACCCCAACATCATGCATGTTTAATACAGTCACACGCCAACATCATGCATGTTTAACACAGTCACACACCAACATCATGCATGTTTAAAGCAGTCACACTCCAACATCATGCATGTTTAAAGCAGTCACACGCAAACATCATGCATGTTTAACACAGTCACACGCCAACATCATGCATGTTTAAAGCAGTCACACACCAACCTCATGCATGTTTAAAGCAGTCACACACCAACATCATGCATGTTTAACGCAGTCACACACCAACATCATGCATGTTTAACGCAGTCACACACCAACATCATGCATGTTTAACACAGTCACACACCAACATCATGCATGTTTAAAGCAGTCACAAGCAAACATCATGCATGTTTAACGCAGTCACACACCAACATCATGCATGTTTAACACAGTCACACACCAACATCCTGCATGTTTAACGCAGTCACACACCAACATCATGCATGTTTATCTCAGTCACACGCAAACATCATGCATGTTTAACACAGTCACACGCCAACATCATGCAAGTTTAAAGCAGTCACACGCAAACATCATGCATGTTTAAAGCAGTCACACGCAAACATCATGCATGTTTAACACAGTCACACGCCAAAATCATGCATGTTTAAAGCAGTCACACTCCAACATCATGCATGTTTAAAGCAGTAACACTCCAACATCATGCATATTTAAAGCAGTCACACTCCAACATCATGCATATTTAAAGCAGTCACACACCAACATCATGCATGTTTAACACAGTCACACACCAACATCATGCAAGTTTAAAGCAGTCACACTCCAACATCATGCATGTTTAAAGCAGTCACACACCAACATCTTGCATGTTTAACACAGTCACAGTCCAACATCATGCATGTTTAACACAGTCACACACCAACATCATGCATGTTTAACACAGTCACACTCCAACATCATGCATGTTTAATAGTCACATGCCAACATCGTGCATGTTTAACACAGTCACACACCAACATCATGCATGTATAACACAGTCACACGCCAACATCATGCATGTTTAAAGCAGTCACACGCAAACATCATGCATGTTTAAAGCAGTCACACACCAACATCATACAAGTTTAACGCAGTCACACACCAACATCATGCATGTTTAACGCAGTTACACACCAACATCCTGCATATTAACGCAGTCACACACCAACATCATGCATGTTTAAAGCAGTCACACGCAAACATCATGCATGTTTAACTCAGTCACACGCAAACATCAGGCATGTTTAACACAGTCACACACCAACATCATGCATGTTTAACGCAGTCACACACCAACATCATGCATGTTTAACACAGTCACACGCCATCATCATGCATGTTTAACACAGCCACACATCAACATCATGCATGTTTAACACAGTCACACACCAACATCATGCATGTTTAACACAGTCACACACCAACATCATGCATGTTTAACGCAGTCACACACCAACATCATGCATGTTTAACACAGTCACACACCAACATCATGCATGTTTAACGCAGTCACACACCAACATCATGCATGTTTAAAGCAGTCACACACCAACATCATGCATGTTTAACGCAGTCACACACCAACATCATGCATGTTTAACGCAGTCACACACCAACATCATGCATGTTTAACGCAGTCACACACCAACATCATGCATGTTTAACGCAGTCACACGCCAACATCAGGCATGTTTAATACAGTCACACACCAACATCATGCATGTTTAAAGATTTCACATGCCAACATCAGGCATGTTTAAGACAGTCACACCCCAACATCATGCATGTTTAATACAGTCACACGCCAACATCATGCATGTTTATCACAGTCACACTCCAACATCATGCATGTTTAAAGCAGTCACACACCAACATCATGCATGTATAACACAGTCACACGCCAACATCATGCAAGTTTAAAGCATTCACACGCCAACATCGTGCATGTTTAACACAGTCACACACCAACATCATGCATGTTTAAAGCAGTCACACGCCAACATCATGCATGTTTAAAGCAGTCACACACCAACATCATGCATGTTTAACACAGTCACACACCAACATCGTGCATGTTTGAAGCAGTCACACGCCAACATCATGCATGTTTAGCACAGTCACACACCAACATCATGCATGTTTAAAGCAGTCACACACCAACATCATGCATGTTTAACGCAGTCACACACCAACATCATGCATGTTTAACGCAGTCACACACCAACATCATGCATGTTTAACGCAGTCACACACCAACATCATGCATGTTTAACACAGTCACACACCAACATCATGCATGTTTAACACAGTCACACACCAACATCATGCATGTTTAACGCAGTCACACGCCAACATCAGGCATGTTTAACACAGTCACACACCAACATCATGCATGATTAAAGATTTCACACGCCAACATCATGCATGTTTAACACAGTCACCCCCCAACATCATGCATGTTTAATACAGTCACACGCCAACATCATGCATGTTTATCACAGTCACACTCCAACATCATGCATGTTTAAAGCAGTCACACACCAACATCATGCATGTATAACACAGTCACACGCCAACATCATGCAAGTTTAAAGCATTCACACGCCAACATCGTGCATGTTTGAAGCAGTCACACGCCAACATCGTGCATGTTTAACACAGTCACACACCAACATCATGCATGTTTAACACAGTCACACACCAACATCATGCATGTTTAAAGCAGTGACACGCAAACATCATGCATGTTTAAAGCAGTCACACACCAACATCATGCATGTTTAACGCAGTCACACACCAACATCCTGCATGTTTAACGCAGTCACACACCAACATCATGCATGTTTAACACAGTCACACGCAAACATCATGCATGTTTAACACAGTCACACGCCAACATCATGCAAGTTTAAAGCAGTCACACTCCAACATCATGCATGTTTAAAGCAGTCACACGCAAACATCATGCATGTTTAACACAGTCACATGCCAAAATCATGCATGTTTAAAGCAGTCACACTCCAACATCATGCATGTTTAAAGCAGTCACACTCCAACATCATGCATATTTAAAGCAGTCACACGCCAACATCATGCAAGTTTAAAGCAGTCACACTCCAACATCATGCATGTTTAAAGCAGTCACACACCAACATCTTGCATGTTTAACACAGTCACACTCCAACATCATGCATGTTTCACACAGTCACACACCAACATCATGCATGTTTAACACAGTCACACTCCAACATCATGCATGTTTAATAGTCACATGCCAACATCGTGCATGTTTAACACAGTCACACACCAACATCATGCAAGTTTAAAGCAGTCACACTCCAACATCATGCATGTTTAAAGCAGTCACACACCAACATCTTGCATGTTTAACACAGTCACACTCCAACATCATGCATGTTTAACACAGTCACACACCAACATCATGCATGTTTAACACAGTCACACTCCAACATCATGCATGTTTAATAGTCACATGCCAACATCGTGCATGTTTAACACAGTCACACACCAACATCATGCATGTATAACACAGTCACACGCCAACATCATGCATGTTTAAAGCATTCACACGCAAACATCATGCATGTTTAAAGCAGTCACACACCAACATCATGCATGTTTAACGCAGTCACACACCAACATCATGCATGTTTAACGCAGTTACACACCAACATCCTGCATATTAACGCAGTCACACACCAACATCATGCATGTTTAAAGCAGTCACACGCAAACATCATGCATGTTTAACTCAGTCACACGCAAACATCATGCATGTTTAACACAGTCACACACCAACATCATGCATGTTTAACGCAGTCACACACCAACATCATGCATGTTTAACACAGTCACACGCCATCATCATGCATGTTTAACACAGTCACACACCAACATCATGCATGTTTAACACAGTCACACACCAACATCATGCATATTAACGCAGTCACACACCAACATCATGCATGTTTAAAGCAGTCACACGCAAACATCATGCATGTTTAACTCAGTCACACGCAAACATCATGCATGTTTAACACAGTCACACACCAACATCATGCATGTTTAACGCAGTCACACACCAACATCATGCATGTTTAACAAAGTCACACGCCATCATCATGCATGTTTAACACAGTCACACACCAACATCATGCATGTTTAACACAGTCACACACCAACATCATGCATGTTTAACACAGTCACACACCAACATCATGCATGTTTAACACAGTCACACACCAACATCATGCATGTTTAACGCAGTCACACACCAACATCATGCATGTTTAACACAGTCACACACCAACATCATGCATGTTTAACGCAGTCACACACCAACATCATGCATGTTTAACACAGTCACACACCAACATCATGCATGTTTAACACAGTCACACTCCAACATCATGCATGTTTAATAGTCACATGCCAACATCGTGCATGTTTAACACAGTCACACACCAACATCATGCAAGTTTAAAGCAGTCATACTCCAACATCATGCATGTTTAAAGCAGTCACACACCAACATCTTGCATGTTTAACACAGTCACACTCCAACATCATGCATGTTTAACACAGTCACACACCAACATCATGCATGTTTAACACAGTCACACTCCAACATCATGCATGTTTAATAGTCACATGCCAACATCGTGCATGTTTAACACAGTCACACACCAACATCATGCATGTATAACACAGTCACACGCCAACATCATGCATGTTTAAAGCAGTCACACGCAAACATCATGCATGTTTAAAGCAGTCACACACCAACATCATGCATGTTTAACGCAGTCACACACCAACATCATGCATGTTTAACGCAGTTACACACCAACATCCTGCATATTAACGCAGTCACACACCAACATCATGCATGTTTAAAGCAGTCACACGCAAACATCATGCATGTTTAACTCAGTCACACGCAAACATCATGCATGTTTAACACAGTCACACACCAATATCATGCATGTTTAACGCAGTCACACACCAACATCATGCATGTTTAACACAGTCACACGCCATCATCATGCATGTTTAAAACAGTCACACACCAACATCATGCATGTTTAACACAGTCACACACCAACATCATGCATATTAACGCAGTCACACACCAACATCATGCATGTTTAAAGCAGTCACACGCAAACATCATGCATGTTTAACTCAGTCACACGCAAACATCATGCATGTTTAACACAGTCACACACCAACATCATGCATGTTTAACGCAGTCACACACCAACATCATGCATGTTTAACACAGTCACACGCCATCATCATGCATGTTTAACACAGTCACACACCAACATCATGCATGTTTAACACAGTCACACACCAACATCATGCATGTTTAACACAGTCACACACCAACATCATGCATGTTTAACACAGTCACACACCAACATCATGCATGTTTAACGCAGTCACACACCAACATCATGCATGTTTAACACAGTCACACACCAACATCATGCATGTTTAACGCAGTCACACACCAACATCATGCATGTTTAAAGCAGTCACACACCAACATCATGCATGTTTAACGCAGTCACACACCAACATCATGCATGTTTAACACAGTCACACACCAACATCATGCATGTTTAACACAGTCACACACCAACATCATGCATGTTTAACGCAGTCACACACCAACATCATGCATGTTTAACACAGTCACACACCAACATCATGCATGTTTAACGCAGTCACACACCAACATCATGCATGTTTAAAGCAGTCACACACCAACATCATGCATGTTTAACGCAGTCACACACCAACATCATGCATGTTTAACGCAGTCACACACCAACATCAGGCATGTTTAACACAGTCACACACCAACATCATGCATGTTTAAAGATTTCACACGCCAACATCATGCATGTTTAACACAGTCACACCCCAACATCATGCATGTTTAATACAGTCACACACCAACATCATGCATGTTTAAAGCAGTCAAACGCAAACATCATGCATGTTTAACGCAGTCACACACCAACATCCTGCATGTTTGACGCAGTCACACACCAACATCATGCATGCTTAACTCAGTCACACGCAAACATCATGCATGTTTAAAGATTTTACATGCCAACATCATGCATGTTTAACACAGTCACACCCCAACATCATGCATGTTTAAAACAGTCACACGCCAACATCATGCATGTTTATCACAGTCACACTCCAACATCATGCATGTTTAAAGCAGGCACACACCAACATCATGCATGTATAACACAGTCACACACCAACATCATGCAAGTTTAAAGCAGTCACACGCCAACATCGTGCATGTTTAACACAGTCACACACCAACATCATGCATGTTTAACACAGTCACACACCAACATCATGCATGTTTAAAGCAGTCACACGCAAACATCATGCATGTTTAAAGCAGTCACACACCAACATCATGCATGTTTAACGCAGTCACACACCAACATCCTGCATGTTTAACGCAGTCACACACCAACATCATGCATGTTTATCTCAGTCACACGCAAACATCATGCATGTTTAACACAGTCACACGCCAACATCATGCAAGTTTAAAGCAGTCAGACGCAAACATCATGCATGTTTAAAGCAGTCACACGCAAACATCATGCATGTTTAACACAGTCACACGCCAAAATCATGCATGTTTAAAGCAGTCACACTCCAACATCATGCATGTTTAAAGCAGTCACACTCCAACATCATGCATATTTAAAGCACTCACACTCAAACATCATGCATGTTTAAAGCAGTCACACGCCAACATCATGCAAGTTTAAAGCAGTCACACTCCAACATCATGCATGTTTAAAGCAGTCACACACCAACATCTTGCATGTTTAACACAGTCACACTCCAACATCATGCATGTTTAACACAGTCACACACCAACATCATGCATGTTTAACACAGTCACACTCCAACATCATGCATGTTTAATAGTCACATGCCAACATCGTGCATGTTTAACACAGTCACACACCAACATCATGCATGTTTAACACAGTCACACACCAACATCATGCAAGTTTAAAGCAGTCACACTCCAACATCATGCAAGTTTAAAGCAGTCACACGCCAACATCGTGCATGTTTGAAGCAGTCCCACGCCAACATCGTGCATGTTTAACACAGTCACACACCAACATCATGCATGTTTAACACAGTCACACACCAACATCATGCATGTTTAAAGCAGTCACACGCAAACATCATGCATGTTTAAAGCAGTCACACACCAACATCCTGCATGTTTAACGCAGTCACACACCAACATCATGCATGTTTATCTCAGTCACACGCAAACATCATGCATGTTTAACACAGTGACACGCCAACATCATGCAAGTTTAAAGCAGTCAGACGCAAACATCATGCATGTTTAAAGCAGTCACACGCAAACATCATGCATGTTTAACACAGTCACACGCCAAAATCATGCATGTTTAAAGCAGTCACACTCCAACATCATGCATGTTTAAAGCAGTCACACTCCAACATCATGCATATTTAAAGCAGTCACACTCCAACATCATGCATGTTTAAAGCAGTCACACGCCAACATCATGCAAGTTTAAAGCAGTCACACTCCAACATCATGCATGTTTAAAGCAGTCACACACCAACATCATGCATGTTTAACACAGTCACACACCAACATCTTGCATGTTTAACACAGTCACACTCCAACATCATGCATGTTTAACACAGTCACACACCAACATCATGCATGTTTAACACAGTCACACTCCAACATCATGCATGTTTAATAGTCACATGCCAACATCGTGCATGTTTAACACAGTCACACACCAACATCATGCATGTTTAACACAGTCACACACCAACATCATGCAAGTTTAAAGCAGTCACACACCAACATCATGCATGTTTAACGCAGTCACACACCAACATCATGCATGTTTAACGCAGTTACACACCAACATCCTGCATATTAACGCAGTCACACACCAACATCATGCATGTTTAAAGCAGTCACACGCAAACATCATGCATGTTTAACACAGTCACACACCAATATCATGCATGTTTAACGCAGTCACACACCAACATCATGCATGTTTAACACAGTCACACGCCATCATCATGCATGTTTAAAACAGTCACACACCAACATCATGCATGTTTAACACAGTCACACACCAACATCATGCATATTAACGCAGTCACACACCAACATCATGCATGTTTAAAGCAGTCACACGCAAACATCATGCATGTTTAACTCAGTCACACGCAAACATCATGCATGTTTAACACAGTCACACACCAACATCATGCATGTTTAACGCAGTCACACACCAACATCATGCATGTTTAACACAGTCACACGCCATCATCATGCATGTTTAACACAGTCACACACCAACATCATGCATGTTTAACACAGTCACACACCAACATCATGCATGTTTAACACAGTCACACACCAACATCATGCATGTTTAACACAGTCACACACCAACATCATGCATGTTTAACGCAGTCACACACCAACATCATGCATGTTTAACACAGTCACACACCAACATCATGCATGTTTAACGCAGTCACACACCAACATCATGCATGTTTAAAGCAGTCACACACCAACATCATGCATGTTTAACGCAGTCACACACCAACATCATGCATGTTTAACACAGTCACACACCAACATCATGCATGTTTAACACAGTCACACACCAACATCATGCATGTTTAACGCAGTCACACACCAACATCATGCATGTTTAACACAGTCACACACCAACATCATGCATGTTTAACGCAGTCACACACCAACATCATGCATGTTTAAAGCAGTCACACACCAACATCATGCATGTTTAACGCAGTCACACACCAACATCATGCATGTTTAACGCAGTCACACACCAACATCAGGCATGTTTAACACAGTCACACACCAACATCATGCATGTTTAAAGATTTCACACGCCAACATCATGCATGTTTAACACAGTCACACCCCAACATCATGCATGTTTAATACAGTCACACACCAACATCATGCATGTTTAAAGCAGTCAAACGCAAACATCATGCATGTTTAACGCAGTCACACACCAACATCCTGCATGTTTGACGCAGTCACACACCAACATCATGCATGCTTAACTCAGTCACACGCAAACATCATGCATGTTTAAAGATTTTACATGCCAACATCATGCATGTTTAACACAGTCACACCCCAACATCATGCATGTTTAAAACAGTCACACGCCAACATCATGCATGTTTATCACAGTCACACTCCAACATCATGCATGTTTAAAGCAGGCACACACCAACATCATGCATGTATAACACAGTCACACACCAACATCATGCAAGTTTAAAGCAGTCACACGCCAACATCGTGCATGTTTAACACAGTCACACACCAACATCATGCATGTTTAACACAGTCACACACCAACATCATGCATGTTTAAAGCAGTCACACGCAAACATCATGCATGTTTAAAGCAGTCACACACCAACATCATGCATGTTTAACGCAGTCACACACCAACATCCTGCATGTTTAACGCAGTCACACACCAACATCATGCATGTTTATCTCAGTCACACGCAAACATCATGCATGTTTAACACAGTCACACGCCAACATCATGCAAGTTTAAAGCAGTCAGACGCAAACATCATGCATGTTTAAAGCAGTCACACGCAAACATCATGCATGTTTAACACAGTCACACGCCAAAATCATGCATGTTTAAAGCAGTCACACTCCAACATCATGCATGTTTAAAGCAGTCACACTCCAACATCATGCATATTTAAAGCACTCACACTCAAACATCATGCATGTTTAAAGCAGTCACACGCCAACATCATGCAAGTTTAAAGCAGTCACACTCCAACATCATGCATGTTTAAAGCAGTCACACACCAACATCTTGCATGTTTAACACAGTCACACTCCAACATCATGCATGTTTAACACAGTCACACACCAACATCATGCATGTTTAACACAGTCACACTCCAACATCATGCATGTTTAATAGTCACATGCCAACATCGTGCATGTTTAACACAGTCACACACCAACATCATGCATGTTTAACACAGTCACACACCAACATCATGCAAGTTTAAAGCAGTCACACTCCAACATCGTGCATGTTTGAAGCAGTCCCACGCCAACATCGTGCATGTTTAACACAGTCACACACCAACATCATGCATGTTTAACACAGTCACACACCAACATCATGCATGTTTAAAGCAGTCACACGCAAACATCATGCATGTTTAAAGCAGTCACACACCAACATCCTGCATGTTTAACGCAGTCACACACCAACATCATGCATGTTTATCTCAGTCACACGCAAACATCATGCATGTTTAACACAGTGACACGCCAACATCATGCAAGTTTAAAGCAGTCAGACGCAAACATCATGCATGTTTAAAGCAGTCACACGCAAACATCATGCATGTTTAACACAGTCACACGCCAAAATCATGCATGTTTAAAGCAGTCACACTCCAACATCATGCATGTTTAAAGCAGTCACACTCCAACATCATGCATATTTAAAGCAGTCACACTCCAACATCATGCATGTTTAAAGCAGTCACACGCCAACATCATGCAAGTTTAAAGCAGTCACACTCCAACATCATGCATGTTTAAAGCAGTCACACACCAACATCATGCATGTTTAACACAGTCACACACCAACATCTTGCATGTTTAACACAGTCACACTCCAACATCATGCATGTTTAACACAGTCACACACCAACATCATGCATGTTTAACACAGTCACACTCCAACATCATGCATGTTTAATAGTCACATGCCAACATCGTGCATGTTTAACACAGTCACACACCAACATCATGCATGTTTAACACAGTCACACACCAACATCATGCAAGTTTAAAGCAGTCACACTCCAACATCATGCATGTTTAAAGCAGTCACACACCAACATCTTGCATGTTTAACACAGTCACACTCCAACATCATGCATGTTTAACTCAGTCACACGCAAACATCATGCATGTTTAACACAGTCACACACCAACATCATGCATGTTTAACGCAGTCACACACCAACATCATGCATGTTTAACACAGTCACACGCCATCATCATGCATGTTTAACACAGTCACACACCAACATCATGCATGTTTAACACAGTCACACACCAACATCATGCATATTAACGCAGTCACACACCAACATCATGCATGTTTAAAGCAGTCACACGCAAACATCATGCATGTTTAACTCAGTCACACACAAACATCATGCATGTTTAACACAGTCACACACCAACATCATGCATGTTTAACGCAGTCACACACCAACATCATGCATGTTTAACAAAGTCACACGCCATCATCATGCATGTTTAACACAGTCACACACCAACATCATGCATGTTTAACACAGTCACACACCAACATCATGCATGTTTAACACAGTCACACACCAACATCATGCATGTTTAACACAGTCACACACCAACATCATGCATGTTTAACGCAGTCACACACCAACATCATGCATGTTTAACACAGTCACACACCAACATCATGCATGTTTAACGCAGTCACACACCAACATCATGCATGTTTAACACAGTCACACACCAACATCATGCATGTTTAACACAGTCACACTCCAACATCATGCATGTTTAATAGTCACATGCCAACATCGTGCATGTTTAACACAGTCACACACCAACATCATGCAAGTTTAAAGCAGTCATACTCCAACATCATGCATGTTTAAAGCAGTCACACACCAACATCTTGCATGTTTAACACAGTCACACTCCAACATCATGCATGTTTAACACAGTCACACACCAACATCATGCATGTTTAACACAGTCACACTCCAACATCATGCATGTTTAATAGTCACATGCCAACATCGTGCATGTTTAACACAGTCACACACCAACATCATGCATGTATAACACAGTCACACGCCAACATCATGCATGTTTAAAGCAGTCACACGCAAACATCATGCATGTTTAAAGCAGTCACACACCAACATCATGCATGTTTAACGCAGTCACACACCAACATCATGCATGTTTAACGCAGTTACATACCAACATCCTGCATATTAACGCAGTCACACACCAACATCATGCATGTTTAAAGCAGTCACACGCAAACATCATGCATGTTTAACTCAGTCACACGCAAACATCATGCATGTTTAACACAGTCACACACCAATATCATGCATGTTTAACGCAGTCACACACCAACATCATGCATGTTTAACACAGTCACACGCCATCATCATGCATGTTTAAAACAGTCACACACCAACATCATGCATGTTTAACACAGTCACACACCAACATCATGCATATTAACGCAGTCACACACCAACATCATGCATGTTTAAAGCAGTCACACGCAAACATCATGCATGTTTAACTCAGTCACACGCAAACATCATGCATGTTTAACACAGTCACACACCAACATCATGCATGTTTAACGCAGTCACACACCAACATCATGCATGTTTAACACAGTCACACGCCATCATCATGCATGTTTAACACAGTCACACACCAACATCATGCATGTTTAACACAGTCACACACCAACATCATGCATGTTTAACACAGTCACACACCAACATCATGCATGTTTAACACAGTCACACACCAACATCATGCATGTTTAACGCAGTCACACACCAAAATCATGCATGTTTAACACAGTCACACACCAACATCATGCATGTTTAACGCAGTCACACACCAACATCATGCATGTTTAAAGCAGTCACACACCAACATCATGCATGTTTAACGCAGTCACACACCAACATCATGCATGTTTAACACAGTCACACACCAACATCATGCATGTTTAACACAGTCACACACCAACATCATGCATGTTTAACGCAGTCACACACCAACATCATGCATGTTTAACACAGTCACACACCAACATCATGCATGTTTAACGCAGTCACACACCAACATCATGCATGTTTAAAGCAGTCACACACCAACATCATGCATGTTTAACGCAGTCACACACCAACATCATGCATGTTTAACGCAGTCACACACCAACATCAGGCATGTTTAACACAGTCACACACCAACATCATGCATGTTTAAAGATTTCACACGCCAACATCATGCATGTTTAACACAGTCACACCCCAACATCATGCATGTTTAATACAGTCACACACCAACATCATGCATGTTTAAAGCAGTCAAACGCAAACATCATGCATGTTTAACGCAGTCACACACCAACATCCTGCATGTTTGACGCAGTCACACACCAACATCATGCATGCTTAACTCAGTCACACGCAAACATCATGCATGTTTAAAGATTTTACATGCCAACATCATGCATGTTTAACACAGTCACACCCCAACATCATGCATGTTTAAAACAGTCACACGCCAACATCATGCATGTTTATCACAGTCACACTCCAACATCATGCATGTTTAAAGCAGGCACACACCAACATCATGCATGTATAACACAGTCACACACCAACATCATGCAAGTTTAAAGCAGTCACACGCCAACATCGTGCATGTTTAACACAGTCACACACCAACATCATGCATGTTTAACACAGTCACACACCAACATCATGCATGTTTAAAGCAGTCACACGCAAACATCATGCATGTTTAAAGCAGTCACACACCAACATCATGCATGTTTAACGCAGTCACACACCAACATCCTGCATGTTTAACGCAGTCACACACCAACATCATGCATGTTTATCTCAGTCACACGCAAACATCATGCATGTTTAACACAGTCACACGCCAACATCATGCAAGTTTAAAGCAGTCAGACGCAAACATCATGCATGTTTAAAGCAGTCACACGCAAACATCATGCATGTTTAACACAGTCACACGCCAAAATCATGCATGTTTAAAGCAGTCACACTCCAACATCATGCATGTTTAAAGCAGTCACACTCCAACATCATGCATATTTAAAGCACTCACACTCAAACATCATGCATGTTTAAAGCAGTCACACGCCAACATCATGCAAGTTTAAAGCAGTCACACTCCAACATCATGCATGTTTAAAGCAGTCACACACCAACATCTTGCATGTTTAACACAGTCACACTCCAACATCATGCATGTTTAACACAGTCACACACCAACATCATGCATGTTTAACACAGTCACACTCCAACATCATGCATGTTTAATAGTCACATGCCAACATCGTGCATGTTTAACACAGTCACACACCAACATCATGCATGTTTAACACAGTCACACACCAACATCATGCAAGTTTAAAGCAGTCACACTCCAACATCATGCAAGTTTAAAGCAGTCACACCCCAACATCGTGCATGTTTGAAGCAGTCCCACGCCAACATCGTGCATGTTTAACACAGTCACACACCAACATCATGCATGTTTAACACAGTCACACACCAACATCATGCATGTTTAAAGCAGTCACACGCAAACATCATGCATGTTTAAAGCAGTCACACACCAACATCCTGCATGTTTAACGCAGTCACACACCAACATCATGCATGTTTATCTCAGTCACACGCAAACATCATGCATGTTTAACACAGTGACACGCCAACATCATGCAAGTTTAAAGCAGTCAGACGCAAACATCATGCATGTTTAAAGCAGTCACACGCAAACATCATGCATGTTTAACACAGTCACACGCCAAAATCATG
This sequence comes from Telmatherina bonti, assembly GCF_933228915.1. Taxonomy (NCBI): domain Eukaryota; kingdom Metazoa; phylum Chordata; class Actinopteri; order Atheriniformes; family Telmatherinidae; genus Telmatherina; species Telmatherina bonti. The sequence continues at coordinate 4,200,053 of NC_136614.1, forward strand.
CATGTTTAAAGCAGTCACACTCCAACATCATGCATGTTTAAAGCAGTCACACTCCAACATCATGCATATTTAAAGCAGTCACACTCCAACATCATGCATGTTTAAAGCAGTCACACGCCAACATCATGCAAGTTTAAAGCAGTCACACTCCAACATCATGCATGTTTAAAGCAGTCACACACCAACATCATGCATGTTTAACACAGTCACACACCAACATCTTGCATGTTTAACACAGTCACACTCCAACATCATGCATGTTTAACACAGTCACACACCAACATCATGCATGTTTAACACAGTCACACTCCAACATCATGCATGTTTAATAGTCACATGCCAACATCGTGCATGTTTAACACAGTCACACACCAACATCATGCATGTTTAACACAGTCACACACCAACATCATGCAAGTTTAAAGCAGTCACACTCCAACATCATGCATGTTTAAAGCAGTCACACACCAACATCTTGCATGTTTAACACAGTCACACTCCAACATCATGCATGTTTAACACAGTCACACACCAACATCATGCATGTTTAACACAGTCACACTCCAACATCATGCATGTTTAAAGCAGTCACACGCAAACATCATGCATGTTTAACACAGTCACACTCCAACATCATGCATGTTTAATAGTCACATGCCAACATCTTACATGTTTAACACAGTCACACTCCAACATCATGCATGTTTAACACAGTCACACACGAACATCATGCATGTTTAACACAGTCACACACCAACATCATGCATGTTTAAAGCAGTCACACACCAACATCATGCATGTTTAACGCAGTCACACACCAACATCATGCATGTTTAACGCAGTCACACACCAACATCATGCATGTTTAACGCAGTCACACACCAACATCATGCATGTTTAACGCAGTCACACGCCAACATCAGGCATGTTTAACACAGTCACACACCAACATCATGCATGTTTAAAGATTTCACACGCCAACATCAGGCATGTTTAACACAGTCACACCCCAACATCATGCATGTTTAATACAGTCACACGCCAACATCATGCATGTTTATCACAGTCACACTCCAACATCATGCATGTTTAAAGCAGTCACACACCAAAGTCATGCATGTATAACACAGTGACACGCCAACATCATGCAAGTTTAAAGCATTCACACGCCAACATCGTGCATGTTTGAAGCAGTCACACGCCAACATTGTGCATGTTTAACACAGTCACACACCAACAACATGCATGTTTAACGCAGTCACACACCAACATCATGCATGTTTAACACAGTCACACGCCAACATCATGCTTTTTTAACACAGTCACACGCCATCATCATTCATGTTTAACACAGTCACACACCAACATCATGCATGTTTAACACAGTCACACACCAACATCATGCATGTTTAACACAGTCACACACCAACATCATGCATGTTTAACACAGTCACACACCAACATCATGCATGTTTAACACAGTCACACACCAACATCATGCATGTTTAACGCAGTCACACACCAACATCATGCATGTTTAACACAGTCACACACCAACATCATGCATGTTTAACACAGTCACACACCAACATCATGCATGTTTAAAGCAGTCACACGCCAACATCAGGCATGTTTAACACAGTCACACACCAACATCATGCATGTTTAAAGATTTTACACGCCAACATCATGCATGTTTAACACAGTCACACCCCAACATCATGCATGTTTAATACAGTCACACGACAACATCATGCATGTTTATCACAGTCACACTCCAACATCATGCATGTTTAAAGCAGTCACACACCAACATCATGCATGTTTAAAGCAGTCACACTCCAACATCATGCATGTTTAAAGCAGTCACACCCCAACATCATGCATGTTTAATACAGTCACACGACAACATCATGCATGTTTATCACAGTCAGACTCCAACATCATGCATGTTTAAAGCAGTCACACACCAACATCATGCATGTTTAAAGCAGTCACACTCCAACATCATGCATGTTTAAAGCAGTCACACGCAAACATCATGCATGTTTAACACAGTCTCACGCCAACATCATGCAAGTTTAACACAGTCACACACCAACATCATGCATGTTTAACACAGTCACACTCCAACATTATGCATGTTTAAAGCAGTCACACACCAACATCATGCATGTTTAAAGCAGTCACACACCAACATCATGCATGTTTAACGCAGTCACACGCCAACATCAGGCATGTTTAACACAGTCACACACCAACATCATGCATGTTTAAAGATTTCACACGCCAACATCATGCATGTTTAACACAGTCACACCCCAACATCATGCATGTTTAATACAGTCACACGCCAACATCATGCATGTTTATCACAGTCACACTCCAACATCATGCATGTTTAAAGCAGTCACACACCAACATCATGCATGTTTAAAGATTTCACACGCCAACATCATGCATGTTTAACACAGTCACACCCCAACATCATGCATGTTTAATACAGTCACACGACAACATCATGCATGTTTATCACAGTCACACTCCGACATCATGCATGTTTAAAGCAGTCACACACCAACATCATGCATGTTTAAAGCAGTCACACTCCAACATCATGCATGTTTAAAGCAGTCACACCCCAACATCATGCATGTTTAATACAGTCACACGACAACATCATGCATGTTTATCACAGTCAGACTCCAACATCATGCATGTTTAAAGCAGTCACACACCAACATCATGCATGTTTAAAGCAGTCACACGCAAACATCATGCATGTTTAACACAGTCACACGCCAACATCATGCAAGTTTAAAGCAGTCACACACCAACATCATGCATGTTTAACACAGTCACACTCCAACATTATGCATGTTTAAAGCAGTCACACACCAACATCATGCATGTTTAAAGCAGTCACACACCAACATCATGCATGTTTAACGCAGTCACACGCCAACATCAGGCATGTTTAAAGATTTCCCACGCCAACATCATGCATGTTTAACAGTCACACCCCAACATCATGCATGTTTAATACAGTCACACGCCAACATCATGCATGTTTATCACAGTCACACTCCAACATCATGCATGTTTAAAGCAGTCACACACCAACATCATGCATGTATAACACAGTCACACGCCAACATCATGCAAGTTTAAAGCATTCACACGCCAACATCGTGCATGTTTGAAGCAGTCACACGCCAACATCGTGCATGTTTAACACAGTCACACACCAACAACATGCATGTTTAACGCAGTCACACACCAACATCATGCATGTTTAACACAGTCACACGCCAACATCATGCTTTTTTAACACAGTCACATGCCATCATCATTCATGTTTAACACAGTCACACACCAACATCATGCATGTTTAACACAGTCACACACCAACATCATGCATGTTTAACACAGTCACACACCAACATCATGCATGTTTAACACAGTCACACACCAACATCATGCATGTTTAACACAGTCACACACCAACATCATGCATGTTTAACGCAGTCACACACCAACATCATGCATGTTTAACACAGTCACACACCAATATCATGCATGTTTAACACAGTCACACTCCAACATCATGCATGTTTAAAGCAGTCACACGCCAACATCAGGCATGTTTAACACAGTCACACACCAACATCATGCATGTTTAAAGATTTCACACGCCAACATCATGCATGTTTAACACAGTCACACCCCAACATCATGCATGTTTAATACAGTCACACGACAACATCATGCATGTTTATCACAGTCACACTCCAACATCATGCATGTTTAAAGCAGTCACACACCAACATCATGCATGTTTAAAGCAGTCACACTCCAACATCATGCATGTTTAAAGCAGTCACACGCAAACATCATGCATGTTTAACACAGTCACACGCCAACATCATGCAAGTTTAAAGCAGTCACACACCAACATCATGCATGTTTAACACAGTCACACTCCAACATTATGCATGTTTAAAGCAGTCACACACCAACATCATGCATGTTTAAAGCAGTCGCACACCAACATCATGCATGTTTAACGCAGTCACACGCCAACATCAGGCATGTTTAACACAGTCACACACCAACATCATGCATGTTTAAAGATTTCACACGCCAACATCATGCATGTTTAACACAGTCACACCCCAACATCATGCATGTTTAATACAGTCACACGCCAACATCATGCATGTTTATCACAGTCACACTCCAACATCATGCATGTTTAAAGCAGTCACACACCAACATCATGCATGTTTAAAGATTTCACACGCCAACATCATGCATGTTTAACACAGTCACACCCCAACATCATGCATGTTTAATACAGTCACACGACAACATCATGCATGTTTATCACAGTCACACTCCGACATCATGCATGTTTTAAGCAGTCACACACCAACATCATGCATGTTTAAAGCAGTCACACTCCAACATCATGCATGTTTAAAGCAGTCACACCCCAACATCATGCATGTTTAATACAGTCACACGACAACATCAAGCATGTTTATCACAGTCAGACTCCAACATCATGCATGTTTAAAGCAGTCACACACCAACATCATGCATGTTTAAAGCAGTCACACTCCAACATCATTCATGTTTAAAGCAGTCACACGCAAACATCATGCATGTTTAACACAGTCACACGCCAACATCATGCAAGTTTAAAGCAGTCACACACCAACATCATGCATGTTTAACACAGTCACACTCCAACATTATGCATGTTTAAAGCAGTCACACACCAACATCATGCATGTTTAAAGCAGTCACACACCAACATCATGCATGTTTAACGCAGTCACACGCCAACATCAGGCATGTTTAAAGATTTCCCACGCCAACATCATGCATGTTTAACACAGTCACACCCCAACATCATGCATGTTTAATACAGTCACACCCCAACATCATGCGTGTTTATCACAGTCACACTCCAACATCATGCATGTTTAAAGCAGTCACACACCAACATCATGCATGTAAAACACAGTCACACGCCAACATCATGCAAGTTTAAAGCAGTCACACGCCAACATCGTGCATGTTTGAAGCAGTCACATGCCAACATCGTGCATGTTTAACACAGTCACACACCAACATCATGCATGTTTAACACAGTCACACACCAACATCATGCATGTTTAAAGCAGTCACACGCAAACATCATGCATGTTTAAAGCAGTCACACACCAACATCATGCATGTTTAACGCAGTCACACACCAAGATCCTGCATGTTTAACGCAGTCACACACCAACATCCTACATGTTTAACGCAGTCACACACCAACATCATGCATGTTTATCTCAGTCACACGCAAACATCATGCATGTTTAACACAGTCACACGCCAACATCATGCAAGTTTAAAGCAGTCACACTCCAACATCATGCATGTTTAAAGCAGTCACACTCAAACATCATGCATGTTTAACACAGTCACACGCCAAAATCATGCATGTTTAAAGCAGTCACACACCAACATCATGCATGTTTAACGCAGTCACACGCCAACATCAGGCATGTTTAAAGATTTCCCACGCCAACATCATGCATGTTTAACACAGTCACACCCCAACATCATGCATGTTTAATACAGTCACACCCCAACATCATGCGTGTTTATCACAGTCACACTCCAACATCATGCATGTTTAAAGCAGTCACACACCAACATCATGCATGTAAAACACAGTCACACGCCAACATCATGCAAGTTTAAAGCAGTCACACGCCAACATCGTGCATGTTTGAAGCAGTCACATGCCAACATCGTGCATGTTTAACACAGTCACACACCAACATCATGCATGTTTAACACAGTCACACACCAACATCATGCATGTTTAAAGCAGTCACACGCAAACATCATGCATGTTTAAAGCAGTCACACACCAACATCATGCATGTTTAACGCAGTCACACACCAAGATCCTGCATGTTTAACGCAGTCACACACCAACATCCTACATGTTTAACGCAGTCACACACCAACATCATGCATGTTTATCTCAGTCACACGCAAACATCATGCATGTTTAACACAGTCACACGCCAACATCATGCAAGTTTAAAGCAGTCACACTCCAACATCATGCATGTTTAAAGCAGTCACACTCAAACATCATGCATGTTTAACACAGTCACACGCCAAAATCATGCATGTTTAAAGCAGTCACACTCCAACACCATGCATGTTTAAAGCAGTCACACTCCAACATCATGCATGTTTAAAGCAGTCACACTCCAACATCATGCATGTTTAAAGCAGTCACACGCAAACATCATGCATGTTTAACACAGTCACACACCAACATCATGCAAGTTTAAAGCAGTCAAACACCAACATCTTGCATGTTTAACACAGTCACACTCCAACATCATGCATGTTTAACACAGTCACACACCAATATCATGCATGTTTAACACAGTCACACTCGAACATCATGCATGTTTAATAGTCACACACCAACATCATGCATGTTTAACACAGTCACACGCCATCATCATGCATGTTTAACACAGTCACACGCCAACATCATGCATTTTTAACACAGTCACACACCAACATCATGCATGTTTAACACAGTCACACACCAACATCATGCATGTTTAACGCAGTCACACACAGACATCATGCATGTTTAACACAGTCACACACCAACATCATGCATGTTTAACACAGTCACACACCAACATCATGCATGTTTAAAGCAGTCACACGCCAAGATCAGGCATGTTTAACACAGTCACACACCAACATCATGCATGTTTAAAGATTTCACACGCCAACATCATGCATGTTTAACACAGTCACACGCCAACATCATGCATGTTTAATACAGTCACACGCCAACATCATGCATGTTTATCACAGTCACACACCAACATCATGCATGTTTAAAGCAGTCACACACCAACATCATGCATGTATAACACAGTCACACGCCAACATCATGCAAGTTTAAAGCAGTCACACGCCAACATCGTGCATGTTTCAGGCAGTCACACGCCAACATCCTACATGTTTAACACAGTCACACACCAACATCATGCATGTTTAACACAGTCACACACCAACATCATGCTAGTTTAAAGCAGTCACACGCCAACATCATGCAAGTTTAAAGCAGTCACACGCCAACATCGTGCATGTTTGAAGCAGTCACACGCCAACATCGTGCATGTTTAACACAGTCACACACCAACATAATGCATGTTTAACACAGTCACACACCAACATCATGCATGTTTAAAGCAGTCACACGCAAACATCATGCATGTTTAAAGCAGTCACACGCAAACATCATGCATGTTTAACGCAGTCACACACCAACATCCTGCATGTTTGACGCAGTCACACACCAACATCATGCATGTTTAACTCAGTCACACGCAAACATCATGCATGTTTAACACAGTTACACACCAACATCATGCAAGTTTAAAGCAGTCACACTCCAACATCATGCTTGTTTAAAGCAGTCACACACCAACATCATGCATGTTTAACGCAGTCACACTCCAACATGAGGCATGTTTAAAGATTTCCCACGCCAACATCATGCATGTTTAACACAGTCACACCCCAACATCATGCATGTTTAATACAGTCACACGCCAACATCATGCATGTTTATCACAGTCACACTCCAACATCATGCATGTTTAAAGCAGTCACACACCAACATCATGCATGTAAAACACAGTCACACGCCAACATCATGCAAGTTTAAAGCAGTCACACGCCAACATCGTGCATGTTTGAAGCAGTCACATGCCAACATCGTGCATGTTTAACACAGTCACACACCAACATCATGCATGTTTAACACAGTCACACACCAACATCATGCATGTTTAAATCAGTCACACGCAAACATCATGCATGTTTAAAGCAGTCACACACCAACATCATGCATGTTTAACGCAGTCACACACCAAGATCCTGCATGTTTAACGCAGTCACACACCAACATCCTACATGTTTAACGCAGTCACACACCAACATCATGCATGTTTATCTCAGTCACACGCAAACATCATGCATGTTTAACACAGTCACACGCCAACATCATGCAAGTTTAAAGCAGTCACACTCCAACATCATGCATGTTTAAAGCAGTCACACTCAAACATCATGCATGTTTAACACAGTCACACGCCAAAATCATGCATGTTTAAAGCAGTCACACTCCAACACCATGCATGTTTAAAGCAGTCACACTCCAACATCATGCATGTTTAAAGCAGTCACACTCCAACATCATGCATGTTTAAAGCAGTCACACGCAAACATCATGCATGTTTAACACAGTCACACACCAACATCATGCAAGTTTAAAGCAGTCAAACACCAACATCTTGCATGTTTAACACAGTCACACTCCAACATCATGCATGTTTAACACAGTCACACACCAATATCAAGCATGTTTAACACAGTCACACTCGAACATCATGCATGTTTAATAGTCACACACCAACATCATGCATGTTTAACACAGTCACACGCCATCATCATGCATGTTTAACACAGTCACACGCCAACATCATGCATTTTTAACACAGTCACACACCAACATCATGCATGTTTAACACAGTCACACACCAACATCATGCATGTTTAACACAGTCACACACCAACATCATGCATGTTTAACACAGTCACACACCAACATCATGCATGTTTAACGCAGTCACACACCAACATCATGCATGTTTAACGCAGTCAAACACAGACATCATGCATGTTTAACACAGTCACACACCAACATCATGCATGTTTAACACAGTCACACACCAACATCATGCATGTTTAAAGCAGTCACACGCCAAGATCAGGCATGTTTAACACAGTCACACACCAACATCATGCATGTTTAAAGATTTCACACGCCAACATCATGCATGTTTAACACAGTCACACCCCAACATCATGCATGTTTAATACAGTCACACGCCAACATCATGCATGTTTATCACAGTCACACTCCAACATCATGCATGTTTAAAGCAGTCACACACCAACATCATGCATGTATAACACAGTCACACGCCAACATCATGCAAGTTTAAAGCAGTCACACGCCAACATCGTGCATGTTTGAGGCAGTCACACGCCAACATCCTGCATGTTTAACACAGTCACACACCAACATCATGCATGTTTAACACAGTCACACACCAACATCATGCATGTTTAAAGCAGTCACACGCAAACATCATGCATGTTTAAAGCAGTCACACGCAAACATCATGCATGTTTAATACAGTCACACGCCAACATCATGCATGTTTATCACAGTTACACTCCAACATCATGCATGTTTAAAGCAGTCACACACCAACATCATGCATGTATAACACAGTCACACGCCAACCTCATGCAAGTTTAAAGCAGTCACACGCCAACATCGTGCATGTTTGAAGCAGTCACACGCCAACATCGTGCATGTTTAACACAGTCACACACCAACATAATGCATGTTTAACACAGTCACACACCAACATCATGCATGTTTAAAGCAGTCACACGCAAACATCATGCATGTTTAAAGCAGTCACACGCAAACATCATGCATGTTTAACGCAGTCACACACCAACATCCTGCATGTTTGACGCAGTCACACACCAACATCATGCATGTTTAACTCAGTCACACGCAAACATCATGCATGTTTAACACAGTTACACACCAACATCATGCAAGTTTAAAGCAGTCACACTCCAACATCATGCATGTTTAAAGCAGTCACACGCAAACATCATGCATGTTTAACACAGTCACACGCCAAAATCATGCATGTTTAAAGCAGTCACACTCCAACATCATGCATGTTTAAAGCAGTCACACTCCAACATCATGCATGTTTAAAGCAGTCACACTCCAACATCATGCATGTTTAAAGCAGTCACACTCCAACATCATGCATGTTTAAAGCAGTCACATGCAAACATCATGCATGTTTAACACAGTCACACGCCAACATCATGCAAGTTTAAAGCAGTCACACTCCAACATCATGCATGTTTAAAGCAGTCACACACCAACATCATGCATGTTTAACACAGTCACACTCCAACATCATGCATGTTTAACACAGTCACACACCAACATCATGCATGTTTAACACAGTCACACTCCAACATCATGCATGTTTAATACAGTCACATGCCAACATCGCGCATGTTTAACACAGTCACACACCAACATAATGCATGTTTAACACAGTCACACACCAACATCATGCATGTTTAAAGCAGTCACACGCAAACATCATGCATGTTTAAAGCAGTCACACGCAAACATCATGCATGTTTAACGCAGTCACACACCAACATCCTGCATGTTTGACGCAGTCACACACCAACATCATGCATGTTTAACTCAGTCACACGCAAACATCATGCATGTTTAACACAGTTACACACCAACATCATGCAAGTTTAAAGCAGTCACACTCCAACATCATGCATGTTTAAAGCAGTCACACGCAAACATCATGCATGTTTAACACAGTCACACGCCAAAATCATGCATGTTTAAAGCAGTCACACTCCAACATCATGCATGTTTAAAGCAGTCACACTCCAACATCATGCATGTTTAAAGCAGTCACACTCCAACATCATGCATGTTTAAAGCAGTCACACGCAAACATCATGCATGTTTAACTCAGTCACACGCAAACATCATGCATGTTTAACACAGTCACACGCCAACATCATGCAAGTTTAAAGCAGTCACACGCCAACATCATGCATTTTTAACACAGTCACACACCAACATCATGCATGTTTAAAGCAGTCACACGCAAACATCATGCATGTTTAACACAGTCACACGCCAACATCATGCTAGTTTAAAGCAGTCACACGCCAACATCATGCATTTTTAACACAGTCACACACCAACATCATGCATGTTTAAAGCAGTCACACTCCAACATCATGCATGTTTAAAGCAGTCACACGCAAACATCATGCATGTTTAACACAGTCACACGCCAACATCATGCAAGTTTAAAGCAGTCACACACCAACATCATGCATGTTTAACACAGTCACACTCCAACATTATGCATGTTTAAAGCAGTCACACACCAACATCATGCATGTTTAAAGCAGTCACACACCAACATCATGCATGTTTAACGCAGTCACACACCAACATCAGGCATGTTTAACACAGTCACACACCAACATCATGCATGTTTAAAGATTTCACACGCCAACATCATGCATGTTTAACACAGTCACACCCCAACATCATGCATGTTTAATACAGTCACACGCCAACATCATGCATGTTTATCACAGTCACACTCCAACATCATGCATGTTTAAAGCAGTCACACACCAACATCATGCATGTTTAAAGATTTCACACGCCAACATCATGCATGTTTAACACAGTCACACCCCAACATCATGCATGTTTAATACAGTCACACGACAACATCATGCATGTTTATCACAGTCACACTTCGACATCATGCATGTTTAAAGCAGTCACACACCAACATCATGCATGTTTAAAGCAGTCACACTCCAACATCATGCATGTTTAAAGCAGTCACACCCCAACATCATGCATGTTTAATACAGTCACACGACAACATCATGCATGTTTATCACAGTCAGACTCCAACATCATGCATGTTTAAAGCAGTCACACACCAACATCATGCATGTTTAAAGCAGTCACACTCCAACATCATGCATGTTTAAAGCAGTCACACGCAAACATCATGCATGTTTAACACAGTCACACGCCAACAGCATGCAAGTTTAAAGCAGTCACACACCAACATCATGCATGTTTAACACAGTCACACTCCAACATTATGCATGTTTAAAGCAGTCACACACCAACATCATGCATGTTTAACGCAGTCACACGCCAACATCAGGCATGTTTAAAGATTTTCCACGCCAACATCATGCATGTTTAACACAGTCACACCCCAACATCATGCATGTTTAAAGCAGTCACACTCCAACATCATGCATGTTTAACACAGTCACACGCCAACATCATGCAAGTTTAAAGCAGTCACACACCAACATCATGCATGTTTAACACAGTCACACTCCAACATCATGCATGTTTAACGCAGTCACACGCCAACATCAGGCATGTTTAACACAGTCACACACCAACATCATGCATGTTTAAAGATTTCACACGCCAACATCATGCATGTTTAACACAGTCACACCCCAACATCATGCATGTTTAATACAGTCACACGCCAACATCATGCATGTTTATCACAGTCACACTCCAACATCATGCATGTTTAAAGCAGTCACACACCAACATCATGCATGTTTAAAGATTTCACACGCCAACATCATGCATGTTTAACGCAGTCACACGCCAACATCAGGCATGTTTAACACAGTCACACACCAACATCATGCATGTTTAAAGATTTCACACGCCAACATCATGCATGTTTAACACAGTCACACCACAACATCATGCATGTTTAATACAGTCACACGCCAACATCATGCATGTTTATCACAGTCACACTCCAACATCATGCATGTTTAAAGCAGTCACACGCCAACATCATGCATGTTTATCACAGTCACACTCCAACATCATGCATGTTTAACACAGTCACACACCAACATCATGCATGTTTAAAGCAGTCACACACCAACATCATGCATGTTTAACGCAGTCACACGCCAACATCAGGCATGTTTAACACAGTCACACACCAACATCATGCATGTTTAAAGATTTCACACGCCAACATCATGCATGTTTAACACAGTCACACCCCAACATCATGCATGTTTAATACAGTCACACGCCAACATCATGCATGTTTATCACAGTCACACTCCAACATCATGCATGTTTAAAGCAGTCACACACCAACATCATGCATGTTTAAAGATTTCACACGCCAACATCATGCATGTTTAACACAGTCACACCCCAACATCATGCATGTTTAATACAGTCACACGACAACATCATGCATGTTTATCACAGTCACACTCCGACATCATGCATGTTTAAAGCAGTCACACACCAACATCATGCATGTTTAAAGCAGTCACACTCCAACATCATGCATGTTTAAAGCAGTCACACCCCAACATCATGCATGTTTAATACAGTCACACGACAACATCATGCATGTTTATCACAGTCAGACTCCAACATCATGCATGTTTAAAGCAGTCACACACCAACATCATGCATGTTTAAAGCAGTCACACTCCAACATCATGCATGTTTAAAGCAGTCACACGCAAACATCATGCATGTTTAACACAGTCACACGCCAACATCATGCAAGTTTAAAGCAGTCACACACCAACATCATGCATGTTTAACACAGTCACACTCCAACATTATGCATGTTTAAAGCAGTCACACACCAACATCATGCATGTTTAAAGCAGTCACACACCAACATCATGCATGTTTAACGCAGTCACACGCCAACATCATGCATGTTTAAAGATTTCCCACGCCAACATCATGCATGTTTAACACAGTCACACCCCAACATCATGCATGTTTAATACAGTCACACGCCAACATCATGCATGTTTATCACAGTCACACTCCAACATCATGCATGTTTAAAGCAGTCACACACCAACATCATGCATGTATAACACAGTCACACGCCAACATCATGCAAGTTTAAAGCATTCACACGCCAACATCGTGCATGTTTGAAGCAGTCACACGCCAACATCGTGCATGTTTAACACAGTCACACACCAACAACATGCATGTTTAACGCAGTCACACACCAACATCATGCATGTTTAACACAGTCACACGCCAACATCATGCTTTTTTAACACAGTCACACGCCATCATCATTCATGTTTAACACAGTCACACACCAACATCATGCGTGTTTAACACAGTCACACACCAACATCATGCATGTTTAACACAGTCACACACCAACATCATGCATGTTTAACACAGTCACACACCAACATCATGCATGTTTAACACAGTCACACACCAACATCATGCATGTTTAACGCAGTCACACACCAACATCATGCATGTTTAACACAGTCACACACCAATATCATGCATGTTTAACACAGTCACACACCAACATCATGCATGTTTAAAGCAGTCACACGCCAACATCAGGCATGTTTAACACAGTCACACACCAACATCATGCATGTTTAAAGATTTCACACGCCAACATCATGCATGTTTAACACAGTCACACCCCAACATCATGCATGTTTAATACAGTCACACGACAACATCATGCATGTTTATCACAGTCACACACCAACATCATGCATGTTTAAAGCAGTCACACACCAACATCATGCATGTTTAAAGCAGTCACACTCCAACATCATGCATGTTTAAAGCAGTCACACCCCAACATCATGCATGTTTAATACAGTCACACGACAACATCATGCATGTTTATCACAGTCAGACTCCAACATCATGCATGTTTAAAGCAGTCACACACCAACATCATGCATGTTTAAAGCAGTCACACTCCAACATCATGCATGTTTAAAGCAGTCACACGCAAACATCATGCATGTTTAACACAGTCACACGCCAACATCATGCAAGTTTAAAGCAGTCACACACCAACATCATGCATGTTTAACACAGTCACACTCCAACATTATGCATGTTTAAAGCAGTCACACACCAACATCATGCATGTTTAAAGCAGTCACACACCAACATCATGCATGTTTAACGCAGTCACACGCCAACATCATGCATGTTTAACACAGTCACACACCAACATCATGCATGTTTAAAGATTTCACACGCCAACATCATGCATGTTTAACACAGTCACACCCCAACATCATGCATGTTTAATACAGTCACACGCCAACATCATGCATGTTTATCACAGTCACACTCCAACATCATGCATGTTTAAAGCAGTCACACACCAACATCATGCATGTTTAAAGATTTCACACGCCAACATCATGCATGTTTAACACAGTCACACCCCAACATCATGCATGTTTAATACAGTCACACGACAACATCATGCATGTTTATCACAGTCACACTCCGACATCATGCATGTTTAAAGCAGTCACACACCAACATCATGCATGTTTAAAGCAGTCACACTCCAACATCATGCATGTTTAAAGCAGTCACACCCCAACATCATGCATGTTTAATACAGTCACACGACAACATCATGCATGTTTATCACAGTCAGACTCCAACATCATGCATGTTTAAAGCAGTCACACACCAACATCATGCATGTTTAAAGCAGTCACACTCCAACATCATGCATGTTTAAAGCAGTCACACGCAAACATCATGCATGTTTAACACAGTCACACGCCAACATCATGCAAGTTTAAAGCAGTCACACACCAACATCATGCATGTTTAACACAGTCACACTCCAACATTATGCATGTTTAAAGCAGTCACACACCAACATCATGCATGTTTAAAGCAGTCACACACCAACATCATGCATGTTTAACGCAGTCACACGCCAACATCAGGCATGTTTAAAGATTTCCCACGCCAACATCATGCATGTTTAACACAGTCACACCCCAACATCATGCATGTTTAATACAGTCACACGCCAACATCATGCGTGTTTATCACAGTCACACTCCAACATCATGCATGTTTAAAGCAGTCACACGCCAACATCAGGCATGTTTAAAGATTTCCCACGCCAACATCATGCATGTTTAACACAGTCACACCCCAACATCATGCATGTTTAATACAGTCACACACCAACATCATGCATGTTTATCTCAGTCACACGCAAACATCATGCATGTTTAACACAGTCACACGCCAATATCATGCAAGTTTAAAGCAGTCACACTCCAACATCATGCATGTTTAAAGCAGTCACACTCAAACATCATGCATGTTTAACACAGTCACACGCCAAAATCATGCATGTTTAAAGCAGTCACACTTCAACACCATGCATGTTTAAAGCAGTCACACTCCAACATCAAGCATGTTTAAAGCAGTCACACTCCAACATCATGCATGTTTAAAGCAGTCACACGCAAACATCATGCATGTTTAACACAGTCACACACCAACATCATGCAAGTTTAAAGCAGTCAAACACCAACATCTTGCATGTTTAACACAGTCACACTCCAACATCATGCATGTTTAACACAGTCACACACCAATATCATGCATGTTTAACACAGTCACACTCCATCATCATGCATGTTTAATAGTCACACACCAACATCATGCATGTTTAACACAGTCACACGCCATCATCATGCATGTTTAACACAGTCACACGCCAACATCATGCATTTTTAACACAGTCACACACCAACATCATGCATGTTTAACACAGTCACACACCAACATCATGCATGTTTAACGCAGTCACACACCAACATCATGCATGTTTAACGCAGTCACACACAGACATCATGCATGTTTAACACAGTCACACACCAACATCATGCATGTTTAACACAGTCACACACCAACATCATGCATGTTTAAAGCAGTCACACGCCAAGATCAGGCATGTTTAACACAGTCACACACCAACATCATGCATGTTTAAAGATTTCACACGCCAACATCATGCATGTTTAACACAGTCACACCCCAACATCATGCATGTTTAATACAGTCACACGCCAACATCATGCATGTTTATCACAGTCACACTCCAACATCATGCATGTTTAAAGCAGTCACACACCAACATCATGCATGTATAACACAGTCACACGCCAACATCATGCAAGTTTAAAGCAGTCACACGCCAACATCGTGCATGTTTGAGGCAGTCACACGCCAACATCCTGCATGTTTAACACAGTCACACACCAACATCATGCATGTTTAACACAGTCACACACCAACATCATGCATGTTTAAAGCAGTCACACGCAAACATCATGCATGTTTAAAGCAGTCACACGCAAACATCATGCATGTTTAATACAGTCACACGCCAACATCATGCATGTTTATCACAGTCACACTCCAACATCATGCATGTTTAAAGCAGTCACACACCAACATCATGCATGTATAACACAGTCACACGCCAACATCATGCAAGTTTAAAGCAGTCACACGCCAACATCGTGCATATTTGAAGCAGTCACACGCCAACATCGTGCATGTTTAACACAGTCACACACCAACATAATGCATGTTTAACACAGTCACACACCAACATCATGCATGTTTAAAGCAGTCACACGCAAACATCATGCATGTTTAACGCAGTCACACACCAACATCCTGCATGTTTGACGCAGTCACACACCAACATCATGCATGTTTAACTCAGTCACACGCAAACATCATGCATGTTTAACACAGTTACACACCAACATCATGCAAGTTTAAAGCAGTCACACTCCAACATCATGCATGTTTAAAGCAGTCACACACCAACATCATGCATGTTTAACGCAGTCACACGCCAACATCAGGCATGTTTAAAGATTTCCCACGCCAACATCATGCATGTTTAACACAGTCACACCCCAACATCATGCATGTTTAATACAGTCACACGCCAACATCATGCATGTTTATCACAGTCACACTCCAACATCATGCATGTTTAAAGCAGTCACACACCAACATCATGCATGTAAAACACAGTCACACGCCAACATCATGCAAGTTTAAAGCAGTCACACGCCAACATCGTGCATGTTTGAAGCAGTCACATGCCAACATCGTCCATGTTTAACACAGTCACACACCAACATCATGCATGTTTAAATCAGTCACACGCAAACATCATGCATGTTTAAAGCAGTCACACACCAACATCATGCATGTTTAACGCAGTCACACACCAAGATCCTGCATGTTTAACGCAGTCACACACCAACATCCTACATGTTTAACGCAGTCACACACCAACATCATGCATGTTTATCTCAGTCACACGCAAACATCATGCATTTTTAACACAGTCACACGCCAACATCATGCAAGTTTAAAGCAGTCACACTCCAACATCATGCATGTTTAAAGCAGTCACACTCAAACATCATGCATGTTTAACACAGTCACACGCCAAAATCATGCATGTTTAAAGCAGTCACACTCCAACACCATGCATGTTTAAAGCAGTCACACTCCAACATCATGCATGTTTAACACAGTCACACTCCAACATCATGCATGTTTAAAGCAGTCACACGCAAACATCATGCATGTTTAACACAGTCACACACCAACATCATGCAAGTTTAAAGCAGTCAAACACCGACATCTTGCATGTTTAACACAGTCACACTCCAACATCATGCATGTTTAACACAGTCACACACCAATATCATGCATGTTTAACACAGTCACACTCGAACATCATGCATGTTTAATAGTCACACACCAACATCATGCATGTTTAACACAGTCACACGCCATCATCATGCATGTTTAACACAGTCACACGCCAACATCATGCATTTTTAACACAGTCACACACCAACATCATGCATGTTTAACACAGTCACACACCAACATCATGCATGTTTAACACAGTCACACACCAACATCATGCATGTTTAACACAGTCACACACCAACATCATGCATGTTTAACGCAGTCACACACCAACATCATGCATGTTTAACGCAGTCACACACAGACATCATGCATGTTTAACACAGTCACACACCAACATCATGCATGTTTAACACAGTCACACACCAACATCATGCATGTTTAAAGCAGTCACACGCCAAGATCAGGCATGTTTAACACAGTCACACACCAACATCATGCATGTTTAAAGATTTCACACGCCAACATCATGCATGTTTAACACAGTCACACCCCAACATCATGCATGTTTAATACAGTCACACGCCAACATCATGCATGTTTATCACAGTCACACTCCAACATCATGCATGTTTAAAGCAGTCACACACCAACATCATGCATGTATAACACAGTCACACGCCAACATCATGCAAGTTTAAAGCAGTCACACGCCAACATCGTGCATGTTTGAGGCAGTCACACGCCAACATCCTGCATGTTTAACACAGTCACACACCAACATCATGCATGTTTAACACAGTCACACACCAACATCATGCATGTTTAAAGCAGTCACACGCAAACATCATGCATGTTTAAAGCAGTCACACGCAAACATCATGCATGTTTAATACAGTCACACGCCAACATCATGCATGTTTATCACAGTTACACTCCAACATCATGCATGTTTAAAGCAGTCACACACCAACATCATGCATGTATAACACAGTCACACGCCAACCTCATGCAAGTTTAAAGCAGTCACACGCCAACATCGTGCATGTTTGAAGCAGTCACACGCCAACATCGTGCATGTTTAACACAGTCACACACCAACATAATGCATGTTTAACACAGTCACACACCAACATCATGCATGTTTAAAGCAGTCACACGCAAACATCATGCATGTTTAAAGCAGTCACACGCAAACATCATGCATGTTTAACGCAGTCACACACCAACATCCTGCATGTTTGACGCAGTCACACACCAACATCATGCATGTTTAACTCAGTCACACGCAAACATCATGCATGTTTAACACAGTTACACACCAACATCATGCAAGTTTAAAGCAGTCACACTCCAACATCATGCATGTTTAAAGCAGTCACACGCAAACATCATGCATGTTTAACACAGTCACACGCCAAAATCATGCATGTTTAAAGCAGTCACACTCCAACATCATGCATGTTTAAAGCAGTCACACTCCAACATCATGCATGTTTAAAGCAGTCACACTCCAACATCATGCATGTTTAAAGCAGTCACACTCCAACATCATGCATGTTTAAAGCAGTCACATGCAAACATCATGCATGTTTAACACAGTCACACGCCAACATCATGCAAGTTTAAAGCAGTCACACTCCAACATCATGCATGTTTAAAGCAGTCACACACCAACATCATGCATGTTTAACACAGTCACACTCCAACATCATGCATGTTTAATACAGTCACATGCCAACATCGCGCATGTTTAACGCAGTCACACACCAACATCATGCATGTTTAAAGCAGTCACACGCAAACATCATGCATGTTTAACTCAGTCACACGCAAACATCATGCATGTTTAACACAGTCACACGCCAACATCATGCAAGTTTAAAGCAGTCACACGCCAACATCATGCATTTTTAACACAGTCACACACCAACATCATGCATGTTTAAAGCAGTCACACGCAAACATCATGCATGTTTAACACAGTCACACGCCAACATCATGCAAGTTTAAAGCAGTCACACGCCAACATCATGCATTTTTAACACAGTCACACACCAACATCATGCATGTTTAAAGCAGTCACACACCAACATCATGCATGTTTAACGCAGTCACACACCAACATCATGCATGTTTAACACAGTCACACACCAACATCATGCATGTTTAACACAGTCACACACCAACATCATGCATGTTTAACACAGTCACACACCAACATCATGCATGTTTAACACAGTCACACACCAACATCATGCATGTTTAACGCAGTCACACACCAACATCATGCATGTTTAACGCAGTCACACACAGACATCATGCATGTTTAACACAGTCACACACCAACATCATGCATGTTTAACACAGTCACACACCAACATCATGCATGTTTAAAGCAGTCACACGCCAACATCAGGCATGTTTAACACAGTCACACACCAACATCATGCATGTTTAAAGATTTCACACGCCAACATCATGCATGTTTAACACAGTCACACCCCAAAATCATGCATGTTTAATACAGTCACACGCCAAAATCATGCATGTTTATCACAGTCACACTCCAACATCATGCATGTTTAAAGCAGTCACACACCAACATCATGCATGTATAACACAGTCACACGCCAACATCATGCAAGTTTAAAGCAGTCACACGCCAACATCGTGCATGTTTGAGGCAGTCACACGCCAACATCCTGCATGTTTAACACAGTCACACACCAACATCATGCATGTTTAACACAGTCACACACCAACATCATGCATGTTTAAAGCAGTCACACGCAAACATCATGCATGTTTAAAGCAGTCAAACGCAAACATCATGCATGTTTAATACAGTCACACGCCAAAATCATGCATGTTTATCACAGTCACACTCCAACATCATGCATGTTTAAAGCAGTCACACACCAACATCATGCATGTATAACACAGTCACACGCCAACATCATGCAAGTTTAAAGCAGTCACACGCCAACATCGTGCATGTTTGAGGCAGTCACACGCCAACATCCTGCATGTTTAACACAGTCACACACCAACATCATGCATGTTTAACACAGTCACACACCAACCTCATGCATGTTTAAAGCAGTCACACGCAAACATCATGCATGTTTAAAGCAGTCACACGCAAACATCATGCATGTTTAATACAGTCACACGCCAACATCATGCATGTTTATCACAGTCACACTCCAAAATCATGCATGTTTAAAGCAGTCACACACCAACATCATGCATGTATAACACAGTCACACGCCAACATCATGCAAGTTTAAAGCAGTCACACGCCAACATCGTGCATGTTTGAAGCAGTCACACGCCAACATCGTGCATGTTTAACACAGTCACACACCAACATCATGCATGTTTAACACAGTCACACACCAACATCATGCATGTTTAAAGCAGTCACACGCAAACATCATGCATGTTTAAAGCAGTCACACGCAAACATCATGCATGTTTAACGCAGTCACACACCAACATCCTGCATGTTTGACGCAGTCACACACCAACATCATGCATGTTTAACTCAGTCACACGCAAACATCATGCATGTTTAACACAGTTACACACCAACATCATGCAAGTTTAAAGCAGTCACACGCCAAAATCATGCATGTTTAAAGCAGTCACACTCCAACATCATGCATGTTTAACACAGTCACACTCCAACATCATGCATGTTTAACACAGTCACACACCAACATCATGCAAGTTTAAAGCAGTCACACACCAACATTATGAATGTTTAACACAGTCACACGCCAACATCATGCATTTTTAACACATACACACGCCAACATCATGCATGTTTAACACAGTCACACTCCAACATCATGCATATTTAAAGTAGTCACACACCAACATCATGCATGTTTAACACAGTCAAACGCAAACATCATGCATGTTTAATACAGTCACACGCCAAAATCATGCATGTTTATCACAGTCACACTCCAACATCATGCATGTTTAAAGCAGTCACACACCAACATCATGCATGTATAACACAGTCACACGCCAACATCATGCAAGTTTAAAGCAGTCACACGCCAACATCGTGCATGTTTGAGGCAGTCACACGCCAACATCCTGCATGTTTAACACAGTCACACACCAACATCATGCATGTTTAACACAGTCACACACCAACATCATGCATGTTTAAAGCAGTCACACGCAAACATCATGCATGTTTAAAGCAGTCACACGCAAACATCATGCATGTTTAATACAGTCACACGCCAACATCATGCATGTTTATCACAGTCACACTCCAAAATCATGCATGTTTAAAGCAGTCACACACCAACATCATGCATGTATAACACAGTCACACGCCAACATCATGCAAGTTTAAAGCAGTCACACGCCAACATCGTGCATGTTTGAAGCAGTCACACGCCAACATCGTGCATGTTTAACACAGTCACACACCAACATCATGCATGTTTAACACAGTCACACACCAACATCATGCATGTTTAAAGCAGTCACACGCAAACATCATGCATGTTTAAAGCAGTCACACGCAAACATCATGCATGTTTAACGCAGTCACACACCAACATCCTGCATGTTTGACGCAGTCACACACCAACATCATGCATGTTTAACTCAGTCACACGCAAACATCATGCATGTTTAACACAGTTACACACCAACATCATGCAAGTTTAAAGCAGTCACACGCCAAAATCATGCATGTTTAAAGCAGTCACACTCCAACATCATGCATGTTTAACACAGTCACACTCCAACATCATGCATGTTTAACACAGTCACACACCAACATCATGCAAGTTTAAAGCAGTCACACACCAACATTATGAATGTTTAACACAGTCACACGCCAACATCATGCATTTTTAACACATACACACGCCAACATCATGCATGTTTAACACAGTCACACTCCAACATCATGCATATTTAAAGTAGTCACACACCAACATCATGCATGTTTAACACAGTCACACGCCATCATCATGCATGTTTAACACAGTCACACGCCAACATCATTCATTTTTAACACAGTCACACGCCATCATTATGCATGTTTAAAACAGTCACACACCAACATCATGCATGTTTAACACAGTCACACACCAACATCATGCATGTTTAACACAGTCACACACCAACATCATGCATGTTTAACGCAGTCACACGCCAACATCATGCATGTTTAACACAGTAACACACCAACATCATGCATGTTTAACGCAGTCACACGCCAACATCATGCATGTTTAACACAGTCACACACCAACATCATGCATGTTTAACACAGTCACACACCAACATCATGCATGTTTAACACAGTCACACACCAACATCATGCATGTTTAACGCAGTCACACACCAACATCATGCATGTTTAACGCAGTCACACACCAACATCATGCATGTTTAACACAGTCACACACCAACATCATGCATGTTTAACGCAGTCACACACCAACATCATGCATGTTTAAAGCAGTCACACACCAACATCATGCATGTTTAACGCAGTCACACACCAACATCATGCATGTTTAACGCAGTCACACACCAACATCATGCATGTTTAACGCAGTCACACACCAACATCATGCATGTTTAACACAGTCACACACACACATCATGCATGTTTAATACAGTCACACACCAACATCATGCATGTTTAAAGCAGTCACACGCCAACATCATGCATGTTTAACACAGTCACACACCAACATCATGCATGTTTAAAGCAGTCACACACCAACATCATGCATGTATAACACAGTCACACGCCAACATCATGCAAGTTTAAAGCAGTCACACGCCAACATCATGCATGTTTGAAGCAGTCACACGCCAACATCGTGCATGTTTAACACAGTCACACACCAACATCATGCATGTTTAACACAGTCACACACCAACATCATGCATGTTTAATACAGTCACACGCCAACATCATGCATGTTTATCACAGTCACACTCCAAAATCATGCATGTTTAAAGCAGTCACACGCAAACATCATGCATGTTTAACACAGTCACACGCCAACATCATGCAAGTTTAAAGCAGTCACACACCAACATCATGCATTTTTAACACAGTCACACACCAACATCATCCATGTTTACAGCAGTCACACTCCAACATCATGCATGTTTAAGGCAGTCACACACCAACATCATGCATGTTTAAAGCAGTCACACTCCAACATCATGCATGTTTAAAGCAGTCACACGCAAACATCATGCATGTTTAACACAGTCACACTCCAACATCATGCATGTTTAACACAGTCACACACCAACATCATGCATGTTTAAAGCAGTCACACTCCAACATCATGTATGTTTAACACAGTCACACACCAACATCATGTATGTTTACAGCAGTCACACTCCAACATCATGCATGTTTGAGGCAGTCACACACCAACATCATGCATGTTTAAAGCAGTCACACTCCAACATCATGCATGTTTAACGCAGTCACACGCAAACATCATGCATGTTTAACACAGTCACACTCCAACATCATGCATGTTTAACACAGTCACACACCAACATCATGCATGTTTAAAGCAGTCACACTCCAACATCATGCATGTTTAAAGCAGTCACACTCCAACATCATGCATGTTTAACACAGTCACACGCCAACATCATGCAAGTTTAAAGCAGTCACACTCCAACATCATGCATTTTTAACACAGTCACACGCCAACATCATGCGAGTTTAAAGCAGTCACACTCCAACATCATGCATGTTTAAAGCAGTCACACACCAACATCATGCATGTTTAACACAGTCACACTCCAACATCATGCATGTTTAAAGCAGTCACACACAAACATCATGCATGTTTAAAGCAGTCACACACCAACATTATGAATGTTTAACACAGTCACACGCCAAAATCATGCATTTTTAACACATACACACGCCAACATCATGCATGTTTAACACAGTCACACTCCAACATCATGCATATTTAAAGTAGTCACACACCAACATCATGCATGTTTAACACAGTCACACGCCATCATCATGCATGTTTAATACAGTCACACGCCAACATCATGCATGTTTATCACAGTCACACTCCAACATCATGCATGTTTAAAGCAGTCACACACCAACATCATGCATGTATAACACAGTCACACGCCAACATCATGCAATTTAAAGCAGTCACACGCCAACATCGTGCATGTTTGAGGCAGTCACACGCCAACATCCTGCATGTTTAACACAGTCACACACCAACATCATGCATGTTTAACACAGTCACACACCAACATCATGCATGTTTAAAGCAGTCACACGCAAACATCATGCATGTTTAAAGCAGTCACACGCAAACATCATGCATGTTTAATACAGTCACACGCCAACATCATGCATGTTTATCACAGTCACACTCCAAAATCATGCATGTTTAAAGCAGTCACACACCAACATCATGCATGTATAACACAGTCACACGCCAACATCATGCAAGTTTAAAGCAGTCACACGCCAACATCGTGCATGTTTGAAGCAGTCACACGCCAACATCGTGCATGTTTAACACAGTCACACACCAACATAATGCATGTTTAACACAGTCACACACCAACATCATGCATGTTTAAAGCAGTCACACGCAAACATCATGCATGTTTAAAGCAGTCACACGCAAACATCATGCATGTTTAACGCAGTCACACACCAACATCCTGCATGTTTGACGCAGTCACATACCAACATCATGCATGTTTAACTCAGTCACACGCAAACATCATGCATGTTTAACACAGTTACACACCAACATCATGCAAGTTTAAAGCAGTCACACTCCAACATCATGCATGTTTAAAGCAGTCACACGCAAACATCATGCATGTTTAACACAGTCACACGCCAAAATCATGCATGTTTAAAGCAGTCACACTCCAACATCATGCATGTTTAAAGCAGTCACACTCCAACATCATGCATGTTTAAAGCAGTCACACTCCAACATCATGCATGTTTAAAGCAGTCACATGCAAACATCATGCATGTTTAACACAGTCACACGCCAACATCATGCAAGTTTAAAGCAGTCACACTCCAACATCATGCATGTTTAAAGCAGTCACACACCAACATCATGCATGTTTAACACAGTCACACTCCAACATCATGCATGTTTAACACAGTCACACACCAACATCATGCATGTTTAACACAGTCACACTCCAACATCATGCATGTTTAATACAGTCACATGCCAACATCGCGCATGTTTAACGCAGTCACACACCAACATCATGCATGTTTAACACAGTCACACACCAACATCATGCATGTTTAACACAGTCACACACCAACATCATGCATGTTTAACACAGTCACACACCAACATCATGCATGTTTAACACAGTCACACACCAACATCATGCATGTTTAACACAGTCACACACCAACATCATGCATGTTTAACGCAGTCACACACCAACATCATGCATGTTTAACGCAGTCACACACAGACATCATGCATGTTTAACACAGTCACACACCAACATCATGCATGTTTAACACAGTCACACACCAACATCATGCATGTTTAATGCAGTCACACGCCAACATCAGGCATGTTTAACACAGTCACACACCAACATCATGCATGTTTAAAGATTTCACACGCCAACATCATGCATGTTTAACACAGTCACACCCCAAAATCATGCATGTTTAATACAGTCACACGCCAAAATCATGCATGTTTATCACAGTCACACTCCAACATCATGCATGTTTAAAGCAGTCACACACCAACATCATGCATGTATAACACAGTCACACGCCAACATCATGCAAGTTTAAAGCAGTCACACGCCAACATCGTGCATGTTTGAGGCAGTCACACGCCAACATCCTGCATGTTTAACACAGTCACACACCAACATCATGCATGTTTAAAGCAGTCACACACCAACATCATGCATGTTTAAAGCAGTCACACGCAAACATCATGCATGTTTAAAGCAGTCACACGCCAACATCATGCATGTTTAACACAGTCACACACCAACATCATGCATGTTTAACACAGTAACACACCAACATCATGCATGTTTAACGCAGTCACACGCCAACATCATGCATGTTTAACACAGTCACACACCAACATCATGCATGTTTAACACAGTCACACACCAACATCATGCATGTTTAACACAGTCACACACCAACATCATGCATGTTTAACGCAGTCACACACCAACATCATGCATGTTTAACGCAGTCACACACCAACATCATGCATGTTTAACACAGTCACACACCAACATCATGCATGTTTAACGCAGTCACACACCAACATCATGCATGTTTAAAGCAGTCACACACCAACATCATGCATGTTTAACACAGTCACACACCAACATCATGCATGTTTAACGCAGTCACACACCAACATCATGCATGTTTAACGCAGTCACACACCAACATCATGCATGTTTAACACAGTCACACACACACATCATGCATGTTTAATACAGTCACACACCAACATCATGCATGTTTAAAGCAGTCACACGCCAACATCATGCATGTTTAACACAGTCACACACCAACATCATGCATGTTTAAAGCAGTCACACACCAACATCATGCATGTATAACACAGTCACACGCCAACATCATGCAAGTTTAAAGCAGTCACACGCCAACATCATGCATGTTTGAAGCAGTCACACGCCAACATCGTGCATGTTTAACACAGTCACACACCAACATCATGCATGTTTAACACAGTCACACACCAACATCATGCATGTTTAACACAGTCACACTCCAACATCATGCATGTTTAATACAGTCACATGCCAACATCGTGCATGTTTAACGCAGTCACACACCAACATCATGCATGTTTAAAGCAGTCACACACAAACATCATGCATGTTTAACTCAGTCACACGCAAACATCATGCATGTTTAACACAGTCACACGCCAACATCATGCAAGTTTAAAGCTGTCACACGCCAACATCATGCATTTTTAACACAGTCACACACCAACATCATGCATGTTTACAGCAGTCACACTCCAACATCATGCATGTTTAAGGCAGTCACACACCAACATCATGCATGTTTAAAGCAGTCACACTCCAACATCATGCATGTTTAAAGCAGTCACACGCAAACATCATGCATGTTTAACACAGTCACACTCCAACATCATGCATGTTTAACACAGTCACACACCAACATCATGCATGTTTAAAGCAGTCACACTCCAACATCATGCATGTTTAACACAGTCACACACCAACATCATGTATGTTTACAGCAGTCACACTCCAACATCATGCATGTTTAAGGCAGTCACACACCAACATCATGCATGTTTAAAGCAGTCACACTCCAACATCATGCATGTTTAACGCAGTCACACGCAAACATCATGCATGTTTAACACAGTCACACTCCAACATCATGCATGTTTAACACAGTCACACACCAACTTCATGCATGTTTAAAGCAGTCACACTCCAACATCATGCATGTTTAAAGCAGTCACACGCAAACATCATGCATGTTTAACACAGTCACACGCCAACATCATGCAAGTTTAAAGCAGTCACACGCCAACATCATGCATTTTTAACACAGTCACACACCAACATCATGCATGTTTAAAGCAGTCACACACCAACATCATGCATGTTTAAAGCAGTCACACACCAACATCATGCATGTTTAACGCAGTCACACGCCAACATCATGCATGTTTAACACAGTCACACACCAACATCATGCATGTTTAACACAGTAACACACCAACATCATGCATGTTTAACGCAGTCACACGCCAACATCATGCATGTTTAACACAGTCACACACCAACATCATGCATGTTTAACACAGTCACACACCAACATCATGAATGTTTAACACAGTCACACACCAACATCATGCATGTTTAACGCAGTCACACACCAACATCATGCATGTTTAACGCAGTCACACACCAACATCATGCATGTTTAACACAGTCACACACCAACATCATGCATGTTTAACGCAGTCACACACCAACATCATGCATGTTTAAAGCAGTCACACACCAACATCATGCATGTTTAACGCAGTCACACACCAACATCATGCATGTTTAACGCAGTCACACACCAACATCATGCATGTTTAACGCAGTCACACACCAACATCATGCATGTTTAACACAGTCACACACACACATCATGCATGTTTAATACAGTCACACACCAACATCATGCATGTTTAAAGCAGTCACACGCCAACATCATGCATGTTTAACACAGTCACACACCAACATCATGCATGTTTAAAGCAGTCACACACCAACATCATGCATGTATAACACAGTCACACGCCAACATCATGCAAGTTTAAAGCAGTCACACGCCAACATCATGCATGTTTGAAGCAGTCACACGCCAACATCGTGCATGTTTAACACAGTCACACACCAACATCATGCATGTTTAACACAGTCACACACCAACATCATGCATGTTTAACACAGTCACACTCCAACATCATGCATGTTTAATACAGTCACATGCCAACATCGTGCATGTTTAACGCAGTCACACACCAACATCATGCATGTTTAAAGCAGTCACACACAAACATCATGCATGTTTAACTCAGTCACACGCAAACATCATGCATGTTTAACACAGTCACACGCCAACATCATGCAAGTTTAAAGCTGTCACACGCCAACATCATGCATTTTTAACACAGTCACACACCAACATCATGCATGTTTACAGCAGTCACACTCCAACATCATGCATGTTTAAGGCAGTCACACACCAACATCATGCATGTTTAAAGCAGTCACACTCCAACATCATGCATGTTTAAAGCAGTCACACGCAAACATCATGCATGTTTAACACAGTCACACTCCAACATCATGCATGTTTAACACAGTCACACACCAACATCATGCATGTTTAAAGCAGTCACACTCCAACATCATGCATGTTTAACACAGTCACACACCAACATCATGTATGTTTACAGCAGTCACACTCCAACATCATGCATGTTTAAGGCAGTCACACACCAACATCATGCATGTTTAAAGCAGTCACACTCCAACATCATGCATGTTTAACGCAGTCACACGCAAACATCATGCATGTTTAACACAGTCACACTCCAACATCATGCATGTTTAACACAGTCACACACCAACTTCATGCATGTTTAAAGCAGTCACACTCCAACATCATGCATGTTTAAAGCAGTCACACGCAAACATCATGCATGTTTAACACAGTCACACGCCAACATCATGCAAGTTTAAAGCAGTCACACGCCAACATCATGCATTTTTAACACAGTCACACACCAACATCATGCATGTTTAAAGCAGTCACACACCAACATTATGCATGTTTAAAGCAGTCACACTCCAACATCATGCATGTTTAAAGCAGTCACACGCAAACATCATGCATGTTTAACACAGTCACACGCCAACATCATGCGAGTTTAAAGCAGTCACACTCCAACATCATGCATGTTTAAAGCAGTCACACACAAACATCATGCATGTTTAAAGCAGTCACACACCAACATTATGAATGTTTAACACAGTCACACGCCAAAATCATGCATTTTTAACACATACACACGCCAACATCATGCATGTTTAACACAGTCACACTCCAACATCATGCATGTTTAAAGCAGTCACACACCAACATCATGCATGTTTAACACAGTCACACGCCATCATCATGCATGTTTAACACAGTCACACGCCAACATCATTCATTTTTAACACAGTCACACGCCATCATTATGCATGTTTAAAACAGTCACACAACAACATCATGCATGTTTAACACAGTCACACACCAACATCATGCATGTTTAACACAGTCACACACCAACATCATGCATGTTTAACGCAGTCACACGCCAACATCATGCATGTTTAACACAGTCACACACCAACATCATGCATGTTTAACACAGTCACACACCAACATCATGCATGTTTGACGCAGTCACACGCCAACATCATGCATGTTTAACACAGTCACACACCAACATCATGCATGTTTAACACAGTCACACGCCAACATCATGCATGTTTAACACAGTCACACACCAACATCATGCATGTTTAACGCAGTCACACACCAACATCATGCATGTTTAACGCAGTCACACACCAACATCATGCATGTTTAACACAGTCACACACCAACATCATGCATGTTTAACGCAGTCACACACCAACATCATGCATGTTTAAAGCAGTAACACACCAACATCATGCATGTTTAACGCAGTCACACACCAACATCATGCATGTTTAACGCAGTCACACACCAACATCATGCATGTTTAACACAGTCACACACCAACATCATGCATGTTTAACACAGTCACACACACACATCATGCATGTTTAATACAGTCACACACCAACATCATGCATGTTTAAAGCAGTCACACGCCAACATCAGGCATGTTTAACACAGTCACACGCCAACATCATGCGAGTTTAAAGCAGTCACACTCCAACATCATGCATGTTTAAAGCAGTCACACACCAACATCATGCATGTTTAACACAGTCACACTCCAACATCATGCATGTTTAAAGCAGTCACACACAAACATCATGCATGTTTAAAGCAGTCACACACCAACATTATGAATGTTTAACACAGTCACACGCCAAAATCATGCATTTTTAACACATACACACGCCAACATCATGCATGTTTAACACAGTCACACTCCAACATCATGCATGTTTAAAGCAGTCACACACCAACATCATGCATGTTTAACACAGTCACACGCCATCATCATGCATGTTTAAAGCAGTAACACACCAACATCATGCATGTTTAACGCAGTCACACACCAACATCATGCATGTTTAACGCAGTCACACACCAACATCATGCATGTTTAACACAGTCACACACCAACATCATGCATGTTTAACACAGTCACACACACACATCATGCATGTTTAATACAGTCACACACCAACATCATGCATGTTTAAAGCAGTCACACGCAAACATTATGCATGTTTAACACAGTTACACGCCAACATCATGCGAGTTTAAAGCAGTCACACTCCAACATCATGCATGTTTAAAGCAGTCACACACCAACATCATGCATGTTTAACACAGTCACACTCCAACATCATGCATGTTTAAAGCAGTCACACACAAACATCATGCATGTTTAAAGCAGTCACACTCCAACATCATGCATGTTTAACGCAGTCACACGCAAACATCATGCATGTTTAACACAGTCACACTCCAACATCATGCATGTTTAACACAGTCACACACCAACTTCATGCATGTTTAAAGCAGTCACACTCCAACATCATGCATGTTTAAAGCAGTCACACGCAAACATCATGCATGTTTAACACAGTCACACGCCAACATCATGCAAGTTTAAAGCAGTCACACGCCAACATCATGCATTTTTAACACAGTCACACACCAACATCATGCATGTTTAAAGCAGTCACACACCAACATCATGCATGTTTAAAGCAGTCACACTCCAACATCATGCATGTTTAAAGCAGTCACACGCAAACATCATGCATGTTTAACACAGTCACACGCCAACATCATGCGAGTTTAAAGCAGTCACACTCCAACATCATGCATGTTTAAAGCAGTCACACACAAACATCATGCATGTTTAAAGCAGTCACACACCAACATTATGAATGTTTAACACAGTCACACGCCAAAATCATGCATTTTTAACACATACACACGCCAACATCATGCATGTTTAACACAGTCACACTCCAACATCATGCATGTTTAAAGCAGTCACACACCAACATCATGCATGTTTAACACAGTCACACGCCATCATCATGCATGTTTAACACAGTCACACGCCAACATCATTCATTTTTAACACAGTCACACGCCATCATTATGCATGTTTAAAACAGTCACACACCAACATCATGCATGTTTAACACAGTCACACACCAACATCATGCATGTTTAACACAGTCACACACCAACATCATGCATGTTTAACGCAGTCACACGCCAACATCATGCATGTTTAACACAGTCACACACCAACATCATGCATGTTTAACACAGTCACACACCAACATCATGCATGTTTGACGCAGTCACACGCCAACATCATGCATGTTTAACACAGTCACACACCAACATCATGCATGTTTAACACAGTCACACACCAACATCATGCATGTTTAACACAGTCACACACCAACATCATGCATGTTTAACGCAGTCACACACCAACATCATGCATGTTTAACGCAGTCACACACCAACATCATGCATGTTTAACACAGTCACACACCAACATCATGCATGTTTAACGCAGTAACACACCAACATCATGCATGTTTAAAGCAGTAACACACCAACATCATGCATGTTTAACGCAGTCACACACCAACATCATGCATGTTTAACGCAGTCACACACCAACATCATGCATGTTTAACACAGTCACACACCAACATCATGCATGTTTAACACAGTCACACACACACATCATGCATGTTTAATACAGTCACACACCAACATCATGCATGTTTAAAGCAGTCACACGCCAACATCAGGCATGTTTAACACAGTCACACGCCAACATCATGCGAGTTTAAAGCAGTCACACTCCAACATCATGCATGTTTAAAGCAGTCACACACCAACATCATGCATGTTTAACACAGTCACACTCCAACATCATGCATGTTTAAAGCAGTCACACACAAACATCATGCATGTTTAAAGCAGTCACACACCAACATTATGAATGTTTAACACAGTCACACGCCAAAATCATGCATTTTTAACACATACACACGCCAACATCATGCATGTTTAACACAGTCACACTCCAACATCATGCATGTTTAAAGCAGTCACACACCAACATCATGCATGTTTAACACAGTCACACGCCATCATCATGCATGTTTAACACAGTCACACGCCAACATCATTCATTTTTAACACAGTCACACGCCATCATTATGCATGTTTAAAACAGTCACACACCAACATCATGCATGTTTAACACAGTCACACACCAACATCATGCATGTTTAACACAGTCACACACCAACATCATGCATGTTTAACGCAGTCACACGCCAACATCATGCATGTTTAACACAGTCACACACCAACATCATGCATGTTTAACACAGTCACACACCAACATCATGCATGTTTGACGCAGTCACACGCCAACATCATGCATGTTTAACACAGTCACACACCAACATCATGCATGTTTAACACAGTCACACACCAACATCATGCATGTTTAACACAGTCACACACCAACATCATGCATGTTTAACGCAGTCACACACCAACATCATGCATGTTTAACGCAGTCACACACCAACATCATGCATGTTTAACACAGTCACACACCAACATCATGCATGTTTAACGCAGTCACACACCAACATCATGCATGTTTAAAGCAGTAACACACCAACATCATGCATGTTTAACGCAGTCACACACCAACATCATGCATGTTTAACGCAGTCACACACCAACATCATGCATGTTTAACACAGTCACACACCAACATCATGCATGTTTAACACAGTCACACACACACATCATGCATGTTTAATACAGTCACACACCAACATCATGCATGTTTAAAGCAGTCACACGCCAACATCAGGCATGTTTAACACAGTCACACGCCAACATCATGCGAGTTTAAAGCAGTCACACTCCAACATCATGCATGTTTAAAGCAGTCACACACCAACATCATGCATGTTTAACACAGTCACACTCCAACATCATGCATGTTTAAAGCAGTCACACACAAACATCATGCATGTTTAAAGCAGTCACACACCAACATTATGAATGTTTAACACAGTCACACGCCAAAATCATGCATTTTTAACACATACACACGCCAACATCATGCATGTTTAACACAGTCACACTCCAACATCATGCATGTTTAAAGCAGTCACACACCAACATCATGCATGTTTAACACAGTCACACGCCATCATCATGCATGTTTAAAGCAGTAACACACCAACATCATGCATGTTTAACGCAGTCACACACCAACATCATGCATGTTTAACGCAGTCACACACCAACATCATGCATGTTTAACACAGTCACACACCAACATCATGCATGTTTAACACAGTCACACACACACATCATGCATGTTTAATACAGTCACACACCAACATCATGCATGTTTAAAGCAGTCACACGCAAACATCATGCATGTTTAACACAGTCACACGCCAACATCATGCGAGTTTAAAGCAGTCACACTCCAACATCATGCATGTTTAAAGCAGTCACACACCAACATCATGCATGTTTAACACAGTCACACTCCAACATCATGCATGTTTAAAGCAGTCACACACAAACATCATGCATGTTTAAAGCAGTCACACACCAACATCATGCATGTTTAACACAGTCACACGCCATCATCATGCATGTTTAACACAGTCACACGCCAACATCATTCATTTTTAACACAGTCACACGCCATCATTATGCATGTTTAAAACAGTCACACACCAACATCATGCATGTTTAACACAGTCACACACCAACATCATGCATGTTTAACACAGTCACACACCAACATCATGCATGTTTAACGCAGTCACACGCCAACATCATGCATGTTTAACACAGTCACACACCAACATCATGCATGTTTAACACAGTCACACACCAACATCATGCATGTTTGACGCAGTCACACGCCAACATCATGCATGTTTAACACAGTCACACACCAACATCATGCATGTTTAACACAGTCACACACCAACATCATGCATGTTTAACACAGTCACACACCAACATCATGCATGTTTAACGCAGTCACACACCAACATCATGCATGTTTAACGCAGTCACACACCAACATCATGCATGTTTAACACAGTCACACACCAACATCATGCATGTTTAACGCAGTCACACACCAACATCATGCATGTTTAAAGCAGTAACACACCAACATCATGCATGTTTAACGCAGTCACACACCAACATCATGCATGTTTAACGCAGTCACACACCAACATCATGCATGTTTAACACAGTCACACACCAACATCATGCATGTTTAAAGCAGTCACACGCCAACATCAGGCATGTTTAACACAGTCACACGCCAACATCATGCGAGTTTAAAGCAGTCACACTCCAACATCATGCATGTTTAAAGCAGTCACACACCAACATCATGCATGTT
Organism: Telmatherina bonti; assembly: GCF_933228915.1. Taxonomy (NCBI): domain Eukaryota; kingdom Metazoa; phylum Chordata; class Actinopteri; order Atheriniformes; family Telmatherinidae; genus Telmatherina; species Telmatherina bonti. The sequence continues at coordinate 4,236,716 of NC_136614.1, forward strand.
TAACACAGTCACACTCCAACATCATGCATGTTTAAAGCAGTCACACACAAACATCATGCATGTTTAAAGCAGTCACACACCAACATTATGAATGTTTAACACAGTCACACGCCAAAATCATGCATTTTTAACACATACACACGCCAACATCATGCATGTTTAACACAGTCACACGCCATCATCATGCATGTTTAAAGCAGTAACACACCAACATCATGCATGTTTAACGCAGTCACACACCAACATCATGCATGTTTAACGCAGTCACACACCAACATCATGCATGTTTAACACAGTCACACACCAACATCATGCATGTTTAACACAGTCACACACACACATCATGCATGTTTAATACAGTCACACACCAACATCATGCATGTTTAAAGCAGTCACACGCAAACATTATGCATGTTTAACACAGTCACACACCAACATCATGCGAGTTTAAAGCAGTCACACTCCAACATCATGCATGTTTAAAGCAGTCACACACCAACATCATGCATGTTTAACACAGTCACACTCCAACATCATGCATGTTTAAAGCAGTCACACACAAACATCATGCATGTTTAAAGCAGTCACACTCCAACATCATGCATGTTTAACGCAGTCACACGCAAACATCATGCATGTTTAACACAGTCACACTCCAACATCATGCATGTTTAACACAGTCACACACCAATTTCATGCATGTTTAAAGCAGTCACACTCCAACATCATGCATGTTTAAAGCAGTCACACGCAAACATCATGCATGTTTAACACAGTCACACGCCAACATCATGCAAGTTTAAAGCAGTCACACGCCAACATCATGCATTTTTAACACAGTCACACACCAACATCATGCATGTTTAAAGCAGTCACACACCAACATCATGCATGTTTAAAGCAGTCACACTCCAACATCATGCATGTTTAAAGCAGTCACACGCAAACATCATGCATGTTTAACACAGTCACACGCCAACATCATGCGAGTTTAAAGCAGTCACACTCCAACATCATGCATGTTTAAAGCAGTCACACACCAACATCATGCATGTTTAACACAGTCACACGCCATCATCATGCATTTTTAACACATACACACGCCAACATCATGCATGTTTAACACAGTCACACTCCAACATCATGCATGTTTAAAGCAGTCACACACCAACATCATGCATGTTTAACACAGTCACACGCCATCATCATGCATGTTTAACACAGTCACACGCCAACATCATTCATTTTTAACACAGTCACACGCCATCATTATGCATGTTTAAAACAGTCACACACCAACATCATGCATGTTTAACACAGTCACACACCAACATCATGCATGTTTAACACAGTCACACACCAACATCATGCATGTTTAACGCAGTCACACGCCAACATCATGCATGTTTAACACAGTCACACACCAACATCATGCATGTTTAACACAGTCACACACCAACATCATGCATGTTTGACGCAGTCACACGCCAACATCATGCATGTTTAACACAGTCACACACCAACATCATGCATGTTTAACACAGTCACACACCAACATCATGCATGTTTAACACAGTCACACACCAACATCATGCATGTTTAACGCAGTCACACACCAACATCATGCATGTTTAACGCAGTCACACACCAACATCATGCATGTTTAACACAGTCACACACCAACATCATGCATGTTTAACGCAGTAACACACCAACATCATGCATGTTTAAAGCAGTAACACACCAACATCATGCATGTTTAACGCAGTCACACACCAACATCATGCATGTTTAACGCAGTCACACACCAACATCATGCATGTTTAACACAGTCACACACCAACATCATGCATGTTTAACACAGTCACACACACACATCATGCATGTTTAATACAGTCACACACCAACATCATGCATGTTTAAAGCAGTCACACGCCAACATCAGGCATGTTTAACACAGTCACACGCCAACATCATGCGAGTTTAAAGCAGTCACACTCCAACATCATGCATGTTTAAAGCAGTCACACACCAACATCATGCATGTTTAACACAGTCACACTCCAACATCATGCATGTTTAAAGCAGTCACACACAAACATCATGCATGTTTAAAGCAGTCACACACCAACATTATGAATGTTTAACACAGTCACACGCCAAAATCATGCATTTTTAACACATACACACGCCAACATCATGCATGTTTAACACAGTCACACTCCAACATCATGCATGTTTAAAGCAGTCACACACCAACATCATGCATGTTTAACACAGTCACACGCCATCATCATGCATGTTTAACACAGTCACACGCCAACATCATTCATTTTTAACACAGTCACACGCCATCATTATGCATGTTTAAAACAGTCACACACCAACATCATGCATGTTTAACACAGTCACACACCAACATCATGCATGTTTAACACAGTCACACACCAACATCATGCATGTTTAACGCAGTCACACGCCAACATCATGCATGTTTAACACAGTCACACACCAACATCATGCATGTTTAACACAGTCACACACCAACATCATGCATGTTTGACGCAGTCACACGCCAACATCATGCATGTTTAACACAGTCACACACCAACATCATGCATGTTTAACACAGTCACACACCAACATCATGCATGTTTAACACAGTCACACACCAACATCATGCATGTTTAACGCAGTCACACACCAACATCATGCATGTTTAACGCAGTCACACACCAACATCATGCATGTTTAACACAGTCACACACCAACATCATGCATGTTTAACGCAGTCACACACCAACATCATGCATGTTTAAAGCAGTAACACACCAACATCATGCATGTTTAACGCAGTCACACACCAACATCATGCATGTTTAACGCAGTCACACACCAACATCATGCATGTTTAACACAGTCACACACCAACATCATGCATGTTTAACACAGTCACACACACACATCATGCATGTTTAATACAGTCACACACCAACATCATGCATGTTTAAAGCAGTCACACGCCAACATCAGGCATGTTTAACACAGTCACACGCCAACATCATGCGAGTTTAAAGCAGTCACACTCCAACATCATGCATGTTTAAAGCAGTCACACACCAACATCATGCATGTTTAACACAGTCACACTCCAACATCATGCATGTTTAAAGCAGTCACACACAAACATCATGCATGTTTAAAGCAGTCACACACCAACATTATGAATGTTTAACACAGTCACACGCCAAAATCATGCATTTTTAACACATACACACGCCAACATCATGCATGTTTAACACAGTCACACTCCAACATCATGCATGTTTAAAGCAGTCACACACCAACATCATGCATGTTTAACACAGTCACACGCCATCATCATGCATGTTTAAAGCAGTAACACACCAACATCATGCATGTTTAACGCAGTCACACACCAACATCATGCATGTTTAACGCAGTCACACACCAACATCATGCATGTTTAACACAGTCACACACCAACATCATGCATGTTTAACACAGTCACACACACACATCATGCATGTTTAATACAGTCACACACCAACATCATGCATGTTTAAAGCAGTCACACGCAAACATCATGCATGTTTAACACAGTCACACGCCAACATCATGCGAGTTTAAAGCAGTCACACTCCAACATCATGCATGTTTAAAGCAGTCACACACCAACATCATGCATGTTTAACACAGTCACACTCCAACATCATGCATGTTTAAAGCAGTCACACACAAACATCATGCATGTTTAAAGCAGTCACACACCAACATCATGCATGTTTAACACAGTCACACGCCATCATCATGCATGTTTAACACAGTCACACGCCAACATCATTCATTTTTAACACAGTCACACGCCATCATTATGCATGTTTAAAACAGTCACACACCAACATCATGCATGTTTAACACAGTCACACACCAACATCATGCATGTTTAACACAGTCACACACCAACATCATGCATGTTTAACGCAGTCACACGCCAACATCATGCATGTTTAACACAGTCACACACCAACATCATGCATGTTTAACACAGTCACACACCAACATCATGCATGTTTGACGCAGTCACACGCCAACATCATGCATGTTTAACACAGTCACACACCAACATCATGCATGTTTAACACAGTCACACACCAACATCATGCATGTTTAACACAGTCACACACCAACATCATGCATGTTTAACGCAGTCACACACCAACATCATGCATGTTTAACGCAGTCACACACCAACATCATGCATGTTTAACACAGTCACACACCAACATCATGCATGTTTAACGCAGTCACACACCAACATCATGCATGTTTAAAGCAGTAACACACCAACATCATGCATGTTTAACGCAGTCACACACCAACATCATGCATGTTTAACGCAGTCACACACCAACATCATGCATGTTTAACACAGTCACACACCAACATCATGCATGTTTAACACAGTCACACACACACATCATGCATGTTTAATACAGTCACACACCAACATCATGCATGTTTAAAGCAGTCACACGCCAACATCAGGCATGTTTAACACAGTCACACGCCAACATCATGCGAGTTTAAAGCAGTCACACTCCAACATCATGCATGTTGAAAGCAGTCACACACCAACATCATGCATGTTTAACACAGTCACACTCCAACATCATGCATGTTTAAAGCAGTCACACACAAACATCATGCATGTTTAAAGCAGTCACACACCAACATTATGAATGTTTAACACAGTCACACGCCAAAATCATGCATTTTTAACACATACACACGCCAACATCATGCATGTTTAACACAGTCACACTCCAACATCATGCATGTTTAAAGCAGTCACACACCAACATCATGCATGTTTAACACAGTCACACGCCATCATCATGCATGTTTAAAGCAGTAACACACCAACATCATGCATGTTTAACGCAGTCACACACCAACATCATGCATGTTTAACGCAGTCACACACCAACATCATGCATGTTTAACACAGTCACACACCAACATCATGCATGTTTAACACAGTCACACACACACATCATGCATGTTTAATACAGTCACACACCAACATCATGCATGTTTAAAGCAGTCACACGCAAACATTATGCATGTTTAACACAGTCACACGCCAACATCATGCGAGTTTAAAGCAGTCACACTCCAACATCATGCATGTTTAAAGCAGTCACACACCAACATCATGCATGTTTAACACAGTCACACTCCAACATCATGCATGTTTAAAGCAGTCACACACAAACATCATGCATGTTTAAAGCAGTCACACTCCAACATCATGCATGTTTAACGCAGTCACACGCAAACATCATGCATGTTTAACACAGTCACACTCCAACATCATGCATGTTTAACACAGTCACACACCAACTTCATGCATGTTTAAAGCAGTCACACTCCAACATCATGCATGTTTAAAGCAGTCACACGCAAACATCATGCATGTTTAACACAGTCACACGCCAACATCATGCAAGTTTAAAGCAGTCACACGCCAACATCATGCATTTTTAACACAGTCACACACCAACATCATGCATGTTTAAAGCAGTCACACACCAACATCATGCATGTTTAAAGCAGTCACACTCCAACATCATGCATGTTTAAAGCAGTCACACGCAAACATCATGCATGTTTAACACAGTCACACGCCAACATCATGCGAGTTTAAAGCAGTCACACTCCAACATCATGCATGTTTAAAGCAGTCACACACAAACATCATGCATGTTTAAAGCAGTCACACACCAACATTATGAATGTTTAACACAGTCACACGCCAAAATCATGCATTTTTAACACATACACACGCCAACATCATGCATGTTTAACACAGTCACACTCCAACATCATGCATGTTTAAAGCAGTCACACACCAACATCATGCATGTTTAACACAGTCACACGCCATCATCATGCATGTTTAACACAGTCACACGCCAACATCATTCATTTTTAACACAGTCACACGCCATCATTATGCATGTTTAAAACAGTCACACACCAACATCATGCATGTTTAACACAGTCACACACCAACATCATGCATGTTTAACACAGTCACACACCAACATCATGCATGTTTAACGCAGTCACACGCCAACATCATGCATGTTTAACACAGTCACACACCAACATCATGCATGTTTAACACAGTCACACACCAACATCATGCATGTTTGACGCAGTCACACGCCAACATCATGCATGTTTAACACAGTCACACACCAACATCATGCATGTTTAACACAGTCACACACCAACATCATGCATGTTTAACACAGTCACACACCAACATCATGCATGTTTAACGCAGTCACACACCAACATCATGCATGTTTAACGCAGTCACACACCAACATCATGCATGTTTAACGCAGTCACACACCAACATCATGCATGTTTAAAGCAGTAACACACCAACATCATGCATGTTTAACGCAGTCACACACCAACATCATGCATGTTTAACGCAGTCACACACCAACATCATGCATGTTTAACACAGTCACACACCAACATCATGCATGTTTAACACAGTCACACACACACATCATGCATGTTTAATACAGTCACACACCAACATCATGCATGTTTAAAGCAGTCACACGCCAACATCAGGCATGTTTAACACAGTCACACGCCAACATCATGCGAGTTTAAAGCAGTCACACTCCAACATCATGCATGTTTAAAGCAGTCACACACCAACATCATGCATGTTTAACACAGTCACACTCCAACATCATGCATGTTTAAAGCAGTCACACACAAACATCATGCATGTTTAAAGCAGTCACACACCAACATTATGAATGTTTAACACAGTCACACGCCAAAATCATGCATTTTTAACACATACACACGCCAACATCATGCATGTTTAACACAGTCACACTCCAACATCATGCATGTTTAAAGCAGTCACACACCAACATCATGCATGTTTAACACAGTCACACGCCATCATCATGCATATTTAAAGCAGTAACACACCAACATCATGCATGTTTAACGCAGTCACACACCAACATCATGCATGTTTAACGCAGTCACACACCAACATCATGCATGTTTAACGCAGTCACACACCAACATCATGCATGTTTAACACAGTCACACACACACATCATGCATGTTTAATACAGTCACACACCAACATCATGCATGTTTAAAGCAGTCACACGCAAACATCATGCATGTTTAACACAGTCACACGCCAACATCATGCGAGTTTAAAGCAGTCACACTCCAACATCATGCATGTTTAAAGCAGTCACACACCAACATCATGCATGTTTAACACAGTCACACTCCAACATCATGCATGTTTAAAGCAGTCACACACAAACATCATGCATGTTTAAAGCAGTCACACACCAACATTATGAATGTTTAACACAGTCACACGCCAAAATCATGCATTTTTAACACATACACACGCCAACATCATGCATGTTTAACACAGTCACACTCCAACATCATGCATGTTTAAAGCAGTCACACACCAACATCATGCATGTTTAACACAGTCACACGCCATCATCATGCATGTTTAACACAGTCACACGCCAACATCATTCATTTTTAACACAGTCACACGCCATCATTATGCATGTTTAAAACAGTCACACACCAACATCATGCATGTTTAACACAGTCACACACCAACATCATGCATGTTTAACACAGTCACACACCAACATCATGCATGTTTAACGCAGTCACACGCCAACATCATGCATGTTTAACACAGTCACACACCAACATCATGCATGTTTAACACAGTCACACACCAACATCATGCATGTTTGACGCAGTCACACGCTAACATCATGCATGTTTAACACAGTCACACACCAACATCATGCATGTTTAACACAGTCACACACCAACATCATGCATGTTTAACACAGTCACACACCAACATCATGCATGTTTAACGCAGTCACACACCAACATCATGCATGTTTAACGCAGTCACACACCAACATCATGCATGTTTAACACAGTCACACACCAACATCATGCATGTTTAACGCAGTCACACACCAACATCATGCATGTTTAAAGCAGTAACACACCAACATCATGCATGTTTAACGCAGTCACACACCAACATCATGCATGTTTAACGCAGTCACACACCAACATCATGCATGTTTAACACAGTCACACACCAACATCATGCATGTTTAACACAGTCACACACACACATCATGCATGTTTAATACAGTCACACACCAACATCATGCATGTTTAAAGCAGTCACACGCCAACATCAGGCATGTTTAACACAGTCACACACCAACATCATGCATGTTTAAAGCAGTCACACACCAACATCATGCATGTATAGCACAGTCACACGCCAACATCATGCATGTTTAACACAGTCACACGCAAACATCATGCATGTTTAATACAGTCACATGCCAACATCGTGCATGTTTAACGCAGTCACATACCAACATCATGCATGTTTAAAGCAGTCACACGCAAACATCATGCATGTTTAACTCAGTCACACTCCAACATCATGCATGTTTAACACAGTCACACGCCAACATCATGCAAGTTTAAAGCAGTCACACGCCAACATCATGCATTTTTAACACAGTCACACACCAACATCATGCATGTTTAAAGCAGTCACACGCAAACATCATGCATGTTTAACACAGTCACACGCCAACATCATGCAAGTTTAAAGCAGTCACACGCCAACATCATGCATTTTTAACACAGTCACACACCAACATCATGCATGTTTAAAGCAGTCACACACCAACATCATGCATGTTTAAAGCAGTCACACTCCAACATCATGCATGTTTAAAGCAGTCACACGCAAACATCATGCATGTTTAACACAGTCACACGCCAACATCATGCGAGTTTAAAGCAGTCACACTCCAACATCATGCATGTTTAAAGCAGTCACTCACCAACATCATGCATGTTTAACACAGTCACACTCCAACATCATGCATGTTTAAAGCAGTCACACACCAACATCCTTCATGTTTGACGCAGTCACACACCAACATCATGCATGTTTAACTCAGTCACACGCAAACATCATGCATGTTTAACACAGTTACACACCAACATCATGCAAGTTTAAAGCAGTCACACACCAACATCATGCATGTTTAAAGCAGTCAAACGCAAACTTCATGCATGTTTAACACAGTCACACGCCAAAATCATGCATGTTTAAAGCAGTCACACTCCAACATCATGCATGTTTAAAGCAGTCACACTCCAACATCATGCATGTTTAAAGCAGTCACACTCCAACATCATGCATGTTTAAAGCAGTCACACTCCAACATCATGCATGTTTAAAGCAGTCACATGCAAACATCATGCATGTTTAACACAGTCACACGCCAACATCATGCAAGTTTAAAGCAGTCACATTCCAACATCATGCATGTTTAAAGCAGTCACACACCAACATCATGCATGTTTAACACAGTCACACTCCAACATCATGCATGTTTAACACAGTCACACACCAACATCATGCATGTTTAACACAGTCACACTCCAACATCATGCATGTTTAATACAGTAAAATGCCAACATCGTGCATGTATAACGCAGTCACACACCAACATCATGCATGTTTAAAGCAGTCACACGCAAACATCATGCATGTTTAACTCAGTCACACGCAAACATCATGCATGTTTAACACAGTCACACGCCAACATCATGCAAGTTTAAAGCAGTCACACGCCAACATCATGCATTTTTAACACAGTCACACACCAACATCATGCATGTTTAAAGCAGTCACACGCAAACATCATGCATGTTTAACACAGTCACACGCCAACATCATGCAAGTTTAAAGCAGTCACACGCCAACATCATGCATTTTTAACACAGTCACACACCAACATCATGCATGTTTAAAGCAGTCACACACCAACATCATGCATGTTTAAAGCAGTCACACTCTAACATCATGCATGTTTAAAGCAGTCACACGCAAACATCATGCATGTTTAACACAGTCACACGCCAACATCATGCGAGTTTAAAGCAGTCACACTCCAACATAGTGCATGTTTAAAGCAGTCACACACCAACATCATGCATGTTTAACACAGTCACACTCCAACATCATGCATGTTTAAAGCAGTCACACACCAACATCATGCAAGTTCAAAGCAGTCACACACCAACATTATGAATGTTTAACACAGTCACACGCCAACATCATGCATTTTTAACACATACACACGCCAACATCATGCATGTTTAACACAGTCACACTCCAACATCATGCATATTTAAAGTAGTCACACACCAACATCATGCATGTTTAACACAGTCACACGCCATCATCATGCATGTTTAACACAGTCACACGCCAACATCATTCATTTTTAACACAGTCACACACCAACATCATGCATGTTTAATACAGTCACACACCAACATCATGCATGTTTAACGCAGTCACACGCCAACATCATGCATGTTTAACACAGTCACACACCAACATCATGCATGTTTAACACAGTCACACACCAACATCATGCATGTTTAACGCAGTCACACGCCAACATCATGCATGTTTAACACAGTCACACACCAACATCATGCATGTTTAACACAGTCACACACCAACATCATGCATGTTTAACACAGTCACACACCAACATCATGCATGTTTAACGCAGTCACACACCATCATCATGCATGTTTAACGCAGTCACACACCAACATCATGCATGTTTAACACAGTCACACACCAACATCATGCATGTTTAACGCAGTCACACACCAACATCATGCATGTTTAAAGCAGTCACACACCAACATCATGCATGTTTAACGCAGTCACACACCAACATCATGCATGTTTAACGCAGTCACACACCAACATCATGCATGTTTAACACAGTCACACACACACATCATGCATGTTTAATACAGTCACACACCAACATCATGCATGTTTAAAGCAGTCACACGCCAACATCAGGCATGTTTAACACAGTCACACACCAACATCATGCATGTTTAAAGCAGTCACACACCAACATCATGCATGTATAACACAGTCACACGCCAACATCATGCATGTTTAACACAGTCACACTCCAACATCATGCATGTTTAATACAGTCACATGCCAACATCGTGCATGTTTAACGCAGTCACACACCAACATCATGCATGTTTAAAGCAGTCACACGCAAACATCATGCATGTTTAACTCAGTCACACGCAAACATCCTGCATGTTTAACACAGTCACACGCCAACATCATGCAAGTTTAAAGCAGTCACACGCCAACATCATGCATTTTTAACACAGTCACACACCAACATCATGCATGTTTAAAGCAGTCACACGCAAACATCATGCATGTTTAACACAGTCACACGCCAACATCATGCAAGTTTAAAGCAGTCACACGCCAACATCATGCATGTTTAACACAGTCACACTCCAACATCATGCAAGTTTAAAGCAGTCACACACCAACATTATGCATTTTTAACACATACACACGCCAACATCATGCATGTTTAACACAGTCACACTCCAACATCATGCATATTTAAAGTAGTCACACACCAACATCATGCATGTTTAACACAGTCACACGCCATCATCATGCATGTTTAACACAGTCACACGCCAACATCATTCATTATTAACACAGTCACACGGCATCATTATGCATGTTTAAAACAGTCACACACCAACATCATGCATGTTTAACACAGTCACACACCAACATCATGCATGTTTAACACAGTCACACACCAACATCATGCATGTTTAACGCAGTGACACGCCAACATCATGCATGTTTAACACAGTCACACACCAACATCATGCATGTTTAACACAGTCACACACCAACATCATGCATGTTTAACGCAGTCACACGCCAACATCATGCATGTTTAACACAGTCACACACCAACATCATGCATGTTTAACACAGTCACACACCAACATCATGCATGTTTAACGCAGTCACACACCAACATCATGCATGTTTAACGCAGTCACACACCAACATCATGCATGTTTAACGCAGTCACACACCAACATCATGCATGTTTAACGCAGTCACACACCAACATCATGCATGTTTAACGCAGTCACACACTAACATCATGCATGTTTAAAGCAGTCACACACCAACATCATGCATGTTTAACGCAGTCACACACCAACATCATGCATGTTTAACGCAGTCACACACCAACATCATGCATGTTTAACACAGTCACACACCAACATCATGCATGTTTAACACAGTCACACACACACATCATGCATGTTTAATACAGTCACATACCAACATCATGCATGTTTAAAGCAGTCACACGCAAACATCAGGCATGTTTAACACAGTCACACACCAACATCATGCATGTTTAAAGCAGTCACACACCAACATCATGCATGTATAACACAGTCACACGCCAACATCATGCAAGTTTAAAGCAGTCACACGCCAACATCATGCATGTTTGAAGCAGTCACACGCAAACATCGTGCATGTTTAACACAGTCACACACCAACATCATGCATGTTTAACACAGTCACACACCAACATCATGCGTGTTTAACACAGTCACACTCCAACATCATGCATGTTTAATACAGTCACATGCCAACATCGTGCATGTTTAACGCAGTCACACACCAACATCATGCATGTTTAAAGCAGTCACACACAAACATCATGCATGTTTAACTCAGTCACACGCAAACATCATGCATGTTTAACACAGTCACACGCCAACATCATGCAAGTTTAAAGCAGTCACACGCCAACATCCTGCATGTTTAACACAGTCACACGCCAACATCATGCAAGTTTAAAGCAGTCACACGCCAACATCATGCATTTTTAACACAGTCACACACCAACATCATGCATGTTTAAAGCAGTCACACGCAAACATCATGCATGTTTAACACAGTCACACGCCAACATCATGCAAGTTTAAAGCAGTCACACGCCAACATCATGCATGTTTAACACAGTCACACTCCAACATCATGCAAGTTTAAAGCAGTCACACACCAACATTATGCATTTTTAACACATACACACGCCAACATCATGCATGTTTAACACAGTCACACTCCAACATCATGCATATTTAAAGTAGTCACACACCAACATCATGCATGTTTAACACAGTCACATGCCATCATCATGCATGTTTAACACAGTCACACGCCAACATCATTCATTATTAACACAGTCACACGGCATCATTATGCATGTTTAAAACAGTCACACACCAACATCATGCATGTTTAACACAGTCACACACCAACATCATGCATGTTTAACACAGTCACACACCAACATCATGCATGTTTAACGCAGTGACACGCCAACATCATGCATGTTTAACACAGTCACACACCAACATCATGCATGTTTAACACAGTCACACACCAACATCATGCATGTTTAACGCAGTCACACGCCAACATCATGCATGTTTAACACAGTCACACACCAACATCATGCATGTTTAACACAGTCACACACCAACATCATGCATGTTTAACGCAGTCACACACCAACATCATGCATGTTTAACGCAGTCACACACCAACATCATGCATGTTTAACGCAGTCACACACCAACATCATGCATGTTTAACGCAGTCACACACCAACATCATGCATGTTTAACGCAGTCACACACTAACATCATGCATGTTTAAAGCAGTCACACACCAACATCATGCATGTTTAACGCAGTCACACACCAACATCATGCATGTTTAACGCAGTCACACACCAACATCATGCATGTTTAACACAGTCACACACCAACATCATGCATGTTTAACACAGTCACACACACACATCATGCATGTTTAATACAGTCACATACCAACATCATGCATGTTTAAAGCAGTCACACGCAAACATCAGGCATGTTTAACACAGTCACACACCAACATCATGCATGTTTAAAGCAGTCACACACCAACATCATGCATGTATAACACAGTCACACGCCAACATCATGCAAGTTTAAAGCAGTCACACGCCAACATCATGCATGTTTGAAGCAGTCACACGCAAACATCGTGCATGTTTAACACAGTCACACACCAACATCATGCATGTTTAACACAGTCACACACCAACATCATGCGTGTTTAACACAGTCACACTCCAACATCATGCATGTTTAATACAGTCACATGCCAACATCGTGCATGTTTAACGCAGTCACACACCAACATCATGCATGTTTAAAGCAGTCACACACAAACATCATGCATGTTTAACTCAGTCACACGCAAACATCATGCATGTTTAACACAGTCACACGCCAACATCATGCAAGTTTAAAGCAGTCACACGCCAACATCATGCATTTTTAACACAGTCACACACAAACATCATGCATGTTTACAGCAGTCACACTCCAACATCATGCATGTTTAAGGCAGTCACAAACCAACATCATGCATGTTTAAAGCAGTCACACTCCAACATCATGCATGTTTAAAGCAGTCACACGAAAACATCATGCATGTTTAACACAGTCACACTCCAACATCATGCATGTTTAACACAGTCACACACCAACATCATGCATGTTTAAAGCAGTCACACTCCAACATCATGCATGTTTAAAGCAGTCACACGCAAACATCATGCATGTTTAACGCAGTCACACGCCAACATCATGCAAGTTTAAAGCAGTCACACGCCAACATCATGCATTTTCAACACAGTCACACACCAACATCATGCATGTTTAAAGCAGTCACACACCAACATCATGCATGTTTAAAGCAGTCACACTCCAACATCATGCATGTTTAAAGCAGTCACACGCAAACATCATGCATGTTTAACACAGTCACACGCCAACATCATGCGAGTTTAAAGCAGTCACACTCCAACATCATGCATGTTTAAAGCAGTCACACACCAACATCATTCATGTTTAACACAGTCACACTCCAACATCATGCATGTTTAAAGCAGTCACACACCAACATCATGCATGTTTAACACAGTCACACACCAACATCATGCAAGTTTAAAGCAGTCACACACCAACATTACGAATGTTTAACACAGTCACACGCCAACATCATGCATTTTTAACACATACACACGCCAACATCATGCATGTTTAACACAGTCACACTCCAACATCATGCATATTTAAAGTAGTCACACACCAACATCATGCATGTTTAAAGCAGTCACACGCAAACATCATGCATGTTTAACACAGTCACACACCAACATCATTCATTTTTAACACAGTCACACGCCATCATTATGCATGTTTAAAACAGTCACACACCAACATCATGCATGTTTAACACAGTCACACACCAACATCATGCATGTTTAACACAGTCACACACCAACATCATGCATGTTTAACGCAGTCACACGCCAACATCATGCATGTTTAACACAGTCACACACCAACATCATGCATGTTTAACACAGTCACACACCAACATCATGCATGTTTAACGCAGTCACACGCCAACATCATGCATGTTTAACACAGTCACACACCAACATCATGCATGTTTAACACAGTCACACACCAACATCATGCATGTTTAACACAGTCACACACCAACATCATGCATGTTTAACGCAGTCACACACCAACATCATGCATGTTTAACGCAGTCACACACCAACATCATGCATGTTTAACACAGTCACACACCAACATCATGCATGTTTAACGCAGTCACACACCAACATCATGCATGTTTAAAGCAGTCACACACCAACATCATGCATGTTTAACGCAGTCACACACCAACATCATGCATGTTTAACGCAGTCACACACCAACATCATGCATGTTTAACGCAGTCACACACCAACATCATGCATGTTTAACACAGTCACACACACACATCATGCATGTTTAATACAGTCACACACCAACATCATGCTTGTTTAAAGCAGTCACACACCAACATCATGCATGTTTAAAGCAGTCACACACCAACATCATGCATGTTTAAAGCAGTCACACGCCAACATCATGCAAGTTTAAAGCAGTGACACGCCAACATCATGCATTTTTAACACAGTCACACACCAACATCATGCATGTTTAAAGCAGTCACACACCAACATCATGCATGTTTAAAGCAGTCACACTCCAACATCATGCATGTTTAAAGCAGTCACACGCAAACATCATGCATGTTTAACACAGTCACACGCCAACATCATGCGAGTTTAAAGCAGTCACACTCCAACATCATGCATGTTTAAAGCAGTCACACACCAACATCATGCATGTTTAACACAGTCACACTCCAACATCATGCATGTTTAAAGCAGTCACACACCAACATCATGCATGTTTAACACAGTCACACACCAACATCATGCAAGTTTAAAGCAGTCACACACCAACATTATGCATTTTTAACACATACACACGCCAACATCATGCATGTTTAACACAGTCACACTCCAACATCATGCATATTTAAAGTAGTCACACACCAACATCATGCATGTTTAACGCAGTCACACACCAACATCATGCATGTTTAACACAGTCACACACCAACATCATGCATGTTTAACGCAGTCACACACCAACATCATGCATGTTTAACACAGTCACACACACACATCATGCATGTTTAATACAGTCACACACCAACATCATGCATGTTTAAAGCAGTCACACACCAACATCATGCAAGTTTTAAAGCAGTCACACACCAACATCATGCATGTTTAACGCAGTCACACACCAACATCATGCATGTTTAACGCAGTCACACACCAACATCATGCATGTTTAACGCAGTCACACACCAACATCATGCATGTTTAACACAGTCACACACACACATCATGCATGTTTAATACAGTCACACACCAACATCATGCATGTTTAAAGCAGTCACACGCCAACATCAGGCATGTTTAACACAGTCACACACCAACATCATGCATGTTTAAAGCAGTCACACACCAACATCATGCATGTATAACACAGTCACACGCCAACATCATGCAAGTTTAAAGCAGTCACACGCCAACATCATGCATGTTTGAAGCAGTCACACGCCAACATCGTGCATGTTTAACACAGTCACACACCAACATCATGCATGTTTAAAGCAGTCATACTCCAACATCATGCATGTTTAAAGCAGTCACACGCAAACATCATGCATGTTTAACACAGTCACACGCCAACATCATGCAAGTTTAAAGCAGTCACACGCCAACATCATGCATTTTTAACACAGTCACACACCAACATCATGCATGTTTAAAGCAGTCACACACCAACATCATGCATGTTTAAAGCAGTCACACTCCAACATCATGCATGTTTAAAGCAGTCACACGCAAACATCATGCATGTTTAACACAGTCACACGCCAACATCATGCGAGTTTAAAGCAGTCACACTCCAACATCATGCATGTTTAAAGCAGTCACACACCAACATCATGCATGTTTAACACAGTCACACTCCAAAATCATGCATGTTTAAAACAGTCACACACCAACATCATGCATGTTTAACACAGTCACACACCAACATCATGCATGTTTAACACAGTCACACACCAACATCATGCATGTTTAACGCAGTCACACGCCAACATCATGCATGTTTAACACAGTCACACACAAACATCATGCATGTTTAACACAGTCACACTCCAACATCATGCATGTTTAACACAGTCACACACCAACATCATGCATGTTTAAAGCAGTCACACTCCAACATCATGCATGTTTAAAGCAGTCACACGCAAACATCATGCATGTTTAACACAGTCACACTCCAACATCATGCAAGTTTAAAGCAGTCACACGCCAACATCATGCATTTTTAACACAGTCACACACCAACATCATGCATGTTTAAAGCAGTCACACTCCAACATCATGCATGTTTAAAGCAGTCACATGCAAACATCATGCATGTTTAACACAGTCACACGCCAACATCATGCGAGTTTAAAGCAGTCACACTCCAACATCATGCATGTTTAAAGCAGTCACACACCAACATCATGCATGTTTAACACAGTCACACTCCCACATCATGCATGTTTAAAGCAGTCACACACCAACATCATGCATGTTTAACACAGTCACACACCAACATCATGCAAGTTTAAAGCAGTCACACACCAACATTATGAATGTTTAACACAGTCACACGCCAACATCATGCATTTTTAACACATACACACGCCATCATCATGCATATTTAAAGTAGTCACACATCAACATCATGCATGTTTAACACAGTCACACGCCATCATCATGCATGTTTAAAGCAGTCACACACCAACATCATGCATGTTTAACGCAGTCACACACCAACATCATGCATGTTTAACGCAGTCACACACCAACATCATGCATGTTTAACGCAGTCACACACCAACATCATGCATGTTTAACACAGTCACACACACACATCATGCATGTTTAATACAGTCACACACCAACATCATGCATGTTTAAAGCAGTCACACGCCAACATCAGGCATGTTTAACACAGTCACACACCAACATCATGCATGTTTAAAGCAGTCACACACCAACATCATGCATGTATAACACAGTCACACGCCAACATCATGCAAGTTTAAAGCAGTCACACGCCAACATCATGCATGTTTGAAGCAGTCACACGCCAACATAGTGCATGTTTAACACAGTCACACACCAACATCATGCATGTTTAACACAGTCACACACCAACATCATGCATGTTTAAAGCAGTCACACTCCAACATCATGCATGTTTAAAGCAGTCACACGCAAACATCATGCATGTTTAACACAGTCACACTCCAACATCATGCATGTTTAACACAGTCACACACCAACATCATGCATGTTTAAAGCAGTCACACTCCAACATCATGCATGTTTAAAGCAGTCACACGCAAACATCATGCATGTTTAACACAGTCACACGCCAACATCATGCAAGTTTAAAGCAGTCACACACCAACATCATGCATGTTTAAAGCAGTCACACACCAACATCATGCATGTTTAACACAGTCACACGCCAACATCATGCATGTTTAAAGCAGTCACACACCAACATCATGCATGTTTAACACAGTCACACACCAACATCATGCAAGTTTAAAGCAGTCACACACCAACATTATGCATTTTTAACACATACACACGCCAACATCATGCATGTTTAACACAGTCACACTCCAACATCATGCATATTTAAAGTAGTCACACACCAACATCATGCATGTTTAACGCAGTCACACACCAACATCATGCATGTTTAACACAGTCACACACCAACATCATGCATGTTTAACGCAGTCACACACCAACATCATGCAAGTTTTAAAGCAGTCACACACCAACATCATGCATGTTTAACACAGTCACACACCAACATCATGCATGTTTAACGCAGTCACACACCAACATCATGCATGTTTAACGCAGTCACACACCAACATCATGCATGTTTAACACAGTCACACACACACATCATGCATGTTTAATACAGTCACACACCAACATCATGCATGTTTAAAGCAGTCACACGCCAACATCAGGCATGTTTAACACAGTCACACACCAACATCATGCATGTTTAAAGCAGTCACACACCAACATCATGCATGTATAACACAGTCACACGCCAACATCATGCAAGTTTAAAGCAGTCACACGCCAACATCATGCATGTTTGAAGCAGTCACACGCCAACATCGTGCATGTTTAACACAGTCACACACCAACATCATGCATGTTTAAAGCAGTCATACTCCAACATCATGCATGTTTAAAGCAGTCACACGCAAACATCATGCATCTTTAACACAGTCACACGCCAACATCATGCAAGTTTAAAGCAGTCACACGCCAACATCATGCATTTTTAACACAGTCACACACCAACATCATGCATGTTTAAAGCAGTCACACACCAACATCATGCATGTTTAAAGCAGTCACACTCCAACATCATGCATGTTTAAAGCAGTCACACGCAAACATCATGCATGTTTAACACAGTCACACGCCAACATCATGCGAGTTTAAAGCAGTCACACACCAACATCATGCATGTTTAACACAGTCACACTCCAAAATCATGCATGTTTAAAACAGTCACACACCAACATCATGCATGTTTAACACAGTCACACACCAACATCATGCATGTTTAACACAGTCACACACCAACATCATGCATGTTTAACGCAGTCACACGCCAACATCATGCATGTTTAACACAGTCACACACAAACATCATGCATGTTTAACACAGTCACACTCCAACATCATGCATGTTTAACACAGTCACACACCAACATCATGCATGTTTAAAGCAGTCACACTCCAACATCATGCATGTTTAAAGCAGTCACACGCAAACATCATGCATGTTTAACACAGTCACACGCCAACATCATGCAAGTTTAAAGCAGTCACACGCCAACATCATGCATTTTTAACACAGTCACACACCAACATCATGCATGTTTAAAGCAGTCACACACCAACATCATGCATGTTTAAAGCAGTCACACTCCAACATCATGCATGTTTAAAGCAGTCACACGCAAACATCATGCATGTTTAACACAGTCACACGCCAACATCATGCGAGTTTAAAGCAGTCACACTCCAACATCATGCATGTTTAAAGCAGTCACACACCAACATCATGCATGTTTAACACAGTCACACACCAACATCATGCATGTTTAACACAGTCACACACCAACATCATGCATGTTTAAAGCAGTCACACTCCAACATCATGCATGTTTAAAGCAGTCACACGCAAACATCATGCATGTTTAACACAGTCACACTCCAACATCATGCATGTTTAACACAGTCACACACCAACATCATGCATGTTTAAAGCAGTCACACTCCAACATCATGCATGTTTAAAGCAGTCACACGCAGACATCATGCATGTTTAACACAGTCACACGCCAACATCATGCAAGTTTAAAGCAGTCACACACCAACATCATGCATGTTTAAAGCAGTCACACACCAACATCATGCATGTTTAACACAGTCACACGCCAACATCATGCATGTTTAAAGCAGTCACACACCAACATCATGCATGTTTAACACAGTCACACACCAACATCATGCAAGTTTAAAGCAGTCACACACCAACATTATGCATTTTTAACACATACACACGCCAACATCATGCATGTTTAACACAGTCACACTCCAACATCATGCATATTTAAAGTAGTCACACACCAACATCATGCATGTTTAACGCAGTCACACACCAACATCATGCATGTTTAACACAGTCACACACCAACATCATGCATGTTTAACGCAGTCACACACCAACATCATGCAAGTTTTAAAGCAGTCACACACCAACATCATGCATGTTTAACGCAGTCACACACCAACATCATGCATGTTTAACGCAGTCACACACCAACATCATGCATGTTTAACGCAGTCACACACCAACATCATGCATGTTTAACACAGTCACACACACACATCATGCATGTTTAATACAGTCACACACCAACATCATGCATGTTTAAAGCAGTCACACGCCAACATCAGGCATGTTTAACACAGTCACACACCAACATCATGCATGTTTAAAGCAGTCACACACCAACATCATGCATGTATAACACAGTCACACGCCAACATCATGCAAGTTTAAAGCAGTCACACGCCAACATCATGCATGTTTGAAGCAGTCACACGCCAACATCGTGCATGTTTAACACAGTCACACACCAACATCATGCATGTTTAACACAGTCACACACCAACATCATGCATGTTTAAAGCAGTCACACTCCAACATCATGCATGTTTAAAGCAGTCACACGCAAACATCATGCATGTTTAACACAGTCACACTCCAACATCATGCATGTTTAACACAGTCACACACCAACATCATGCATGTTTAAAGCAGTCACACTCCAACATCATGCATGTTTAAAGCAGTCACACGCAAACATCATGCATGTTTAACACAGTCACACGCCAACATCATGCAAGTTTAAAGCAGTCACACACCAACATCATGCATGTTTAAAGCAGTCACACACCAACATCATGCATGTTTAACACAGTCACACGCCAACATCATGCATGTTTAAAGCAGTCACACACCAACATCATGCATGTTTAACACAGTCACACACCAACATCATGCAAGTTTAAAGCAGTCACACACCAACATTATGCATTTTTAACACATACACACGCCAACATCATGCATGTTTAACACAGTCACACTCCAACATCATGCATATTTAAAGTAGTCACACACCAACATCATGCATGTTTAACGCAGTCACACACCAACATCATGCATGTTTAACACAGTCACACACCAACATCATGCATGTTTAACGCAGTCACACACCAACATCATGCAAGTTTTAAAGCAGTCACACACCAACATCATGCATGTTTAACGCAGTCACACACCAACATCATGCATGTTTAACGCAGTCACACACCAACATCATGCATGTTTAACGCAGTCACACACCAACATCATGCATGTTTAACACAGTCACACACACACATCATGCATGTTTAATACAGTCACACACCAACATCATGCATGTTTAAAGCAGTCACACGCCAACATCAGGCATGTTTAACACAGTCACACACCAACATCATGCATGTTTAAAGCAGTCACACACCAACATCATGCATGTATAACACAGTCACACGCCAACATCATGCAAGTTTAAAGCAGTCACACGCCAACATCATGCATGTTTGAAGCAGTCACACGCCAACATCGTGCATGTTTAACACAGTCACACACCAACATCATGCATGTTTAAAGCAGTCATACTCCAACATCATGCATGTTTAAAGCAGTCACACGCAAACATCATGCATGTTTAACACAGTCACACGCCAACATCATGCAAGTTTAAAGCAGTCACACGCCAACATCATGCATTTTTAACACAGTCACACACCAACATCATGCATGTTTAAAGCAGTCACACACCAACATCATGCATGTTTAAAGCAGTCACACTCCAACATCATGCATGTTTAAAGCAGTCACACGCAAACATCATGCATGTTTAAAGCAGTCACACACCAACATCATGCATGTTTAACACAGTCACACTCCAAAATCATGCATGTTTAAAACAGTCACACACCAACATCATGCATGTTTAACACAGTCACACACCAACATCATGCATGTTTAACACAGTCACACACCAACATCATGCATGTTTAACGCAGTCACACGCCAACATCATGCATGTTTAACACAGTCACACACAAACATCATGCATGTTTAACACAGTCACACTCCAACATCATGCATGTTTAACACAGTCACACACCAACATCATGCATGTTTAAAGCAGTCACACTCCAACATCATGCATGTTTAAAGCAGTCACACGCAAACATCATGCATGTTTAACACAGTCACACGCCAACATCATGCAAGTTTAAAGCAGTCACACGCCAACATCATGCATTTTTAACACAGTCACACACCAACATCATGCATGTTTAAAGCAGTCACACACCAACATCATGCATGTTTAAAGCAGTCACACTCCAACATCATGCATGTTTAAAGCAGTCACACGCAAACATCATGCATGTTTAACACAGTCACACGCCAACATCATGCGAGTTTAAAGCAGTCACACTCCAACATCATGCATGTTTAAAGCAGTCACACACCAACATCATGCATGTTTAACACAGTCACACTCCCACATCATGCATGTTTAAAGCAGTCACACACCAACATCATGCATGTTTAACACAGTCACACACCAACATCATGCAAGTTTAAAGCAGTCACACACCAACATTATGAATGTTTAAAGCAGTCACACGCCAACATCAGGCATGTTTAACACAGTCACACACCAACATCATGCATGTTTAAAGCAGTCACACACCAACATCATGCATGTATAACACAGTCACACGCCAACATCATGCAAGTTTAAAGCAGTCACACGCCAACATCATGCATGTTTGAAGCAGTCACACGCCAACATAGTGCATGTTTAACACAGTCACACACCAACATCATGCATGTTTAACACAGTCACACACCAACATCATGCATGTTTAAAGCAGTCACACTCCAACATCATGCATGTTTAAAGCAGTCACACGCAAACATCATGCATGTTTAACACAGTCACACTCCAACATCATGCATGTTTAACACAGTCACACACCAACATCATGCATGTTTAAAGCAGTCACACTCCAACATCATGCATGTTTAAAGCAGTCACACGCAAACATCATGCATGTTTAACACAGTCACACGCCAACATCATGCAAGTTTAAAGCAGTCACACACCAACATCATGCATGTTTAAAGCAGTCACACACCAACATCATGCATGTTTAACACAGTCACACGCCAACATCATGCATGTTTAAAGCAGTCACACACCAACATCATGCATGTTTAACACAGTCACACACCAACATCATGCAAGTTTAAAGCAGTCACACACCAACATTATGCATTTTTAACACATACACACGCCAACATCATGCATGTTTAACACAGTCACACTCCAACATCATGCATATTTAAAGTAGTCACACACCAACATCATGCATGTTTAACGCAGTCACACACCAACATCCTGCATGTTTAACACAGTCACACACCAACATCATGCATGTTTAACGCAGTCACACACCAACATCATGCAAGTTTTAAAGCAGTCACACACCAACATCATGCATGTTTAACGCAGTCACACACCAACATCATGCATGTTTAACGCAGTCACACACCAACATCATGCATGTTTAACGCAGTCACACACCAACATCATGCATGTTTAACACAGTCACACACACACATCATGCATGTTTAATACAGTCACACACCAACATCATGCATGTTTAAAGCAGTCACACGCCAACATCAGGCATGTTTAACACAGTCACACACCAACATCATGCATGTTTAAAGCAGTCACACACCAACATCATGCATGTATAACAAAGTCACACGCCAACATCATGCAAGTTTAAAGCAGTCACACGCCAACATCATGCATGTTTGAAGCAGTCACACACCAACATCATGCATGTTTAAAGCAGTCATACTCCAACATCATGCATGTTTAAAGCAGTCACACGCAAACATCATGCATGTTTAACACAGTCACACGCCAACATCATGCAAGTTTAAAGCAGTCACACGCCAAAATCATGCATTTTTAACACAGTCACACACCAACATCATGCATGTTTAAAGCAGTCACACACCAACATCATGCATGTTTAAAGCAGTCACACTCCAACATCATGCATGTTTAAAGCAGTCACACGCAAACATCATGCATGTTTAACACAGTCACACGCCAACATCATGCGAGTTTAAAGCAGTCACACTCCAACATCATGCATGTTTAAAGCAGTCACACACCAACATCATGCATGTTTAACACAGTCACACTCCAAAATCATGCATGTTTAAAACAGTCACACACCAACATCATGCATGTTTAACACAGTCACACACCAACATCATGCATGTTTAACACAGTCACACACCAACATCATGCATGTTTAACGCAGTCACACGCCAACATCATGCATGTTTAACACAGTCACACACAAACATCATGCATGTTTAACACAGTCACACTCCAACATCATGCATGTTTAACACAGTCACACACCAACATCATGCATGTTTAAAGCAGTCACACTCCAACATCATGCATGTTTAAAGCAGTCACACGCAAACATCATGCATGTTTAACACAGTCACACGCCAACATCATGCAAGTTTAAAGCAGTCACACGCCAACATCATGCATTTTTAACACAGTCACACACCAACATCATGCATGTTTAAAGCAGTCACACACAAACATCATGCATGTTTAAAGCAGTCACACTCCAACATCATGCATGTTTAAAGCAGTCACACGCAAACATCATGCATGTTTAACACAGTCACACGCCAACATCATGCGAGTTTAAAGCAGTCACACTCCAACATCATGCATGTTTAAAGCAGTCACACACCAACATCATGCATGTTTAACACAGTCACACTCCCACATCATGCATGTTTAAAGCAGTCACACACCAACATCATGCATGTTTAACACAGTCACACACCAACATCATGCAAGTTTAAAGCAGTCACACACCAACATTATGAATGTTTAACACAGTCACATGCCAACATCATGCATTTTTAACACATACACACGCCAACATCATGCATATTTAAAGTAGTCACACATCAACATCATGCATGTTTAACACAGTCACACGCCATCATCATGCATGTTTAACACAGTCACACGCCAACATCATTCATTTTTAACACAGTCACACGCCATCATTATGCATGTTTAAAACAGTCACACACCAACATCATGCATGTTTAACACAGTCACACACCAACATCATGCATGTTTAACACAGTCACACACCAACATCATGCATGTTTAACGCAGTCACACGCCAACATCATGCATGTTTAACACAGTCACACACCAACATCATGCATGTTTAACACAGTCACACACCAACATCATGCATGTTTAACGCAGTCACACGCCAACATCATGCATGTTTAACACAGTCACACACCAACATCATGCATGTTTAACACAGTCACACACCAACATCATGCATGTTTAACACAGTCACACACCAACATCATGCATGTTTAACGCAGTCACACACCAACATCATGCATGTTTAACGCAGTCACACACCAACATCATGCAAGTTTAACACAGTCACACACCAACATCATGCATGTTTAACGCAGTCACACACCAACATCATGCATGTTTAAAGCAGTCACACACCAACATCATGCATGTTTAACGCAGTCACACACCAACATCAGGCATGTTTAACACAGTCACACACCAACATCATGCATGTTTAAAGCAGTCACACACCAACATCATGCATGTATAACACAGTCACACGCCAACATCATGCAAGTTTAAGGCAGTCACACGCCAACATCATGCATGTTTGAAGCAGTCACACGCCAACATAGTGCATGTTTAACACAGTCACACACCAACATCATGCATGTTTAACACAGTCACACACCAACATCATGCATGTTTAAAGCAGTCACACTCCAACATCATGCATGTTTAAAGCAGTCACACGCAAACATCATGCATGTTTAACACAGTCACACTCCAACATCATGCATGTTTAACACAGTCACACACCAACATCATGCATGTTTAAAGCAGTCACACTCCAACATCATGCATGTTTAAAGCAGTCACACGCAAACATCATGCATGTTTAACACAGTCACACGCCAACATCATGCAAGTTTAAAGCAGTCACACACCAACATCATGCATGTTTAAAGCAGTCACACACCAACATCATGCATGTTTAACACAGTCACACGCCAACATCATGCATGTTTAAAGCAGTCACACACCAACATCATGCATGTTTAAAGCAGTCACACACCAACATCATGCATGTTTAAAGCAGTCACACACCAACATCATGCATGTTTAACGCAGTCACACACCAACATCATGCATGTTTAACGCAGTCACACACCAACATCATGCATGTTTAACGCAGTCACACACCAACATCATGCATGTTTAACGCAGTCACACACCAACATCATGCATGTTTAACACAGTCACACACCAACATCATGCATGTTTAACGCAGTCACACGCCAACATCAGGCATGTTTAACACAGTCACACACCAACATCATGCATGTTTAAAGATTTCACACGCCAACATCATGCATGTTTAACACAGTCACACCCCAACATCATGCATGTTTAATACAGTCACACGCCAACATCATGCATGTTTATCACAGTCACACTCCAACATCATGCATGTTTAAAGCAGTCACACACCAACATCATGCATGTATAACACAGTCACACGCCAACATTATGCAAGTTTAAAGCAGTCACACGCCAACATCGTGCATGTTTGAAGCAGTCACAAGCCAACATCGTGCATGTTTAACACAGTCACACACCAATATCATGCATGTTTAACACAGTCACACACCAACATCATGCATGTTTAAAGCAGTCACACGCAAACATCATGCATGTTTAAAGCAGTCACACACCAACATCCTGCATGTTTAACGCAGTCACACACCAACATCATGCATGTTTATCTCAGTCACACGCAAACATCATGCATGTTTAACACAGTCACACGCCAACATCATGCAAGTTTAAAGCAGTCACACGCAAACATCATGCATGTTTAAAGCAGTCACACGCAAACATCATGCATGTTTAACACAGTCACACGCCAAAATCATGCATGTTTAAAGCAGTCACACTCCAACATCATGCATGTTTAAAGCAGTCACACTCCAACATCATGCATATTTAAAGCAGTCACACTCCAACATCATGCATGTTTAAAGCAGTCACACGCCAACATCATGCAAGTTTAAAGCAGTCACACGCCAACATCATGCATTTTTAACACAGTCACACACCAACATCATGCATGTTTAAAGCAGTCACACACCAACATCATGCATGTTTAAAGCAGTCACACTCCAACATCATGCATGTTTAAAGCAGTCACACGCAAACATCATGCATGTTTAACACAGTCACACGCCAACATCATGCGAGTTTAAAGCAGTCACACTCCAACATCATGCATGTTTAAAGCAGTCACACACCAACATCATGCATGTTTAACACAGTCACACTCCCACATCATGCATGTTTAAAGCAGTCACACACCAACATCATGCATGTTTAACACAGTCACACACCAACATCATGCAAGTTTAAAGCAGTCACACACCAACATTATGAATGTTTAAAGCAGTCACACGCCAACATCAGGCATGTTTAACACAGTCACACACCAACATCATGCATGTTTAAAGCAGTCACACACCAACATCATGCATGTATAACACAGTCACACGCCAACATCATGCAAGTTTAAAGCAGTCACACGCCAACATCATGCATGTTTGAAGCAGTCACACGCCAACATAGTGCATGTTTAACACAGTCACACACCAACATCATGCATGTTTAACACAGTCACACACCAACATCATGCATGTTTAAAGCAGTCACACTCCAACATCATGCATGTTTAAAGCAGTCACACGCAAACATCATGCATGTTTAACACAGTCACACTCCAACATCATGCATGTTTAACACAGTCACACACCAACATCATGCATGTTTAAAGCAGTCACACTCCAACATCATGCATGTTTAAAGCAGTCACACGCAAACATCATGCATGTTTAACACAGTCACACGCCAACATCATGCAAGTTTAAAGCAGTCACACACCAACATCATGCATGTTTAAAGCAGTCACACACCAACATCATGCATGTTTAACACAGTCACACGCCAACATCATGCATGTTTAAAGCAGTCACACACCAACATCATGCATGTTTAACACAGTCACACACCAACATCATGCAAGTTTAAAGCAGTCACACACCAACATTATGCATTTTTAACACATACACACGCCAACATCATGCATGTTTAACACAGTCACACTCCAACATCATGCATATTTAAAGTAGTCACACACCAACATCATGCATGTTTAACGCAGTCACACACCAACATCCTGCATGTTTAACACAGTCACACACCAACATCATGCATGTTTAACGCAGTCACACACCAACATCATGCAAGTTTTAAAGCAGTCACACACCAACATCATGCATGTTTAACGCAGTCACACACCAACATCATGCATGTTTAACGCAGTCACACACCAACATCATGCATGTTTAACGCAGTCACACACCAACATCATGCATGTTTAACACAGTCACACACACACATCATGCATGTTTAATACAGTCACACACCAACATCATGCATGTTTAAAGCAGTCACACGCCAACATCAGGCATGTTTAACACAGTCACACACCAACATCATGCATGTTTAAAGCAGTCACACACCAACATCATGCATGTATAACAAAGTCACACGCCAACATCATGCAAGTTTAAAGCAGTCACACGCCAACATCATGCATGTTTGAAGCAGTCACACGCCAACATCGTGCATGTTTAACACAGTCACACACCAACATCATGCATGTTTAAAGCAGTCATACTCCAACATCATGCATGTTTAAAGCAGTCACACGCAAACATCATGCATGTTTAACACAGTCACACGCCAACATCATGCAAGTTTAAAGCAGTCACACGCCAACATCATGCATTTTTAACACAGTCACACACCAACATCATGCATGTTTAAAGCAGTCACACACCAACATCATGCATGTTTAAAGCAGTCACACTCCAACATCATGCATGTTTAAAGCAGTCACACGCAAACATCATGCATGTTTAACACAGTCACACGCCAACATCATGCGAGTTTAAAGCAGTCACACTCCAACATCATGCATGTTTAAAGCAGTCACACACCAACATCATGCATGTTTAACACAGTCACACTCCAAAATCATGCATGTTTAAAACAGTCACACACCAACATCATGCATGTTTAACACAGTCACACACCAACATCATGCATGTTTAACACAGTCACACACCAACATCATGCATGTTTAACGCAGTCACACGCCAACATCATGCATGTTTAACGCAGTCACACACCAACATCATGCATGTTTAAAGCAGTCACACGCAAACATCATGCATGTTTAACACAGTCACACGCCAACATCATGCAAGTTTAAAGCAGTCACACGCCAACATCATGCATTTTTAACACAGTCACACACCAACATCATGCATGTTTAAAGCAGTCACACACCAACATCATGCATGTTTAAAGCAGTCACACTCCAACATCATGCATGTTTAAAGCAGTCACACGCAAACATCATGCATGTTTAACACAGTCACACGCCAACATCATGCGAGTTTAAAGCAGTCACACTCCAACATCATGCATGTTTAAAGCAGTCACACACCAACATCATGCATGTTTAACACAGTCACACTCCCACATCATGCATGTTTAAAGCAGTCACACACCAACATCATGCATGTTTAACACAGTCACACACCAACATCATGCAAGTTTAAAGCAGTCACACACCAACATTATGAATGTTTAACACAGTCACACGCCAACATCATGCATTTTTAACACATACACACGCCAACATCATGCATATTTAAAGTAGTCACACATCAACATCATGCATGTTTAACACAGTCACACGCCATCATCATGCATGTTTAACACAGTCACACGCCAACATCATTCATTTTTAACACAGTCACACGCCATCATTATGCATGTTTAAAACAGTCACACACCAACATCATGCATGTTTAACACAGTCACACACCAACATCATGCATGTTTAACACAGTCACACACCAACATCATGCATGTTTAACGCAGTCACACGCCAACATCATGCATGTTTAACACAGTCACACACCAACATCATGCATGTTTAACACAGTCACACACCAACATCATGCATGTTTAACGCAGTCACACGCCAACATCATGCATGTTTAACACAGTCACACACCAACATCATGCATGTTTAACACAGTCACACACCAACATCATGCATGTTTAACACAGTCACACACCAACATCATGCATGTTTAACGCAGTCACACACCAACATCATGCATGTTTAACGCAGTCACACACCAACATCATGCAAGTTTAACACAGTCACACACCAACATCATGCATGTTTAACGCAGTCACACACCAACATCATGCATGTTTAAAGCAGTCACACACCAACAGCATGCATGTTTAACGCAGTCACACACCAACATCATGCATGTTTAACGCAGTCACACACCAACATCATGCATGTTTAACGCAGTCACACACCAACATCATGCATGTTTAACACAGTCACACACACACATCATGCATGTTTAATACAGTCACACACCAACATCATGCATGTTTAAAGCAGTCACACGCCAACATCAGGCATGTTTAACACAGTCACACACCAACATCATGCATGTTTAAAGCAGTCACACACCAACATCATGCATGTATAACACAGTCACACGCCAACATCATGCAAGTTTAAAGCAGTCACACGCCAACATCATGCATGTTTGAAGCAGTCACACGCCAACATAGTGCATGTTTAACACAGTCACACACCAACATCATGCATGTTTAACACAGTCACACACCAACATCATGCATGTTTAAAGCAGTCACACTCCAACATCATGCATGTTTAAAGCAGTCACACGCAAACATCATGCATGTTTAACACAGTCACACTCCAACATCATGCATGTTTAACACAGTCACACACCAACATCATGCATGTTTAAAGCAGTCACACTCCAACATCATGCATGTTTAAAGCAGTCACACGCAAACATCATGCATGTTTAACACAGTCACACGCCAACATCATGCAAGTTTAAAGCAGTCACACACCAACATCATGCATGTTTAAAGCAGTCACACACCAACATCATGCATGTTTAACACAGTCACACGCCAACATCATGCATGTTTAAAGCAGTCACACACCAACATCATGCATGTTTAACACAGTCACACACCAACATCATGCATGTTTAAAGCAGTCACACACCAACATCATGCATGTTTAACACAGTCACACACCAACATCATGCATGTTTAAAGCAGTCACACACCAACATCATGCATGTATAACACAGTCACACGCCAACATCATGCAAGTTTAAAGCAGTCACACGCCAACATCATGCATGTTTGAAGCAGTCACACGCCAACATAGTGCATGTTTAACACAGTCACACACCAACATCATGCATGTTTAACACAGTCACACACCAACATCATGCATGTTTAAAGCAGTCACACTCCAACATCATGCATGTTTAAAGCAGTCACACGCAAACATCATGCATGTTTAACACAGTCACACTCCAACATCATGCATGTTTAACACAGTCACACACCAACATCATGCATGTTTAAAGCAGTCACACTCCAACATCATGCATGTTTAAAGCAGTCACACGCAAACATCATGCATGTTTAACACAGTCACACGCCAACATCATGCAAGTTTAAAGCAGTCACACACCAACATCATGCATGTTTAAAGCAGTCACACACCAACATCATGCATGTTTAACACAGTCACACGCCAACATCATGCATGTTTAAAGCAGTCACACACCAACATCATGCATGTTTAACACAGTCACACACCAACATCATGCATGTTTAAAGCAGTCACACACCAACATCATGCATGTTTAACGCAGTCACACACCAACATCATGCATGTTTAACGCAGTCACACACCAACATCATGCATGTTTAACGCAGTCACACACCAACATCATGCATGTTTAACGCAGTCACACACCAACATCATGCATGTTTAACACAGTCACACACCAACATCATGCATGTTTAACGCAGTCACACGCCAACATCAGGCATGTTTAACACAGTCACACACCAACATCATGCATGTTTAAAGATTTCACACGCCAACATCATGCATGTTTAACACAGTCACACCCCAACATCATGCATGTTTAATACAGTCACACGCCAACATCATGCATGTTTATCACAGTCACACTCCAACATCATGCATGTTTAAAGCAGTCACACACCAACATCATGCATGTATAACACAGTCACACGCCAACATTATGCAAGTTTAAAGCAGTCACACGCCAACATCGTGCATGTTTGAAGCAGTCACACGCCAACATCGTGCATGTTTAACACAGTCACACACCAATATCATGCATGTTTAACACAGTCACACACCAACATCATGCATGTTTAAAGCAGTCACACGCAAACATCATGCATGTTTAAAGCAGTCACACACCAACATCCTGCATGTTTAACGCAGTCACACACCAACATCATGCATGTTTATCTCAGTCACACGCAAACATCATGCATGTTTAACACAGTCACACGCCAACATCATGCAAGTTTAAAGCAGTCACACGCAAACATCATGCATGTTTAAAGCAGTCACACGCAAACATCATGCATGTTTAACACAGTCACACGCCAAAATCATGCATGTTTAAAGCAGTCACACTCCAACATCATGCATGTTTAAAGCAGTCACACTCCAACATCATGCATATTTAAAGCAGTCACACTCCAACATCATGCATGTTTAAAGCAGTCACACGCCAACATCATGCAAGTTTAAAGCAGTCACACTCCAACATCATGCATGTTTAAAGCAGTCACACACCAACATCTTGCATGTTTAACACAGTCACACTCCAACATCATGCATGTTTAACACAGTCACACACCAACATCATGCATGTTTAACACAGTCACACTCCAACATCATGCATGTTTAATAGTCACATGCCAACATCGTGCATGTTTAACACAGTCACACACCAACATCATGCAAGTTTAAAGCAGTCACACTCCAACATCATGCATGTTTAAAGCAGTCACACACCAACATCTTGCATGTTTAACACAGTCACAGTCCAACATCATGCATGTTTAACACAGTCACACTCCAACATCATGCATGTTTAATAGTCACATGCCAACATCGTGCATGTTTAACACAGTCACACACCAACATCATGCATGTTTAACACAGTCACACACCAACATCATGCATGTTTAACACAGTCACACGCCAACATCATATAAGTTTAAAGCAGTCACACGCAAACATCATGCATGTTTAAAGCAGTCACACGCAAACATCATGCATGTTTAACAAAGTCACACGCCAAAATCATGCATGTTTAAAGCAGTCACACTCCAACATCATGCATGTTTAAAGCAGTCACACACCAACATCATGCAAGTTTAACGCAGTCACACACCAACATCATGCATGTTTAACACAGTCACACACCAACATCATGCATGTTTAACGCAGTCACACACCAACATCATGCATGTTTAAAGCAGTCACACGCCAACATCATGCATGTTTAAAGCAGTCACACACCAACATCATGCATGTTTAACACAGTCACACGCCATCATCATGGATGTTTAACACAGTCACACACCAACATCATGCATGTTTAACGCAGTCACACACCAACATCATGCATGTTTAACACAGTCACACACCAACATCATGCATGTTTAACGCAGTCACACACCAAAATCATGCATGTTTAACACAGTCACACACCAACATCATGCATGTTTAACACAGTCACACACCAACATCATGCATGTTTAAAGATTTCACACGCCAACATCAGGCATGTTTAACACAGTCACACCCAAAACATCATGCATGTTTAATACAGTCACACGCCAACATCATGCATGTTTATCACAGTCACACTCCAACATCATGCATGTTTAACACTGTCACACACCAACATCATGCATGTATAACACAGTCACACGCCAACATCATGCAAGTTTAAAGCATTCACACGCCAACATCGTGCATGTTTGAAGCAGTCACACGCCAACATCGTGCATGTTTAACACAGTCACACACCAACATCATGCATGTTTAAAGCAGTCACACGCCAACATCATGCATGTTTAAAGCAGTCACACACCAACATCATGCATGTTTAACACAGTCACACGCCATCATCATGCATGTTTAACGCAGTCACACACCAACATCATGCATGTTTAACGCAGTTACACACCAACATCCTGCATATTAACGCAGTCACACACCAACATCATGCATGTTTAAAGCAGTCACACGCAAACATCATGCATGTTTAACTCAGTCACACGCAAACATCATGCATGTTTAACACAGTCACACACCAACATCATGCATGTTTAACGCAGTCACACACCAACATCATGCATGTTTAACACAGTCACACGCCATCATCATGCATGTTTAACACAGTCACACACCAACATCATGCATGTTTAACACAGTCACACACCAACATCATGCATGTTTAACGCAGTCACACACAAACATCATGCATGTTTAACACAGTCACACACCAACATCATGCATGTTTATCTCAGTCACACACCAACATCATGCATGTTTAACACAGTCACACACCAACATCATGCATGTTTAAAGCAGTCACACGCAAACATCATGCATGTTTAAAGCAGTCACACACCAACATCCTGCATGTTTAACGCAGTCACACACCAACATCATGCATGTTTATCTCAGTCACACGCAAACATCATGCATGTTTAACACAGTCACACGCCAACATCATATAAGTTTAAAGCAGTCACACGCAAACATCATGCATGTTTAAAGCAGTCACACGCAAACATCATGCATGTTTAACACAGTCACACGCCAAAATCATGCATGTTTAAAGCAGTCACACTCCAACATCATGCATATTTAAAGCAGTCACACTCCAACATCATGCATGTTTAAAGCAGTCACACGCCAACATCATGCAAGTTTAAAGCAGTCACACTCCAACATCATGCATGTTTAAAGCAGTCACACACCAACATCTTGATTGTTTAATACAGTCACACTCCAACATCATGCATGTTTAACACAGTCACACACCAACATCATGCATGTTTAACACAGTCACACTCCAACATCATGCATGTTTAATAGTCACATGCCAACATCGTGCATGTTTAACACAGTCACACACCAACATCATGCATGTTTAACAGTCACACACCAACATCATGCATGTTTAACACAGTCACACTCCAACATCATGCATGTTTAATAGTCACATGCCAACATCGTGCATGTTTAACACAGTCACACACCAACATCATGCATGTTTAACAGTCACACTCCAACATCATGCATGTTTAAAGCAGTCACACACCAACATCTTGCATGTTTAACACAGTCACAGTCCAACATCATGCATGTTTAACACAGTCACACTCCAACATCATGCATGTTTAATAGTCACACACCAACATCATGCATGTATTACACAGTCACATGCCAACATCATGCATGTTTAAAGCAGTCACACGCAAACAACATGCATGTTTAAAGCAGTCACACACCAACATCATGCAAGTTTAACGCAGTCACACACCAACATCATGCATGTTTAACGCAGTTACACACCAACATCCTGCATATTAACGCAGTCACACACCAACATCATGCATGTTTAAAGCAGTCACACGCAAACATCATGCATGTTTAACTCAGTCACACGCAAACATCATGCATGTTTAACAAAGTCACACACCAACATCATGCATGTTTAACGCAATCACACACCACCATCATGCATGTTTAACACAGTCACACACCAACATCATGCATGTTTAACACAGTCACACACCAACATCATGCATGTTTAACACAGTCACACACCAACATCATGCATGTTTAACGCAGTCACACACCAACATCATGCATGTTTAACACAGTCACACACCAACATCATGCATGTTTAACGCAGTCACACACCAACATCATGCATGTTTAAAGCAGTCACACACCAACATCATGCATGTTTAACGCAGTCACACACCAACATCATGCATGTTTAACGCAGTCACACACCAACATCATGCATGTTTAACGCAGTCACACGCCAACATCAGGCATGTTTAACACAGTCACACACCAACATCATGCATGTTTAAAGATTTCACACCCCAACATCATGCATGTTTAATACAGTCACACGCCAACATCATGCATGTTTATCACAGTCACACTCCAACATCATGCATGTTTAAAGCAGTCACACACCAACATCATGCATGTATAACACAGTCACACGCCAACATCATGCAAGTTTAAAGCATTCACACGCCAACATCGTGCATGTTTGAAGCAGTCACACGCCAACATCGTGCATGTTTAACACAGTCACACACCAACATCATGCATGTTTAAAGCAGTCACACGCCAACATCATGCATGTTTAAAGCAGTCACACACCAACATCATGCATGTTTAACACAGTCACACGCCATCATAATGCATGTTTAACACAGTCACACACCAACATCATGCATGTTTAACACAGTCACACACCAACATCTTGCATGTTTAACACAGTCACACTCCAACATCATGCATGTTTAACACAGTCACACACCAACATCATGCATGTTTAACACAGTCACACTCCAACATCATGCATGTTTAATAGTCACATGCCAACATCGTGCATGTTTAACACAGTCACACACCAACATCATGCATGTTTAACAGTCACACACCAACATCATGCATGTTTAACACAGTCACACTCCAACATCATGCATGTTTAATAGTCACATGCCAACATCGTGCATGTTTAACACAGTCACACACCAACATCATGCATGTTTAATACAGTCACACACCAACATCATGCATGTTTAAAGCAGTCACACACCAACATCATGCATGTTTAACAGTCACACACCAACATCATGCATGTTTAACACAGTCACACACCAACATCATGCATGTTTAACGCAGTCACACACCAACATCATGCATGTTTAACACAGTCACACACCAACATCATGCATGTTTAACGCAGTCACACACCAACATCATGCATGTTTAAAGCAGTCACACACCAACATCATGCATGTTTAACAGTCACACACCAACATCATGCATGTTTAACACAGTCACACACCAACATCATGCATAATTAATGCAGTCACACACCAACATCATGCATGTTTAACGCAGTCACACACCAACATCATGCATGTTTAACGCAGTCACACACCAACATCATGCATGTTTAACACAGTCACACACCAACATCATGCATGTTTAACGCAGTCACACACCAACATCATGCATGTTTAACACAGTCACACACCAACATCATGCATGTTTAACGCAGTCACACGCCAACATCGTGCATGTTTAACACAGTCACACACCAACATCATGCATGTTTAAAGCAGTCACACGCCAACATCATGCATGTTTAAAGCAGTCACACACCAACATCATGCATGTTTAACACAGTCACACGCCATCATAATGCATGTTTAACACAGTCACACACCAACATCATGCATGTTTAACACAGTCACACACCAACATCTTGCATGTTTAACACAGTCACACTCCAACATCATGCATGTTTAACACAGTCACACACCAACATCATGCATGTTTAACACAGTCACACTCCAACATCATGCATGTTTAATAGTCACATGCCAACATCGTGCATGTTTAACACAGTCACACACCAACATCATGCATGTTTAACAGTCACACACCAACATCATGCATGTTTAACACAGTCACACTCCAACATCATGCATGTTTAATAGTCACATGCCAACATCGTGCATGTTTAACACAGTCACACACCAACATCATGCATGTTTAATACAGTCACACACCAACATCATGCATGTTTAAAGCAGTCACACACCAACATCATGCATGTTTAACAGTCACACACCAACATCATGCATGTTTAAC
The DNA here is from genome assembly GCF_933228915.1 of Telmatherina bonti. NCBI lineage: Eukaryota > Metazoa > Chordata > Actinopteri > Atheriniformes > Telmatherinidae > Telmatherina > Telmatherina bonti. Next base: position 4,276,213 of record NC_136614.1, read on the forward strand.
ACAGTCACACACCAACATCATGCATGTTTAACGCAGTCACACACCAACATCATGCATGTTTAACACAGTCACACACCAACATCATGCATGTTTAACGCAGTCACACACCAACATCATGCATGTTTAAAGCAGTCACACACCAACATCATGCATGTTTAACAGTCACACACCAACATCATGCATGTTTAACACAGTCACACACCAACATCATGCATAATTAACGCAGTCACACACCAACATCATGCATGTTTAACGCAGTCACACACCAACATCATGCATGTTTAACGCAGTCACACACCAACATCATGCATGTTTAACACAGTCACACACCAACATCATGCATGTTTAACGCAGTCACACACCAACATCATGCATGTTTAACACAGTCACACACCAACATCATGCATGTTTAACGCAGTCACAGACCAACATCATGCATGTTTAACACAGTCACACACCAACATCATGCATGTTTAACACAGTCACACACCAACATCATGCATGTTTAAAGCAGTCACACACCAACGCATGCATGTTTAACACAGTCACACACCAACATCATGCATGTTTAACACAGTCACACACCAACATCATGCATGTTTAACACAGTCACACACCAACATCATGAATGTTTAACACAGTCACACACCAACATCATGCATGTTTAACGCAGTCACACACCAACATCATGCATGTTTAACACAGTCACACACCAACATCATGAATGTTTAACACAGTCACACACCAACATCATGAATGTTTAACACAGTCACACACCAACATCATGCATGTTTAACACAGTCACACACCAACATCATGCATGTTTAACGCAGTCACACACCAACATCATGCATGTTTAACACAGTCACACACCAACATCATACATGTTTAAAGCAGTCACACGCAAACATCATGCATGTTTAACTCAGTCACACGCAAACATCATGCATGTTTAACACAGTCACACACCAACATCATGCATGTTTAACGCAGTCACACACCAACATCATGCATGTTTAACGCAGTCACACACCAACATCATGCATGTTTAACACAGTCACACACCAACATCATGCATGTTGAACGCAGTCACACACCAACATCATGCATGTTGAACGCAGTCACACACCAACATCATGCATGTTTTACGCAGTCACACACCAACATCATGCATGTTTAATGCAGTCACACACCAACATCATGCATGTTTAACGCAGTCACACACCAACATCATGCATGTTTAAAGCAGTCACACACCAACATCATGCATGTTTAACAGTCACACACCAACATCATGCATGTTTAACACAGTCACACACCAACATCATGCATGTTTAACGCAGTCACGCACCAACATCATGCATGTTTAACACAGTCACACACCAACATCATGCATGTTTAACGCAGTCACACACCAACATCATGCATGTTTAACGCAGTCACACACCAACATCATGCATGTTTAACACAGTCACACACCAACATCATGCATGTTGAACGCAGTCACACACCAACATCATGCATGTTGAACGCAGTCACACACCAACATCATGCATGTTTTACGCAGTCACACACCAACATCATGCATGTTTAATGCAGTCACACACCAACATCATGCATGTTTAAAGCAGTCACACACCAACATCATGCATGTTTAACAGTCACACACCAACATCATGCATGTTTAACACAGTCACACACCAACATCATGCATGTTTAACGCAGTCACGCACCAACATCATGCATGTTTAACACAGTCACACACCAACATCATGCATGTTTAACGCAGTCACACACCAACATCATGCATGTTTAAAGCAGTCACACACCAACATCATGCATGTTTAACAGTCACACACCAACATCATGCATGTTGAACGCAGTCACACACCAACATCATGCATGTTTAACGCAGTCACACACCAACATCATGCATGTTTAACACAGTCACACACCAACATCATGCATGTTTAACGCAGTCACACACCAACATCATGCATGTTTAAAGCAGTCACACACCAACATCATGCATGTTTAACACAGTCACACACCAACATCATGCATGTTTAACACAGTCACACACCAACATCATGCATGTTTAACACAGTCACACACCAACATCATGCATGTTTAACACAGTCACACACAAACATCATGCATGTTTAACGCAGTCACACACCAACATCATGCATGTTTAACACAGTCACACACCAACATCATGCATGTTTAACGCAGTCACACACCAACATCATGCATGTTTAACACAGTCACACACCAACATCATGCATGTTTAACACAGTCACACACCAACATCATGCATGTTTAACGCAGTCACACACCAACATCATGCATGTTTAAAGCAGTCACACACCAACATCATGCATGTTTAACACAGTCACACACCAACATCATGCATGTTTAACACAGTCACACACCAACATCATGCATGTTTAACACAGTCACACACCAACATCATGCATGTTTAACACAGTCACACACCAACATCATGCATGTTTAACGCAGTCACACACCAACATCATGCATGTTTAACACAGTCACACACCAACATCATGCATGTTTAACGCAGTCACACACCAACATCATGCATGTTTAACGCAGTCACACACCAACATCATGCATGTTTAACGCAGTCACACACCAACATCATGCATGTTTAACGCAGTCACACACCAACATCATGCATGTTGAACGCAGTCACACACCAACATCATGCATGTTGAACGCAGTCACACACCAACATCATGCATGTTTTACGCAGTCACACACCAACATCATGCATGTTTAATGCAGTCACACACCAACATCATGCATGTTTAACGCAGTCACACACCAACATCATGCATGTTTATTGCAGTCACACACCAACATCATGCATGTTGAACGCAGTAACACACCAACATCATGCATGTTTAATGCAGTCACACACCAACATCATGCATGTTTAACGCAGTCACACACCAACATCATGCATGTTTAACGCAGTCACACACCAACATCATGCATGTTTAACGCAGTCACACACCAACATCATGCATGTTTAACACAGTCACACACCAACATCATGCATGTTTAACACAGTCACACACCAACATCATGCATGTTTAACGCAGTCACACACCAACATCATGCATGTTTAAAGCAGTCACACACCAACATCATGCATGTTTAACACAGTCACACACCAACATCATGCATGTTTAACGCAGTCACACACCAACATCATGCATGTTTAACACAGTCACACACCAACATCATGCATGTTTAACGCAGTCACAGACCAACATCATGCATGTTTAACACAGTCACACACCAACATCATGCATGTTTAACACAGTCACACACCAACATCATGCATGTTTAAAGCAGTCACACACCAACGTCATGCATGTTTAACACAGTCACACACCAACATCATGCATGTTTAACACAGTCACACACCAACATCATGCATGTTTAACACAGTCACACACCAACATCATGAATGTTTAACACAGTCACACACCAACATCATGCATGTTTAACGCAGTCACACACCAACATCATGCATGTTTAACACAGTCACACACCAACATCATGAATGTTTAACACAGTCACACACCAACATCATGAATGTTTAACACAGTCACACACCAACATCATGCATGTTTAACACAGTCACACACCAACATCATGCATGTTTAACGCAGTCACACACCAACATCATGCATGTTTAACACAGTCACACACCAACATCATACATGTTTAAAGCAGTCACACGCAAACATCATGCATGTTTAACTCAGTCACACGCAAACATCATGCATGTTTAACACAGTCACACACCAACATCATGCATGTTTAACGCAGTCACACACCAACATCATGCATGTTTAACGCAGTCACACACCAACATCATGCATGTTTAACACAGTCACACACCAACATCATGCATGTTGAACGCAGTCACACACCAACATCATGCATGTTGAACGCAGTCACACACCAACATCATGCATGTTTTACGCAGTCACACACCAACATCATGCATGTTTAATGCAGTCACACACCAACATCATGCATGTTTAACGCAGTCACACACCAACATCATGCATGTTTAAAGCAGTCACACACCAACATCATGCATGTTTAACAGTCACACACCAACATCATGCATGTTTAACACAGTCACACACCAACATCATGCATGTTTAACGCAGTCACGCACCAACATCATGCATGTTTAACACAGTCACACACCAACATCATGCATGTTTAACGCAGTCACACACCAACATCATGCATGTTTAACGCAGTCACACACCAACATCATGCATGTTTAACACAGTCACACACCAACATCATGCATGTTGAACGCAGTCACACACCAACATCATGCATGTTGAACGCAGTCACACACCAACATCATGCATGTTTTACGCAGTCACACACCAACATCATGCATGTTTAATGCAGTCACACACCAACATCATGCATGTTTAAAGCAGTCACACACCAACATCATGCATGTTTAACAGTCACACACCAACATCATGCATGTTTAACACAGTCACACACCAACATCATGCATGTTTAACGCAGTCACACACCAACATCATGCATGTTTAACACAGTCACACACCAACATCATGCATGTTTAACGCAGTCACACACCAACATCATGCATGTTTAAAGCAGTCACACACCAACATCATGCATGTTTAACAGTCACACACCAACATCATGCATGTTGAACGCAGTCACACACCAACATCATGCATGTTTAACGCAGTCACACACCAACATCATGCATGTTTAACACAGTCACACACCAACATCATGCATGTTTAACGCAGTCACACACCAACATCATGCATGTTTAAAGCAGTCACACACCAACATCATGCATGTTTAACACAGTCACACACCAACATCATGCATGTTTAACACAGTCACACACCAACATCATGCATGTTTAACACAGTCACACACCAACATCATGCATGTTTAACACAGTCACACACAAACATCATGCATGTTTAACGCAGTCACACACCAACATCATGCATGTTTAACACAGTCACACACCAACATCATGCATGTTTAACGCAGTCACACACCAACATCATGCATGTTTAACACAGTCACACACCAACATCATGCATGTTTAACACAGTCACACACCAACATCATGCATGTTTAACGCAGTCACACACCAACATCATGCATGTTTAACGCAGTCACACACCAACATCATGCATGTTTAACACAGTCACACACCAACATCATGCATGTTTAACACAGTCACACACCAACATCATGCATGTTTAACACAGTCACACACCAACATCATGCATGTTTAACACAGTCACACACCAACATCATGCATGTTTAACGCAGTCACACACCAACATCATGCATGTTTAACACAGTCACACACCAACATCATGCATGTTTAACGCAGTCACACACCAACATCATGCATGTTTAACGCAGTCACACACCAACATCATGCATGTTTAACGCAGTCACACACCAACATCATGCATGTTTAACACAGTCACACACCAACATCATGCATGTTTAACGCAGTCACACACCAACATCATGCATGTTTAACGCAGTCACACACCAACATCATGCATGTTTAACACAGTCACACACCAACATCATGCATGTTTAACGCAGTCACACACCAACATCATGCATGTTTAACACAGTCACACACCAACATCATGCATGTTTAACACAGTCACACACCTACATCATGCATGTTTAACGCAGTCACACACCAACATCATGCATGTTTAACGCAGTCACACACCAACATCATGCATGTTTAACGCAGTCACACACCAACATCATGCATGTTGAACGCAGTCACACACCAACATCATGCATGTTTTACGCAGTCACACACCAACATCATGCATGTTTAATGCAGTCACACACCAACATCATGCATGTTTAACGCAGTCACACACCAACATCATGCATGTTTATTGCAGTCACACACCAACATCATGCATGTTGAACGCAGTAACACACCAACATCATGCATGTTTAATGCAGTCACACACCAACATCATGCATGTTTAACGCAGTCACACACCAACATCATGCATGTTTAACGCAGTCACACACCAACATCATGCATGTTTAACGCAGTCACACACCAACATCATGCATGTTTAACACAGTCACACACCAACATCATGCATGTTTAACACAGTCACACACCAACATCATGCATGTTTAACGCAGTCACACACCAACATCATGCATGTTTAAAGCAGTCACACACCAACATCATGCATGTTTAACACAGTCACACACCAACATCATGCATGTTTAACACAGTCACACACCAACATCATGCATGTTTAACACAGTCACACACCAACATCATGCATGTTTAACACAGTCACACACCAACATCATGCATGTTTAACGCAGTCACACACCAACATCATGCATGTTTAACACAGTCACACACCAACATCATGCATGTTTAACGCAGTCACACACCAACATCATGCATGTTTAACACAGTCACACACCAACATCATGCATGTTTAACGCAGTCACACACCAACATCATGCATGTTTAACGCAGTCACACACCAACATCATGCATGTTTAAAGCAGTCACACACCAACATCATGCATGTTTAACACAGTCACACACCAACATCATGCATGTTTAACACAGTCACACACCAACATCATGCATGTTTAACACAGTCACATCCCAACATCATGCATGTTTAACACAGTCACACACCAACATCATGCATGTTTAACGCAGTCACACACCAACATCATGCATGTTTAACGCAGTCACACACCAACATCATGCATGTTTAACGCAGTCACACACCAACATCATGCATGTTTAACGCAGTCACACACCAACATCATGCATGTTTAATACAGTCACACGCACACATCATGCATGTTTAACGCAGTCACACACCAACATCATGCATGTTTAACACAGTCACACACCAACATCATGCATGTTTAACACAGTCACACACCAACATCATGCATGTTTAATACAGTCACACGCACACATCATGCATGTTTAACGCAGTCACACACCAACATCATGCATGTTTAACACAGTCACACACCAACATCATGCATGTTTAAAGCAGTCACACACCAACATCATGCATGTTTAACACAGTCACACACCAACATCATGCATGTTTATCGCAGTCACACACCAACATCATGCATGTTTAACGCAGTCACACACCAACATCGTGCATGTTTAACACAGTCAAACACCAACGTCATGCATGTTTAACACAGTCACACACCAACATCATGCATGTTTAACGCAGTCACACACCAACATCATGCATGTTTAACGCAGTCACACACCAACATCATGCATGTTTAACGCAGTCACACACCAACATCATGCATGTTTAACGCAGTCACACGCCAACATCATGCATGTTTAAAGCAGTCACACACCAACATCATGCATGTTTAAAGCAGTCACACACCAACATCATGCATGTTTAACGCAGTCACACACCAACATCATGCATGTTTAACGCAGTCACACACCAACATCATGCATGTTTAACGCAGTCACACACCAACATCATGCATGTTTAACGCAGTCACACACCAACATCATGCATGTTTAACACAGTCACACACCAACATCATGCATGTTTAACGCAGTCACACGCCAACATCATGCATGTTTAAAGCAGTCACACACCAACATCATGCATGTTTAAAGCAGTCACACGCCAACATCATGCATGTTTAACGCAGTCACACACCAACATCATGCATGTTTAACGCAGTCACACACCAACATCATGCATGTTTAACACAGTCACACACCAACATCATGCATGTTTAACGCAGTCACACACCAACATCATGCATGTTTAACACAGTCACACACCAACATCATGCATGTTTAACAGTCACACACCAGCATCATGCATGTTTAACGCAGTCACACACCAACATCATGCATGTTTAACACAGTCACACACCAACATCATGCATGTTTAATGCAGTCACACACCAAGATCATGCATGTTTAACACAGTCACACACCAACATCATGCATGTTTAACGCAGTCACACACCAACATCATGCATGTTTAACGCAGTCACACACCAACATCATGCATGTTTAAAGCAGTCACACACCAACATCATGCATGTTTAACAGTCACACACCAACATCATGCATGTTTAACACAGTCACACACCAACATCATGCATGTTTAACGCAGTCACACACCAACATCATGCATGTTTAACGCAGTCACACACCAACATCATGCATGTTTAACGCAGTCACACACCAACATCATGCATGTTTAACGCAGTCACACACCAACATCATGCATGTTTAACGCAGTCACACACCAACATCATACATGTTTAATACAGTCACACACCAACATCATGCATGTTTAACACAGTCACACACCAACATCATGAATGTTTAACGCAGTCACACACCAACATCATGCATGTTTAACACAGTCACACACCAACATCATGCATGTTTAACGCAGTCACACACCAACATCATGCATGTTTAACGCAGTCACACACCAACATCATGCATGTTTAACGCAGTCACACACCAACATCATGCATGTTTAACGCAGTCACACACCAACATCATGCATGTTTAACGCAGTCACACACCAACATCATGCATGTTTAACACAGTCACACACCAACATCATGCATGTTTAACGCAGTCACACACCAACATCATGCATGTTTAACGCAGTCACACACCAACATCATACATGTTTAATACAGTCACACGCACACATCATGCATGTTTAACGCAGTCACACACCAACATCATGCATGTTTAACACAGTCACACACCAACATCATGCATGTTTAACGCAGTCACACACCAACATCATGCATGTTTAAAGCAGTCACACACCAACATCATGCATGTTTAACACAGTCACACACCAACATCATGCATGTTTAACGCAGTCACACACCAACATCATGCATGTTTAACACAGTCACACACCAACATCATGCATGTTTAACACAGTCACACACCAACATCATGCATGTTTAACGCAGTCACACACCAACATCATGCATGTTTAACACAGTCACACACCAACATCATGCATGTTTAACACAGTCACACACCAACATCATGCATGTTTAACGCAGTCACACGCCAACATCATGCATGTTTAAAGCAGTCACACACCAACATCATGCATGTTTAACGCAGTCACACACCAAAATCATGCATGTTTAACACAGTCACACACCAACATCATGCATGTTTAACACAGTCACACACCAACATCATGCATGTTTAACGCAGTCACACACCAACATCATGCATGTTTAACACAGTCACACACCAACATCATGCATGTTTAACAGTCACACACCAACATCATGCATGTTTAACGCAGTCACACACCAACATCATGCATGTTTAACACAGTCACACACCAACATCATGCATGTTTAAAGCAGTCACACACCAACATCATGCATGTTTAACGCAGTCACACACCAACATCATGCATGTTTAACACAGTCACACACCAACATCATGCATGTTTAACGCAGTCACACACCAACATCATGCATGTTTAACACAGTCACACACCAACATCATGCATGTTTAACGCAGTCACACACCAACATCATGCATGTTTAACACAGTCACACACCAACATCATGCATGTTTAACTGTCACACACCAACATCATGCATGTTTAACGCAGTCACACACCAACATCATGCATGTTTAACACAGTCACACACCAACATCATGCATGTTTAATGCAGTCACACACCAACATCATGCATGTTTAACACAGTCACACACCAACATCATGCATGTTTAACGCAGTCACACACCAACATCATGCATGTTTAACGCAGTCACACACCAACATCATGCATGTTTAAAGCAGTCACACACCAACATCATGCATGTTTAACAGTCACACACCAACATCATGCATGTTTAACACAGTCACACACCAACATCATGCATGTTTAACGCAGTCACACACCAACATCATGCATGTTTAACGCAGTCACACACCAACATCATGCATGTTTAACGCAGTCACACACCAACATCATGCATGTTTAACGCAGTCACACACCAACATCATGCATGTTTAACGCAGTCACACACCAACATCATGCATGTTTAACGCAGTCACACACCAACATCATGCATGTTTAACACAGTCACACACCAACATCATGCATGTTCAACAGTCACACACCAACATCATGCATGTTTAACACAGTCACACACCAACATCATGCATGTTTAACGCAGTCACACACCAACATCATGCATGTTTAACGCAGTCACACACCAACATCATGCATGTTTAACGCAGTCACACACCAACATCATGCATGTTTAACGCAGTCACACACCAACATCATGCATGTTTAACGCAGTCACACACCAACATCATGCATGTTTAACACAGTCACACACCAACATCATGCATGTTTAACGCAGTCACACACCAACATCATGCATATTTAACGCAGTCACACACCAACATCATGCATGTTTAACGCAGTCACACACCAACATCATACATGTTTAATACAGTCACACGCACACATCATGCATGTTTAACGCAGTCACACACCAACATCATGCATGTTTAACACAGTCACACACCAACATCATGCATGTTTAACGCAGTCACACACCAACATCATGCATGTTTAACGCAGTCACACACCAACATCATGCATGTTTAAAGCAGTCACACACCAACATCATGCATGTTTAACACAGTCACACACCAACATCATGCATGTTTAACACAGTCACACACCAACATCATGCATGTTTAACACAGTCACACACCAACATCATGCATGTTTAACGCAGTCACACACCAACATCATGCATGTTTAACACAGTCACACACCAACATCATGCATGTTTAACACAGTCACACACCAACATCATGCATGTTTAACGCAGTCACACGCCAACATCATGCATGTTTAAAGCAGTCACACACCAACATCATGCATGTTTAACGCAGTCACACACCAACATCATGCATGTTTAACGCAGTCACACACCAACATCATGCATGTTTAACACAGTCACACACCAACATCATGCATGTTTAACACAGTCACACACCAACATCATGCATGTTTAACGCAGTCACACACCAACATCATGCATGTTTAACACAGTCACACACCAACATCATGCATGTTTAACACAGTCAAACACCAACATCATGCATGTTTAACGCAGTCACACACCAACATCATGCATGTTTAACACAGTCACACACCAACATCATGCATGTTTAACGCAGTCACACACCAACATCATGCATGTTTACAGCAGTCACACACCAACATCATGCATGTTTAACAGTCACACACCAACATCATGCATGTTTAACACAGTCACACACCAACATCATGCATGTTTAACACAGTCACACACCAACATCATGCATGTTTAACGCAGTCACACACCAACATCATGCATGTTTAACGCAGTCACACACCAACATCATGCATGTTTAACGCAGTCACACACCAACATCATGCATGTTTAACGCAGTCACACACCAACATCATGCATGTTTAACGCAGTCACACACCAACATCATGCATGTTTAACACAGTCACACACCAACATCATGCATGTTTAACGCAGTCACACACCAACATCATGCATGTTTAACGCAGTCACACACCAACATCATGCATGTTTAACGCAGTCACACACCAACATCATGCATGTTTAACGCAGTCACACACCAACATCATGCATGTTTAAAGCAGTCACACACCAACATCATGCATGTTTAACAGTCACACACCAACATCATGCATGTTTAACGCAGTCACACACCAACATCATGCATGTTTAACGCAGTCACACACCAACATCATGCATGTTTAAAGCAGTCACACACCAACATCATGCATGTTTAACAGTCACACACCAACATCATGCATGTTTAACACAGTCACACACCAACATCATGCATGTTTAACGCAGTCACACACCAACATCATGCATGTTTAGTGCAGTCACACACCAACATCATGCATGTTTAACGCAGTCACACACCAACATCATGCATGTTTAAAGCAGTCACACACCAACATCATGCATGTTTAACAGTCACACACCAACATCATGCATGTTTAACACAGTCACACACCAACATCATGCATGTTTAACGCAGTCACACACCAACATCATGCATGTTTAACGCAGTCACACACCAACATCATGCATGTTTAACGCAGTCACACACCAACATCATGCATGTTTAACGCAGTCACACACCAACATCATGCATGTTTAACGCAGTCACACACCAACATCATGCATGTTTAACGCAGTCACACACCAACATCGTGCATGTTTAACACAGTCACACACCAACATCATGCATGTTTAACAGTCACACACCAACATCATGCATGTTTAACACAGTCACACACCAACATCATGCATGTTTAACGCAGTCACACACCAACATCATGCATGTTTAACGCAGTCACACACCAACATCATGCATGTTTAACGCAGTCACACACCAACATCATGCATGTTTAACACAGTCACACACCAACATCATGCATGTTTAACGCAGTCACACACCAACATCATGCATGTTTAAAGCAGTCACACACCAACATCATGCATGTTTAACAGTCACACACCAACATCATGCATGTTTAACACTGTCACACACCAACATCATGCATGTTTAACGCAGTCACACACCAACATCATGCATGTTTAACGCAGTCACACACCAACATCATGCATGTTTAACGCAGTCACACACCAACATCATGCATGTTTAACGCAGTCACACACCAACATCATGCATGTTTAACGCAGTCACACACCAACATCATGCATGTTTAACACAGTCACACACCAACATCATGCATGTTTAACGCAGTCACACACCAACATCATGCATGTTTAAAGCAGTCACACACCAACATCATGCATGTTTAACAGTCACACACCAACATCATGCATGTTTAACACAGTCACACACCAACATCATGCATGTTTAACGCAGTCACACACCAACATCATGCATGTTTAACGCAGTCACACACCAACATCATGCATGTTTAACGCAGTCACACACCAACATCATGCATGTTTAAAGCAGTCACACACCAACATCATGCATGTTTAACGCAGTCACACACCAACATCATGCATGTTTAACACAGTCACACACCAACATCATGCATGTTTAACAGTCACACACCAACATCATGCATGTTTAACACAGTCACACACCAACATCATGCATGTTTAACGCAGTCACACACCAACATCATGCATGTTTAACACAGTCACACACCAACATCATGCATGTTTAACGCAGTCACACACCAACATCATGCATGTTTAACGCAGTCACACACCAACATCATACATGTTTAACGCAGTCACACACCAACATCATGCATGTTTAACACAGTCACACACCAACATCATGCATGTTTAACGCAGTCACACACCAACATCATGCATGTTTAACAGTCACACACCAACATCATGCATGTTTAACGCAGTCACACACCAACATCATGCATGTTTAACGCAGTCACACACCAACATCATGCATGTTTAACGCAGTCACACACCAACATCATGCATGTTTAACGCAGTCACACACCAACATCATGCATGTTTAACGCAGTCACACACCAACATCATGCATGTTTAACGCAGTCACACACCAACATCATGCATGTTTAACGCAGTCACACACCAACATCATGCATGTTTAACGCAGTCACACACCAACATCATGCATGTTTAACGCAGTCACACACCAACATCGTGCATGTTTAACACAGTCACACACCAACATCATGCATGTTTAACAGTCACACACCAACATCATGCATGTTTAACACAGTCACACACCAACATCATGCATGTTTAACGCAGTCACACACCAACATCATGCATGTTTAACGCAGTCACACACCAACATCATGCATGTTTAACGCAGTCACACACCAACATCATGCATGTTTAACACAGTCACACACCAACATCATGCATGTTTAACGCAGTCACACACCAACATCATGCATGTTTAAAGCAGTCACACACCAACATCATGCATGTTTAACAGTCACACACCAACATCATGCATGTTTAACACTGTCACACACCAACATCATGCATGTTTAACGCAGTCACACACCAACATCATGCATGTTTAACGCAGTCACACACCAACATCATGCATGTTTAACGCAGTCACACACCAACATCATGCATGTTTAACGCAGTCACACACCAACATCATGCATGTTTAACCCAGTCACACACCAACATCATGCATGTTTAACACAGTCACACACCAACATCATGCATGTTTAACGCAGTCACACACCAACATCATGCATGTTTAAAGCAGTCACACACCAACATCATGCATGTTTAACAGTCACACACCAACATCATGCATGTTTAACACAGTCACACACCAACATCATGCATGTTTAACGCAGTCACACACCAACATCATGCATGTTTAACGCAGTCACACACCAACATCATGCATGTTTAACGCAGTCACACACCAACATCATGCATGTTTAAAGCAGTCACACACCAACATCATGCATGTTTAACGCAGTCACACACCAACATCATGCATGTTTAACACAGTCACACACCAACATCATGCATGTTTAACAGTCACACACCAACATCATGCATGTTTAACACAGTCACACACCAACATCATGCATGTTTAACGCAGTCACACACCAACATCATGCATGTTTAACACAGTCACACACCAACATCATGCATGTTTAACGCAGTCACACACCAACATCATGCATGTTTAACGCAGTCACACACCAACATCATACATGTTTAACGCAGTCACACACCAACATCATGCATGTTTAACACAGTCACACACCAACATCATGCATGTTTAACGCAGTCACACACCAACATCATGCATGTTTAACAGTCACACACCAACATCATGCATGTTTAACGCAGTCACACACCAACATCATGCATGTTTAACGCAGTCACACACCAACATCATGCATGTTTAACGCAGTCACACACCAACATCATGCATGTTTAACGCAGTCACACACCAACATCATGCATGTTTAACGCAGTCACACACCAACATCATGCATGTTTAACGCAGTCACACACCAACATCATGCATGTTTAACACAGTCACACACCAACATCATGCATGTTTAACGCAGTCACACACCAACATCATGCATGTTTAACGCAGTCACACACCAACATCATGCATGTTTAACGCAGTCACACACCAACATCATGCATGTTTAACGCAGTCACACACCAACATCATGCATGTTTAACAGTCACACACCAACATCATGCATGTTTAACACAGTCACACACCAACATCATGCATGTTTAACGCAGTCACACACCAACATCATGCATGTTTAACACAGTCACACACCAACATCATGCATGTTTAACGCAGTCACACACCAACATCATGCATGTTTAAAGCAGTCACACACCAACATCATGCATGTTTAACAGTCACACACCAACATCATGCATGTTTAACACAGTCACACACCAACATCATGCATGTTTAACGCAGTCACACACCAACATCATGCATGTTTAAAGCAGTCACACACCAACATCATGCATGTTTAACAGTCACACACCAACATCATGCATGTTTAATACAGTCACACGACAACATCATGCATGTTTATCACAGTCAGACTCCAACATCATGCATGTTTAAAGCAGTCACACACCAACATCATGCATGTTTAAAGCAGTCACACACCAACATCATGCATGTTTAACAGTCACACACCAACATCATGCATGTTTAACACAGTCACACACCAACATCATGCATGTTTAACGCAGTCACACACCAACATCATGCATGTTTAAAGCAGTCACACACCAACATCATGCATGTTTAACAGTCACACACCAACATCATGCATGTTTAACACAGTCACACACCAACATCATGCATGTTTAACGCAGTCACACACCAACATCATGCATGTTTAACGCAGTCACACACCAACATCATGCATGTTTAACGCAGTCACACACCAACATCATGCATGTTTAACACAGTCACACACCAACATCATGCATGTTTAACGCAGTCAATGTGGCCGCTGAGGACGGAAGCAGAGCTGCTGCCTACCCGGTAAATGTGCATCTCATGCGCAAGTATGTTCAGGGGCACAGAGGAGCCCCGTAACTACAGTACAATGTGTTAAAGGTGACATGTGACTATGGTCATGTGACTGAGGTCATTTGACTATGGTCATGTGACTGAGGTCATGTGACTGAGGTCATGTAACTGAGGTCATGTGACTCTGGTCATGTGACTGAGGTCATGTGACTCTGGTCATGTGACTGAGGTCATGTGACTCTGGTCATGTGACTGAGGTCATGTGACTGAGGTCATGTGACTATGGTCATGTGACTGAGGTCATGTGACTATGGTCATGTGACTGAGGTCATGTGACTGAGGTCATGTGACTCTGGTCATGTGACTCTGGTCATGTGACTGAGGTCATGTGACTCTGGTCATGTGACTGAGGTCATGTGACTCTGGTCATGTGACTGAGGTCATGTGACTGAGGTCATGTGACTATGGTCATGTAACTGAGGTCATGTGACTCTGGTCATGTGACTGAGGTCATGTGACTCTGGTCATGTGACTGAGGTCATGTGACTCTGGTCATGTGACTGAGGTCATGTGACTGAGGTCATGTGACTATGGTCATGTGACTATGGTCATGTGACTATGGTCATGTGACTGAGGTCATGTGACTATGGTCATGTGACTATGGTCATGTTACTATGGTCATGTGACTGAGGTCATGTGACTGAGGTCATGTGACTATGGTCATGTGACTCTGGTCATGTGACTGAGGTCATGTGACTATGGTCATGTTACTATGGTCATGTGACTGAGGTCATGTGACTGAGGTCATGTGACTATGGTCATGTGACTCTGGTCATGTGACTGAGGTCATGTGACTGAGGTCATGTAACTGAGGTCATGTGACTCTGGTCATGTGACTGAGGTCATGTGACTGAGGTCATGTGACTCTGGTCATGTGACTCTGGTCATGTGACTGAGGTCATGTGACTCTGGTCATGTGACTGAGGTCATGTGACTCTGGTCACACAGTCATGCATCAAGTTTCTACCCCAGTTTGTCCAGTTCAGGGTTGCAAAACAGCTGGTGTCTGATCCAGGAAGTTGCAGGAGAGATGAAAGGTTGCGCTTGAGCAGGGCGATGATGCATTCACATGGAGGACGTGATCTGGACCAGTCAGATGAGATTCAGGAAACATCAACATGGTTGTATTTCCAGCATCTCTCTGCTGAAGTGAAGACGTCAGATTCTTCAGCTTCAGGTGAAACTGGTCTCTGAGGATTCAGGTCCAGGACCTGACAGAACTGGAGGACCTGTAATGCAGTGTGGTTTCAGAGAAACAAAACACCACATCCTGCTGCTCCACGAAACCCTGCAAACGTTTCAGCTGCAGTTAGACGGCAAAGCCCGGCAGCTGAAATATTCTGCATCAGTGGAGCGACGTGTTCCTCACGTTCTCCATGAATCCTGCAAACAAAAAGCCAAAATCTGAGGCTGGAAATAAATCTCTTTCTTGGGGGATTTCAAGATAAAAGTGGAACTGTTTCTGTGGAGTTTCCATGCGTGCATACTCTGACTTCCTCCCACCGTCCAACGACAGGACGTTGGCTGAACTGGATTCTCTACATTGTACCCAGGAAGTAATGGTTGTTTGTTCTTTGTGTTGACTGGCGACCTGTCCACGGTGCCGTACCGCCTCATGTCCTCGTACAAATGCCTGGGACCATCGACTGGCATCGTCGCCGCGTACGCTTGCCTGGTATTGTCACCTGGTGTGATGACCGGGGTTTACCTAATGATGATGAAGATGATAATGATGATGAAGAAGATGATGATGAAGATGAAGAAGAAGAAGATGATGATGAAGAAGAAGATGAAGATGATGAAGAAGAAGATGATGATGAAGAAGAAGAAGATGAAGATGATGAAGGTGATGATGAAGATGATGATGAAGATGAAGAAGATGATGAAGGTGATGAAGAAGAAGATGATGATGAAGAAGAAGATGATGATGATGAAGATGATGAAGATGATGATGATGAAGATGATGAAGAAGATGATGATGAAGATGATGAAGAAGAAGATGATGATGATGAAGAAGAAGATGATGATGATGAAGATGATGAAGATGATGATGATGAAGATGATGAAGAAGATGATGATGAAGATGATGAAGAAGAAGATGAAGATGATAATAGGGTGAGCCATGCTGCTGCAGTGTGTAACGTCCACCAGCAGATGGCGGTAAAAGACCACAGAGCCCCCCCCCCCCCCCCCCCCCCCCTTACAGAGACAGACAGAGAAAAGTGTTTTTACTGTATTCTAGTGTAGTTTTACTGAACTGCAGTAACTATAATTAAAACCATGTCAGTATTTGATCCGTTCTTCTGCTTCAGTCTGAAACAGTTTAAACCAGGAATCTCTGCAGAGATTCCGGTGAGTTTCTATGAGACGTAAAACTTCTCTGAATGATGTTTAGACATTTTATTTCTACAGGAACCTGCAGGATGTTCCTTCTGTTCAGGATGTCTCCCAGTGGTTGGTTTTTACTTCTGGTCAAGCTGGGACAGATATACTCCATCATAGTTTGATCTTTTTTTATTACTTGAAGTCTCTCCTGTTGATTTATCATCATTTCCTATGAGTACGAATTTATCCCGTGTAAAAACTCCAAAGTTATATTTACACCCCCCCACCCCCGTTTGGTCGACCACTGACCCACAGGAAGTCGTCGCTTTGTGCCTTCTGAGCATGCGCAGCTCCAGTCCGACCAGAAGTTGAGCACCTCGTGCAGCATGGTGAGTCCATCACGCTTCCTGATGCAGGTTTTCATTGATCAGGACCAGCGCGAGACCAGAAGCCTTCTGATGCGTTCAGGGTTTTCTGTTTTAGGAAGTTTCCTGAAGGCACCACGCGGTCAAAACTTCCGTTGCAACCATAGACCGAATATGAAAGACTGACGAAACCTCCGGAGGGGAAAAGTAAAGCCTATGAGGAAGTGTATAAAACTGCAGTTCCCCCTTCATCCACTAGGGGCTGCAAAACAGAGCAAATCCCCATAGACTCCCATGTTAAAAAGACCAACTTCACAGCAGGAATAAACATGTTTACAGCAGAAATAAACATGTTTACAGCAGGAATAAACATGTTTACAGCAGGAATAAACATGTTTACAGAAGGAACAAACACATTTACATCAGAAATAAACACGTTTACAGCTGAAATAAACATGTTTACAGCAGAAATAAACACGTTTACAGCGAAAATAAACATGTTTACAGAAGGAACAAACACATTTACAGCAGAAATAAACACGTTTACAGCGAAAATAAACATGTTTACAGAAGGAACAAACACATTTACATCAGAAATAAACATGTTTACATCAGAAATAAACACATTTACAGCGGAAATAAACATGTTTACAACAGAAATAAACACGTTTACAGCAAAAATAAACATGTTTACAGAAGGAACAAACACATTTACATCAGAAATAAACATGTTTACAGAAGAAATAAACATGTTTACAGCAGAAATAAACATGTTTACAGCGAAAATAAACATGTTTACAGAAGGAACAAACACATTTACATCAGAACTAAACATGTTTACAGCAGAAATAAACATGTTTACAGCAGGAATAAACAGGTTTACATCAGAAATAAACACGTTTACAGCGGAAATAAACATGTTTACATCAGAAATAAACATGTTTACAGCAGGAATAAACATGTTTACAGCCTGGTACAAAAATCCATTTTAGGTTTAATAGGTCAGGTTTACCTTCATGACAACTGTAGGGGGAGTGAATTCTTTTCGAACTCGCCGTTTAAAAGTAATTTAATCTTGAAGTTCGGCATGTTTAGGGTCGTGTCCTTTTGATTGACAGGTACCCGATCTCAATTCAATTCAATTCAACTTTATTTATATAGCGTCAAATCACGGCAATGCCATCTCAAGACGCTTTACAGACAGAGGGGAAAACATCATGAAGGCCAATTCATAACAGCCTATATAAGGAAACCAACAGATTGAGTTGAGTCCAACTCAATCTCCCATCCTGAGCAAGCACACTGGCAACAGTGGGAAGGAAAAAACTCCCTTTTAACAGGAAGGAAACCTCCGGCAGAACCCGGCTCAGGACAGGCAGCCATCTGCCTCTGCTGTGTGGGGGGAAGAGGACAGAAAGACAACAGACAACAGGAACTGCTACTCCCGGCCAGGGAGACCTGCTGAGACAGGAGACATACATGTTAATGATGCAACACTGTTATGGGGGGGGGGGGGGGGGGGGGGGGGGGGGTAAAAGAAAGAGATAAAGAGAAAAAGAAAGAAGCTCAGTGTATCAGGAAATGTCCCTCAGCAGTCTAAACCTATAGCAGCATAACTAAGGGATGCTAACCATCCCTAGCTATAGGACTTATCAAAAAGATAAGTCTTCAGCCTAGTCTTAAAGGTGGGGAGGGTGTCTGCTTCCCTAACACTAACTGGGAGCTTATTCCATAAGAGAGGGGCCTGATAACCAAAGGCTCTGCCTCCTGCTCGGCTCTTTGAGACTCTAGGAACCACAAGTAAGCCTGCAGTCTGCGAACGAAGTACTCTGCTTGGTATATAAGGAACAATGAGGTCTTTGATATATAGTGGTGCCTGGTTGTGGAGGGCTTTATATGTAAGGAGAAGGATTTTAAATTCTATTCTAGATTCAACAGGCAGCCAATGAAGAGAGGCTAAAACTGGAGAAATATGATCTCTCATGCTGGTTCTGGTCAGGACTCTGGCTGCAGAATTCTGGATCAGCTGAAGGGTTTTCAGGGCATATTTCGGACAGCCCAGCAATAGAGAGTTACAGTAATCTAGTCTCGAAGTAACAAAAGCGTGAAGCGTTCTACGTTCTTCTGCTTCAAGTCAGAAGAACGTAGAACAACCGCGGTTTTTAGCCGGTTAACAACGTGACTTAGCTTTAGCCCGCTTACCTCCGTTAGCTGGTTAGCTCCGGTTATCTCTGGGTTAGCTCTTAGCTACAGAAAGCTCGGAGTTCGCTCGATGTCAATCATCCACCATGACGCTCACAGCCCCCCTCTCAGCTCCACCTCTTTGCCCATATTTGTATTTTCCGGGAGAGACGACACGCATGCCCCTGCCAAGATGGTGACGGTAGGAACCGCCCACCGAGCTTCAATTCAGCTCTTCAGAAACCTACGGGTGACGTCACGGAGGCTCCGCCCATCTTTTATATACAGTCTATGGTTGCAACACATCTTTATTGGTTTATAGCCACGTTTTAAATCAGGAGATCAATAAGAGCAGAAAGATATTTGTTGTTTCCTCCAGAACTCATCAGATCCATCCGGGTCAGGCCTCCGAGTCCATGCGGTCAGGTTTGGTCCAGGCCAGGAGCTGCTGGGATCCCTGCAGGCGTTCGTGCAGGAGAGACGACTGCAGGCCCCGTTCATTGTCACGTGCGTGGGGAGCGTTACCAAGGCAACGCTGAGGCTGGCCAACGCCATGGCAACCAGCACAAACCAGGTTAGAGGGTTTCTGACTGATCAGAAACTATTATTGTGATTATTATTAATGATAATTAATAATTTTTGTGAAAAAACCTTGAAAATGTCAAATTAAAAATGAAACAAAACATTTTCTGTCTGAATTTCTAAACGAAATAATTTCACCATGAATAAATGTTAGTTGATATTAACTATAAATATTTTACTTTATCAAATTCATGTAAATGTTATGAAACAAAGATACATTTTATGAATGCAATAATTTTCTTTAATAAAAGAGTTCTGAAACTGCGCTGTTAGGTGTAAATATGGAAAATAATAGCTGAAATCCATTATTTATAGAAGCAACTCGGTCCGTCTACAAACGCAGGTCTCGTTCCGCATCAGGCGGACCAACTACGGGAAGCGGGCTACAAACCAAGTCCCTTCCTGCATGTGGTGTAGCATTGCATTGTGGGTAAATCCATAGCGATGGCGTTAAGGGTCCTCTGCCTCGTCTGGTGTTCATACTGCGTCCATTGTTGCAGTGGATTTCTGCAGGATACTTGCATAAGACACAATAAAAACCCAAAACAGCCATAGTTTGGTCTCCATGTTTAACTGGCAGACAGCGGATGCCATAGACATCATATATACGTAGACGCCTCATTGAGCGCTGGAGAGTGAACCAGCGTCGCCGCCATATTGGATGGGTCTCCGCTGTCGAGTTTTGTTGCAGATCAACGTAGTTTCCCCACAAAACTCTTTGTGGAACACCCCGTATATATTACACACTAAAAAAACACATTTCTACATAACTAGTTGATAAATAATATTAACACAGTGAATAATCTCCTGAATGCAAGTGAATTATTAGAATTATTATGATATTATTATTAGAATTATTCCTACACACCAAGAACCCAGTAGAGGCAACACAGGATTAAAAAGTAGAAGTAGAAAAAAAGCGTAGCTTCATATATGAGTAACGAAGCAGAGCGCTGGAGGATTTAATGTACTGCACAAAGGACAATCATGAGACAACAAGTGGGGAGAAGACAAAAAAAAAAAAAAAAAAAAAAAAAAATATATATATATATATATATATATATACACACACTATTCACAAAAAGTTAGGGATATTCAGCTTTTGGGTGAAATTTCCCAACAAGCCTAAAATGCCTTCAAACCTGTACAGGTGAACTTAATGTGATCTTCTCTAAGCTTTTAAATGCACATGTCCAACTGTTAAATGTTTCAATAAATTTTGCACAAGCTGCTGTTCTCTAACAAGGAGCTTAACGGCAAAAATCACGGCAGGTGTGTGATCCTTGAATTGACCAATAAATGTCCTGGTTCAATTAGAGCTTGTGTTTAAACAGTTGTCCTCATCATGCTGTTCACATTTTGACATCATGAGACCAAGACCACACCTAACAATGGAACAACAGTCCCTTGCCATTGCGATGCTTCAAACAGGACGTTCTCAGACAGAAGTGGCCACTGAGCTTGGAGTGTCACAGAGTGTCATCAGCAGGTTGCAACAGAGATATGGAGAGACTGGAAGAGTCACAGAAAGGCCTAGAAGTGGACGTCCTTTGGCCACATCCCGTGCTGATGACCGCTACATTGTGAACACTGCCCTGAGAAACCGGATGATGAATGCCACTCAACTCCAGGCACGTTTAAGAGAGGTGAGAGGCACCCAAGTGTCACGTCAGACCATTCCAAACCGTTTCCATCAGCGTGGTCTGCGTGCTAGACGACCTGCACGGGTACCTGACCACACCACCAGGCACAGGCATCATCGTCTTGCATGGGCCAGGGAGCATTTACGCTGGACGAGGAACCAGTGGGCCTCAGTGCTGTTCTCTGATGAAAGTCGATTCACACTGAGCAGAAATGATGGCCGGCAACGATGTTGGAGACGTCAGGGAGAGCGCTATGCATCAGCCACTGTTGTCACCAGGCCAGCTTTTGGTGGTGGCGGTGTTACAGTGTGGGCAGGGGTGTCCACTTGGTACAGAACTGCCCTACACTTTGTGAATGGTACAGTGACAAGCCCATACTACCTGAATAACATCATTAATCCAGTGATTGTGCCCCTACATGAACAGCACAGGCCTAATTTCATCTTCATGGACGACAATGCTCCTGCTCATCGAGGCCGCATCATCAGGGAACGGCTGTTGGAGACTGGTGTACCTCAAATGGAACGGCCTGCACTCTCTCCAGACCTGAATCCCATTGAAAACCTGTGGGATCAGCTGAGCCGTCGTGTAGAGGCTCGAGACCCTGCACCCCAGAACCTCAATGACCTGAGGGCTGCCCTTCAAGAAGAGGGGGATGCCATGCCTCAGCAGGCAATAAGTTGCCTTGTGAACAGCATGAGACGTCGTTGTCAAGCTGTAATTGATGCTCAAGGGCACATGACCAGATATTGAGACGTTCACATTTTTTGTTGTGGTGTAACTACCATTGTTGTTACCTTTTGTGTTGAATGAATTTTTTGAGATGAGGAAATCAGTAGTGCATCCTTCTACTTAAATGTCTTACTTTTATGATATTATATCACTGTAGCATGAACATATTGCATTTTCCATAAATTTCACCTGAAAGCCAAATATCCCGAACTTTTTGTCAGTAGTGTATATATATATATATATATATATATATATATATATATATATATATATATATATATATATATATATATATATATATATATATATATATATATATAACAAAGTTTTCTTCTTCACGCCATTCTGGTCCTCTCTTCTAAATACTAGTGCAGCGCCACCTCTAGTGGGAATGGGGAGATATTATTCTAATGGTTTGGCTGGTTTGAACACGATCTCGGTTCGCATGGATACACCGCCCTACAACTGAGCCGAGCGGACTGTCCTGATGGGAATGCAGCCTTCATTTTGTTAACTCAGAAACCATATCCAAGATGAAGACGTTGATGTTTAGTAAACAAAAGGAAGACGTTGATGTTTAGTAAACAAGATGAAGACAATGTTTAGTAAACAAGATGAAGACGTTGATGTTTAGTAAACAAAAGGAAGACGTTGATGTTTAGTAAACAAGATGAAGACAATGTTTAGTAAACAAGATGAAGACGTTGATGTTTAGTAAACAAGATGACGACGTTGATGTTTTGTAAACAAGATGAAGACGTTGATGTTTAGTAAACAAGAGGAAGACGTTGATATTTAGTAAACAAGATGACGACGATGTTTTGTAAACAAGATGAAGACGTTGATGTTTAGTAAACAAGAGGAAGACGTTGATGTTTAGTAAACAAGATGAAGACAATGATTAGTAAACTAAATGAAGACGTTGATGTTTAGTAAACAAGATGAAGACGTTGATGTTTAGTAAACAAGATGAAAACATTGATGCTTAGTAAACAAGATGAAGATGTAGATGTTTAGTAAACAAGATGAAGACGTTGATGTTTAGTCAACAAGATGAAGACAATGTTTAGTAAACAAGATGAAGACGTTGATGTTTAGTATACAAAAGGAAGACGTTGATGTTTAGTAAACAAGATGAAGACGTTGATGTTTTGTAAACAAGATTGAGACGTTGATGTTTAGTAAACAAGATGAAGACGTTGATGTTTAGTAAACAAGATGAAGATGTAGATGTTTAGTAAATAAGATGAAGACGTTGATGTTTAGTAAACAAGATGAAGACGTTGATGTTTAGTAAACAAGATGAAGACGTTGATGTTTAGTAAACAAGATGAAGACAATGTTTAGTAAACAAAATGAAGACGTTGATGTTTAGTGAACAAGATGAAGACGATGTTTAGTAAACAAGATGACGACGTTGATGTTTAGTAAACAAGATGAAGACAATGTTTAGTAAACAAAATGAAGATGTTGATCTTTAGTAATCAAGATGAAGACGTTGATGTTTAGTAAACAAGATGAAGACGTTGATGTTTAGTAAACAAGATGAAGACGTTGATGTTTAGTAAACAAGAGGAAGACGTTGATGTTTAGTAAACAAGGTGAAGATGTAGATGTTTAGTAAACAAGATGAAGACAATGTTTAGTAAACAAGATGAAGATGTAGATGTTTAGTAAACAAGAGGAAGACGTTGATGTTTAGTAAACAAGATGAAGACAATGTTTAGTAAACAAGATGAAGACGTTGATGTTTAGTAAACAAGATGAAGATGTAGATGTTTAGTAAACAAGATGAAGACGTTGATGTTTAGTAAACAAGATGAAGATGTTGATGTTTAGTAAACAAGATGAAGACCATGTTTAGTAAACAAGATGAAGACGTTGATGTTTAGTAAACAAAAGGAAGACGTTGATGTTTAGTAAACAAGATGAAGACAATGTTTAGTAAACAAGATGAAGACGTTGATGTTTAGTAAACAAGATGAAGACGTTGATGTTTAGTAAACAAGATGAAGACACTGTTTAGTAAACAAGATGAAGACGTCTATGTTTAGTAAACAAGATGAAGACAATGTTTAGTAAACAAGATGAAGACGTTGATGTTTAGTAAACAAGATGAAGACACTGTTTAGTAAACAAGGTGAAGACGTTAATGTTTAGTAAACAAGATGACGACGTTGATGTTTAGTAAACAAGATGAAGACAATGTTTAGTAAACAAGATGAAGACATTGATGTTTAGTAAACAAGATGAAGACGTTGATGTTTAGTAAACAAGATGAAGACGTTGATGTTTAGTAAACAAGATGACGACGTTGATGTTTTGTAAACAAGATGAAGACGTTGATGTTTAGTAAACAAGAGGAAGACGTTGATATTTAGTAAACAAGATGACGACGATGTTTTGTAAACAAGATGAAGACGTTGATGTTTAGTAAACAAGAGGAAGACGTTGATGTTTAGTAAACAAGATGAAGACAATGATTAGTAAACTAAATGAAGACGTTGATGTTTAGTAAACAAGATGAAGACGTTGATGTTTAGTAAACAAGATGAAAACATTGATGCTTAGTAAACAAGATGAAGATGTAGATGTTTAGTAAACAAGATGAAGACGTTGATGTTTAGTCAACAAGATGAAGACAATGTTTAGTAAACAAGATGAAGACGTTGATGTTTAGTATACAAAAGGAAGACGTTGATGTTTAGTAAACAAGATGAAGACGTTGATGTTTTGTAAACAAGATTGAGACGTTGATGTTTAGTAAACAAGATGAAGACGTTGATGTTTAGTAAACAAGATGAAGATGTAGATGTTTAGTAAATAAGATGAAGACGTTGATGTTTAGTAAACAAGATGAAGACGTTGATGTTTAGTAAACAAGATGAAGACGTTGATGTTTAGTAAACAAGATGAAGACAATGTTTAGTAAACAAAATGAAGACGTTGATGTTTAGTGAACAAGATGAAGACGATGTTTAGTAAACAAGATGACGACGTTGATGTTTAGTAAACAAGATGAAGACAATGTTTAGTAAACAAAATGAAGATGTTGATCTTTAGTAATCAAGATGAAGACGTTGATGTTTAGTAAACAAGATGAAGACGTTGATGTTTAGTAAACAAGATGAAGACGTTGATGTTTAGTAAACAAGAGGAAGACGTTGATGTTTAGTAAACAAGGTGAAGATGTAGATGTTTAGTAAACAAGATGAAGACAATGTTTAGTAAACAAGATGAAGATGTAGATGTTTAGTAAACAAGAGGAAGACGTTGATGTTTAGTAAACAAGATGAAGACAATGTTTAGTAAACAAGATGAAGACGTTGATGTTTAGTAAACAAGATGAAGATGTAGATGTTTAGTAAACAAGATGAAGACGTTGATGTTTAGTAAACAAGATGAAGATGTTGATGTTTAGTAAACAAGATGAAGACCATGTTTAGTAAACAAGATGAAGACGTTGATGTTTAGTAAACAAAAGGAAGACGTTGATGTTTAGTAAACAAGATGAAGACAATGTTTAGTAAACAAGATGAAGACGTTGATGTTTAGTAAACAAGATGAAGACGTTGATGTTTAGTAAACAAGATGAAGACACTGTTTAGTAAACAAGATGAAGACGTCTATGTTTAGTAAACAAGATGAAGACAATGTTTAGTAAACAAGATGAAGACGTTGATGTTTAGTAAACAAGATGAAGACACTGTTTAGTAAACAAGGTGAAGACGTTAATGTTTAGTAAACAAGATGACGACGTTGATGTTTAGTAAACAAGATGAAGACAATGTTTAGTAAACAAGATGAAGACATTGATGTTTAGTAAACAAGATGAAGACGTTGATGTTTAGTAAACAAGATGAAGATGTAGATGTTTAGTAAATAAGATGAAGACGTTGATGTTTAGTAAACAAGATGAAGACGTTGATGTTTAGTAAACAAGATGAAGACGTTGATGTTTAGTAAACAAGATGAAGACAATGTTTAGTAAACAAAATGAAGACGTTGATGTTTAGTGAACAAGATGAAGACGATGTTTAGTAAACAAGATGACGACGTTGATGTTTAGTAAACAAGATGAAGACAATGTTTAGTAAACAAAATGAAGATGTTGATCTTTAGTAATCAAGATGAAGACGTTGATGTTTAGTAAACAAGATGAAGACGTTGATGTTTAGTAAACAAGATGAAGACGTTGATGTTTAGTAAACAAGAGGAAGACGTTGATGTTTAGTAAACAAGGTGAAGATGTAGATGTTTAGTAAACAAGATGAAGACAATGTTTAGTAAACAAGATGAAGATGTAGATGTTTAGTAAACAAGAGGAAGACGTTGATGTTTAGTAAACAAGATGAAGACAATGTTTAGTAAACAAGATGAAGACGTTGATGTTTAGTAAACAAGATGAAGATGTAGATGTTTAGTAAAGAAGATGAAGACGTTGATGTTTAGTAAACAAGATGAAGATGTTGATGTTTAGTAAACAAGATGAAGACCATGTTTAGTAAACAAGATGAAGACGTTGATGTTTAGTAAACAAAAGGAAGACGTTGATGTTTAGTAAACAAGATGAAGACAATGTTTAGTAAACAAGATGAAGACGTTGATGTTTAGTAAACAAGATGAAGACACTGTTTAGTAAACAAGATGAAGACGTCCATGTTTAGTAAACAAGATGAAGACAATGTTTAGTAAACAAGATGAAGACGTTGATGTTTAGTAAACAAGATGAAGACACTGTTTAGTAAACAAGGTGAAGACGTTAATGTTTAGTAAACAAGATGACGACGTTGATGTTTAGTAAACAAGATGAAGACAATGTTTAGTAAACAAGATGAAGACATTGATGTTTAGTAAACAAGATGAAGACAGTGTTTAGAAAACAAGATGAAGACGTTGATGTTTAGTAAACAAAAGGAAGACGTTGATGTTTAGTAAACAAGAGGAAGACGTTGATATTTAGTAAACAAGATGACGACGATGTTTTGTAAACAAGATGAAGACGTTGATGTTTAGTAAACAAGAGGAAGACGTTGATGTTTAGTAAACAAGATGAAGACAATGATTAGTAAACTAAATGAAGACGTTGATGTTTAGTAAACAAGATGAAGACGTTGATGTTTAGTAAACAAGATGAAAACATTGATGCTTAGTAAACAAGATGAAGATGTAGATGTTTAGTAAACAAGATGAAGACGTTGATGTTTAGTCAACAAGATGAAGACAATGTTTAGTAAACAAGATGAAGACGTTGATGTTTAGTATACAAAAGGAAGACGTTGATGTTTAGTAAACAAGATGAAGACGTTGATGTTTTGTAAACAAGATTGAGACGTTGATGTTTAGTAAACAAGATGAAGACGTTGATGTTTAGTAAACAAGATGAAGATGTAGATGTTTAGTAAATAAGATGAAGACGTTGATGTTTAGTAAACAAGATGAAGACGTTGATGTTTAGTAAACAAGATGAAGACGTTGATGTTTAGTAAACAAGATGAAGACAATGTTTAGTAAACAAAATGAAGACGTTGATGTTTAGTGAACAAGATGAAGACGATGTTTAGTAAACAAGATGACGACGTTGATGTTTAGTAAACAAGATGAAGACAATGTTTAGTAAACAAAATGAAGATGTTGATCTTTAGTAATCAAGATGAAGACGTTGATGTTTAGTAAACAAGATGAAGACGTTGATGTTTAGTAAACAAGATGAAGACGTTGATGTTTAGTAAACAAGAGGAAGACGTTGATGTTTAGTAAACAAGGTGAAGATGTAGATGTTTAGTAAACAAGATGAAGACAATGTTTAGTAAACAAGATGAAGATGTAGATGTTTAGTAAACAAGAGGAAGACGTTGATGTTTAGTAAACAAGATGAAGACAATGTTTAGTAAACAAGATGAAGACGTTGATGTTTAGTAAACAAGATGAAGATGTAGATGTTTAGTAAACAAGATGAAGACGTTGATGTTTAGTAAACAAGATGAAGATGTTGATGTTTAGTAAACAAGATGAAGACCATGTTTAGTAAACAAGATGAAGACGTTGATGTTTAGTAAACAAAAGGAAGACGTTGATGTTTAGTAAACAAGATGAAGACAATGTTTAGTAAACAAGATGAAGACGTTGATGTTTAGTAAACAAGATGAAGACGTTGATGTTTAGTAAACAAGATGAAGACACTGTTTAGTAAACAAGATGAAGACGTCTATGTTTAGTAAACAAGATGAAGACAATGTTTAGTAAACAAGATGACGACGTTGATGTTTAGTAAACAAGATGAAGACAATGTTTAGTAAACAAAATGAAGATGTTGATCTTTAGTAATCAAGATGAAGACGTTGATGTTTAGTAAACAAGATGAAGACGTTGATGTTTAGTAAACAAGATGAAGACGTTGATGTTTAGTAAACAAGAGGAAGACGTTGATGTTTAGTAAACAAGGTGAAGATGTAGATGTTTAGTAAACAAGATGAAGACAATGTTTAGTAAACAAGATGAAGATGTAGATGTTTAGTAAACAAGAGGAAGACGTTGATGTTTAGTAAACAAGATGAAGACAATGTTTAGTAAACAAGATGAAGACGTTGATGTTTAGTAAACAAGATGAAGATGTAGATGTTTAGTAAAGAAGATGAAGACGTTGATGTTTAGTAAACAAGATGAAGATGTTGATGTTTAGTAAACAAGATGAAGACCATGTTTAGTAAACAAGATGAAGACGTTGATGTTTAGTAAACAAAAGGAAGACGTTGATGTTTAGTAAACAAGATGAAGACAATGTTTAGTAAACAAGATGAAGACGTTGATGTTTAGTAAACAAGATGAAGACACTGTTTAGTAAACAAGATGAAGACGTCCATGTTTAGTAAACAAGATGAAGACAATGTTTAGTAAACAAGATGAAGACGTTGATGTTTAGTAAACAAGATGAAGACACTGTTTAGTAAACAAGGTGAAGACGTTAATGTTTAGTAAACAAGATGACGACGTTGATGTTTAGTAAACAAGATGAAGACAATGTTTAGTAAACAAGATGAAGACATTGATGTTTAGTAAACAAGATGAAGACAGTGTTTAGAAAACAAGATGAAGACGTTGATGTTTAGTAAACAAAAGGAAGACGTTGATGTTTAGTAAACAAGATGAAGACAATGTTTAGTAAACAAGATGAAGACGTTGATGTTTAGTAAACAAGATGACGACGTTGATGTTTAGTAAACAAGATGAAGACGTTGATATTTAGTAAACAAGATGAAGACGTTGATGTTTAGTAAACAAGATGAAGACAATGTTTAGTAAAT
This sequence comes from Telmatherina bonti, assembly GCF_933228915.1. Classification (NCBI taxonomy): domain Eukaryota; kingdom Metazoa; phylum Chordata; class Actinopteri; order Atheriniformes; family Telmatherinidae; genus Telmatherina; species Telmatherina bonti. Next base: position 4,307,664 of record NC_136614.1, read on the forward strand.
AAGATGAAGACGTTGATGTTTAGTAAACAAAAGGAAGACGTTGATGTTTAGTAAACAAGATGAAGACGTTGATGTTTAGTAAACAAGAGGAAGACGTTGATGTTTAGTAAACAAGATGAAGACGTTGATGTTTAGTAAACAAGATGAAGACATTGATGTTTAGTAAACAAGATGAAGACAATGTTTAGTAAACAAGATGAAGACGTTGATGTTTAGTAAACAAGGTGAAGACAATGTTTAGTAAACAAAATGACGACGTTGATGTTTAGTAAACAAGATGAAGACGTTGATGTTTAGTAAACAAGATGAAGACAATGTTTAGTAAACAAGATAGACGTTGATGTTTAGTAAACAAGATGAAGACGTTGATGTTTAGTAAACAAAAGGAAGACGTTGATGTTTAGTAAACAAGATGAAGACAATGTTTAGTAAACAAGATGAAGATATAAATGTTTAGTAAACAAGATGAAGACAATGTTTAGTAAACAAGATGAAGATATAAATCTTTAGTAAACAAGATGAAGACAATGTTTAGTAAACAAGATGAAGATATAAATCTTTAGTAAACAAGATGAAGACAATGTTTAGTAAACAAGATGAAGATGTTGATGTTTAGTAAACAAGATGAAGACGTTGATGTTTAGTAAACAAGATGAAGACAATGTTTAGTAAACAAGATAGACGATGTTTAGTAAACAAGATGAAGACAATGTTTAGTAAACAAGATGAAGACGTTGATGTTTAGTAAACAAGATGAAGACGTTGATGTTTAGTAAGCAAGATGAAGACAATGTTTAGTAAACAAGATGAAGATGTTGATGTTTAGTAAACAAGATGAAGACGTTGATGTTTAGTAAACAAGATGAAGATGTTGATGTTTAGTAAACAAGATGAAGACAATGTTTAGTAAACAAAAGGAAGACGTTAATGTTTAGTAAACAAGATGAAGATGTTGATGTTTAGTAAACAAGATGAAGACAATGTTTAGTAAACAAGAGGAAGACGTTAATGTTTAGTAAACAAGATGAAGACAATGTTTAGTAAACAAGATGAAGACAATGTTTAGTAAACAAGATGAAGATAAAAATCTTTAGTAAACAAGATGAAGACAATGTTTAGTTAACAAGATGAAAATATAAATGTTTAGTAAACAAGATGAAAACAATGTTTAGTAAACAAGATGAAGATATAAATCTTTAGTAAACAAGATGAAGACAATGTTTAGTAAACAAGATGAAGATGTTGATGTTTAGTAAACAAGATGAAGACGTTGATGTTTAGTAAACAAGATGAAGATGTTGATGTTTAGTAAACAAGATGAAGACAATGTTTAGTAAACAAGATGAAGACAATGTTTAGTAAACAAGATGAAGACATTGATGTTTAGTAAACAAGATGAAGACAATGTTTAGTAAACAAGATGACGACGTTGATGTTTAGTAAACAAGATGAAGACGTTGATGTTTAGTAAATAAGATGAAGACGTTGATGTTTAGTAAACAAGATGAAGACGTTGATGTTTAGTAAACAAGAGGAAGACGTTGATGTTTAGTAAACAAGATGAAGACAATGTTTAGTAAACAAGATGAAGACGTTGATGTTTAGTAAACAAGGTGAAGACGATGTTTAGTAAACAAGATGACGACGTTGATGTTTAGTAAACAAGATGAAGACGTTGATGTTTAGTAAACAAGATGAAGATATAAATTTTTAGTAAACAAGATGAAGACAATGTTTAGTAAACAAGATGAAGATATAAATCTTTAGTAAACAAGATGAAGACAATGTTTAGTAAACAAGATGAAGATATAAATCTTTAGTAAACAAGATGAAGACAATGTTTAGTAAACAAGATGAAGATGTTGATGTTTAGTAAACAAGATGAAGACGTTGATGTTTAGTAAACAAGATGAAGACAATGTTTAGTAAACAAGATAGACGTTGATGTTTAGTAAACAAGATGAAGACAATGTTTAGTAAACAAGATGAAGACGTTGATGTTTAGTAAACAAGATGAAGATGTTGATGTTTAGTAAACAAGATGAAGACAATGTTTAGTAAACAAGAAGAAGACGTTAATGTTTAGTAAACAAGATGAAGACAATGTTTAGTAAACAAGATGAAGATATAAATGTTTAGTAAACAAGATGAAGACAATGTTTAGTAAACAAGATGAAGATATAAATCTTTAGTAAACAAGATGAAGACAATGTTTAGTAAACAAGATGAAGATGTTGATGTTTAGTAAACAAGATGAAGACGATGTTTAGTAAACAAGATGAAGATGTTGATGTTTAGTAAACAAGATGAAGACAATGTTTAGTAAACAAGATGAAGATGTTGATGTTTAGTAAACAAGATGAAGACAATGTTTAGTAAACAAGATGAAGACATTGATGTTTAGTAAACAAGATGAAGACAATGTTTAGTAAACAAGATGAAGACGTTGATGTTTAGTGAACAAAAGGAAGACGTTGATGTTTAGTAAACAAGATGAAGACAATGTTTAGTAAACAAGATGAAGACGTTGATGTTTAGTAAACAAGATGAAGACGTTGATGTTTAGTAAACAAGATGACGACGTTGATGTTTAGTAAACAAGATGAAGACGTTGATGTTTAGTAAATAAGATGAAGACGTTGATGTTTAGTAAACAAGATGAAGACGTTGATGTTTAGTAAACAAGAGGAAGACGTTGATGTTTAGTAAACAAGAGGAAGACGTTGATGTTTAGTGAACAAGATGAAGACGATGTTTAGTAAACAAGAGGAAGACGTTGATGTTTAGTAAACAAGATGAAGACAATGTTTAGTAAACAAGATAGACGTTGATGTTTAGTAAACAAGATGAAGACGTTGATGTTTAGTAAACAAGATGAAGACAATGTTTAGTAAACAAAATGAAGACGTTGATGTTTAGTAAACAAGATGAAGACGTTGATGTTTAGTAAACAAGATGAAGACGTTGATGTTTAGTAAACAAGATGAAGATGTAGATGTTTAGTAAACAAGATGAAGATGTAGATGTTTAGTAAACAAGATGAAGACGTTGATGTTTAGTAAACAAGATGAAGACAATGTTTAGTAAACAGGAGGAAGACGTTAATGTTTAGTAAAGAAGATGAAGACAATGTTTAGTAAACAAGATGAAGATATAAATCTTTAGTAAACAAGATGAAGACAATGTTTAGTAAACAAGATGAAGATATAAATCTTTAGTAAACAAGATGAAGACAATGTTTAGTAAACAAGATGAAGGTGTTGATGTTTAGTAAACAAGATGAAGACGTTGATGTTTAGTAAACAAGATGAAGATGTTGATGTTTAGTAAACAAGATGAAGACAATGTTTAGTAAACAAGATGAAGATATAAATCTTTAGTAAACAAGATGAAGACAATGTTTAGTAAACAAGATGAAGACATTGATGTTTAGTAAGCAAGATGAAGACAATGTTTAGTAAACAAGATGACGACGTTGATGTTTAGTAAACAAGATGAAGACGTTGATGTTTAGTAAACAAGATGAAGACGTTGATGTTTAGTAAACAAGATGAAGATATAAATGTTTAGTAAACAAGATGAAGACAATGTTTAGTAAACAAGATGAAGATATAAATCTTTAGTAAACAAGATGAAGACAATGTTTAGTAAACAAGATGAAGACATTGATGTTTAGTAAACAAGATGAAGACAATGTTTAGTAAACAAGATGAAGACGTTGATGTTTAGTAAACAAGAGGAAGACGTTGATGTTTAGTAAACAAGATGAAGACAATGTTTAGTAAACAAGATGAAGACGTTGATGTTTAGTAAACAAGATGAAGACGTTGATGTTTAGTAAACAAGATGAAGATATAAATGTTTAGTAAACAAGATGAAGACAATGTTTAGTAAACAAGATGAAGATATAAATCTTTAGTAAACAAGATGAAGACAATGTTTAGTAAACAAGATGAAGATATAAATCTTTAGTAAACAAGATGAAGACAATGTTTAGTAAACAAGATGAAGATATAAATCTTTAGTAAACAAGATGAAGACAATGTTTAGTAAACAAGATGAAGATGTTGATGTTTAGTAAACAAGATGAAGACGTTGATGTTTAGTAAACAAGATGAAGACAATGTTTAGTAAACAAGATAGACGTTGATGTTTAGTAAACAAGATGAAGACAATGTTTAGTAAACAAGATGAAGACGTTGATGTTTAGTAAACAAGATGAAGATGTTGATGTTTAGTAAACAAGATGTAGACAATGTTTAGTAAACAAGAGGAAGACGTTAATGTTTAGTAAACAAGATGAAGACAATGTTTAGTAAACAAGATGAAGATATAAATGTTTAGTAAACAAGATGAAGACAATGTTTAGTAACCAAGATGAAGATATAAATCTTTAGTAAACAAGATGAAGACAATGTTTAGTAAACAAGATGAAGAAGTTGATGTTTAGTAAACAAGATGAAGACGATGTTCAGTAAACAAGATGAAGATGTTGATGTTTAGTAAACAAGATGAAGACAATGTTTAGTAAACAAGATGAAGACATTGATGTTTAGTAAGCAAGATGAAGACAATGTTTAGTAAACAAGATGACGACGTTGATGTTTAGTAAACAAGATGAAGATGTTGATGTTTAGTAAACAAGATGAAGACAATGTTTAGTAAACAAGATGAAGATGTTGATGTTTAGTAAACAAGATGAAGACGTTGATGTTTAGTAAACAAGATGAAGACAATGTTTAGTAAACAAGATAGACGATGTTTAGTAAACAAGATGAAGACAATGTTTAGTAAACAAGATGAAGACGTTGATGTTTAGTAAACAAGATGAAGACGTTGATGTTTAGTAAGCAAGATGAAGACAATGTTTAGTAAACAAGATGAAGATGTTGATGTTTAGTAAACAAGATGAAGACGTTGATGTTTAGTAAACAAGATGAAGATGTTGATGTTTAGTAAACAAGATGAAGACAATGTTTAGTAAACAAAAGGAAGACGTTAATGTTTAGTAAACAAGATGAAGATGTTGATGTTTAGTAAACAAGATGAAGACAATGTTTAGTAAACAAGAGGAAGACGTTAATGTTTAGTAAACAAGATGAAGACAATGTTTAGTAAACAAGATGAAGACAATGTTTAGTAAACAAGATGAAGATAAAAATCTTTAGTAAACAAGATGAAGACAATGTTTAGTTAACAAGATGAAAATATAAATGTTTAGTAAACAAGATGAAAACAATGTTTAGTAAACAAGATGAAGATATAAATCTTTAGTAAACAAGATGAAGACAATGTTTAGTAAACAAGATGAAGATGTTGATGTTTAGTAAACAAGATGAAGACGTTGATGTTTAGTAAACAAGATGAAGATGTTGATGTTTAGTAAACAAGATGAAGACAATGTTTAGTAAACAAGATGAAGACAATGTTTAGTAAACAAGATGAAGACATTGATGTTTAGTAAACAAGATGAAGACAATGTTTAGTAAACAAGATGACGACGTTGATGTTTAGTAAACAAGATGAAGACGTTGATGTTTAGTAAATAAGATGAAGACGTTGATGTTTAGTAAACAAGATGAAGACGTTGATGTTTAGTAAACAAGAGGAAGACGTTGATGTTTAGTAAACAAGATGAAGACAATGTTTAGTAAACAAGATGAAGACGTTGATGTTTAGTAAACAAGGTGAAGACGATGTTTAGTAAACAAGATGACGACGTTGATGTTTAGTAAACAAGATGAAGACGTTGATGTTTAGTAAACAAGATGAAGATATAAATTTTTAGTAAACAAGATGAAGACAATGTTTAGTAAACAAGATGAAGATATAAATCTTTAGTAAACAAGATGAAGACAATGTTTAGTAAACAAGATGAAGATATAAATCTTTAGTAAACAAGATGAAGACAATGTTTAGTAAACAAGATGAAGATGTTGATGTTTAGTAAACAAGATGAAGACGTTGATGTTTAGTAAACAAGATGAAGACAATGTTTAGTAAACAAGATAGACGTTGATGTTTAGTAAACAAGATGAAGACAATGTTTAGTAAACAAGATGAAGACGTTGATGTTTAGTAAACAAGATGAAGATGTTGATGTTTAGTAAACAAGATGAAGACAATGTTTAGTAAACAAGAAGAAGACGTTAATGTTTAGTAAACAAGATGAAGACAATGTTTAGTAAACAAGATGAAGATATAAATGTTTAGTAAACAAGATGAAGACAATGTTTAGTAAACAAGATGAAGATATAAATCTTTAGTAAACAAGATGAAGACAATGTTTAGTAAACAAGATGAAGATGTTGATGTTTAGTAAACAAGATGAAGACGATGTTTAGTAAACAAGATGAAGATGTTGATGTTTAGTAAACAAGATGAAGACAATGTTTAGTAAACAAGATGAAGATGTTGATGTTTAGTAAACAAGATGAAGACAATGTTTAGTAAACAAGATGAAGACATTGATGTTTAGTAAACAAGATGAAGACAATGTTTAGTAAACAAGATGAAGACGTTGATGTTTAGTGAACAAAAGGAAGACGTTGATGTTTAGTAAACAAGATGAAGACAATGTTTAGTAAACAAGATGAAGACGTTGATGTTTAGTAAACAAGATGAAGACGTTGATGTTTAGTAAACAAGATGACGACGTTGATGTTTAGTAAACAAGATGAAGACGTTGATGTTTAGTAAATAAGATGAAGACGTTGATGTTTAGTAAACAAGATGAAGACGTTGATGTTTAGTAAACAAGAGGAAGACGTTGATGTTTAGTAAACAAGAGGAAGACGTTGATGTTTAGTGAACAAGATGAAGACGATGTTTAGTAAACAAGAGGAAGACGTTGATGTTTAGTAAACAAGATGAAGACAATGTTTAGTAAACAAGATAGACGTTGATGTTTAGTAAACAAGATGAAGACGTTGATGTTTAGTAAACAAGATGAAGACAATGTTTAGTAAACAAAATGAAGACGTTGATGTTTAGTAAACAAGATGAAGACGTTGATGTTTAGTAAACAAGATGAAGACGTTGATGTTTAGTAAACAAGATGAAGATGTAGATGTTTAGTAAACAAGATGAAGATGTAGATGTTTAGTAAACAAGATGAAGACGTTGATGTTTAGTAAACAAGATGAAGACAATGTTTAGTAAACAGGAGGAAGACGTTAATGTTTAGTAAAGAAGATGAAGACAATGTTTAGTAAACAAGATGAAGATATAAATCTTTAGTAAACAAGATGAAGACAATGTTTAGTAAACAAGATGAAGATATAAATCTTTAGTAAACAAGATGAAGACAATGTTTAGTAAACAAGATGAAGGTGTTGATGTTTAGTAAACAAGATGAAGACGTTGATGTTTAGTAAACAAGATGAAGATGTTGATGTTTAGTAAACAAGATGAAGACAATGTTTAGTAAACAAGATGAAGATATAAATCTTTAGTAAACAAGATGAAGACAATGTTTAGTAAACAAGATGAAGACATTGATGTTTAGTAAGCAAGATGAAGACAATGTTTAGTAAACAAGATGACGACGTTGATGTTTAGTAAACAAGATGAAGACGTTGATGTTTAGTAAACAAGATGAAGACGTTGATGTTTAGTAAACAAGATGAAGATATAAATGTTTAGTAAACAAGATGAAGACAATGTTTAGTAAACAAGATGAAGATATAAATCTTTAGTAAACAAGATGAAGACAATGTTTAGTAAACAAGATGAAGACATTGATGTTTAGTAAACAAGATGAAGACAATGTTTAGTAAACAAGATGAAGACGTTGATGTTTAGTAAACAAGAGGAAGACGTTGATGTTTAGTAAACAAGATGAAGACAATGTTTAGTAAACAAGATGAAGACGTTGATGTTTAGTAAACAAGATGAAGACGTTGATGTTTAGTAAACAAGATGAAGATATAAATGTTTAGTAAACAAGATGAAGACAATGTTTAGTAAACAAGATGAAGATATAAATCTTTAGTAAACAAGATGAAGACAATGTTTAGTAAACAAGATGAAGATATAAATCTTTAGTAAACAAGATGAAGACAATGTTTAGTAAACAAGATGAAGATATAAATCTTTAGTAAACAAGATGAAGACAATGTTTAGTAAACAAGATGAAGATGTTGATGTTTAGTAAACAAGATGAAGACGTTGATGTTTAGTAAACAAGATGAAGACAATGTTTAGTAAACAAGATAGACGTTGATGTTTAGTAAACAAGATGAAGACAATGTTTAGTAAACAAGATGAAGACGTTGATGTTTAGTAAACAAGATGAAGATGTTGATGTTTAGTAAACAAGATGTAGACAATGTTTAGTAAACAAGAGGAAGACGTTAATGTTTAGTAAACAAGATGAAGACAATGTTTAGTAAACAAGATGAAGATATAAATGTTTAGTAAACAAGATGAAGACAATGTTTAGTAACCAAGATGAAGATATAAATCTTTAGTAAACAAGATGAAGACAATGTTTAGTAAACAAGATGAAGAAGTTGATGTTTAGTAAACAAGATGAAGACGATGTTCAGTAAACAAGATGAAGATGTTGATGTTTAGTAAACAAGATGAAGACAATGTTTAGTAAACAAGATGATGACATTGATGTTTAGTAAGCAAGATGAAGACAATGTTTAGTAAACAAGATGACGACGTTGATGTTTAGTAAACAAGATGAAGATGTTGATGTTTAGTAAACAAGATGAAGACGTTGATGTTTAGTAAACAAGATGAAGACAATGTTTACTAAACAAGATAGACGTTGATGTTTAGTAAACAAGATGAAGACAATGTTTAGTAAACAAGATGAAGACGTTGATGTTTAGTAAACAAGATGAAGATGTTGATGTTTAGTAAACAAGATGTAGACAATGTTTAGTAAACAAGAGGAAGACGTTAATGTTTAGTAAACAAGATGAAGACAATGTTTAGTAAACAAGATGAAGATATAAATGTTTAGTAAACAAGATGTAGACAATGTTTAGTAAACAAGATGAAGACATTGATGTTTAGTAAACAAGATGAAGACAATGTTTAGTAAACAAGATGAAGACGTTGATGTTTAGTAAACAAGATGAAGACGATGTTCAGTAAACAAGATGAAGATGTTGATGTTTAGTAAACAAGATGAAGACAATGTTTAGTAAACAAGATGAAGATATAAATCTTTAGTAAACAAGATGAAGACAATGTTTAGTAAACAAGATGAAGACATTGATGTTTAGTAAACAAGATGAAGACAATGTTTAGTAAACAAGATGAAGACGTTGATGTTTAGTGAACAAAAGGAAGACGTTGATGTTTAGTAAACAAGATGAAGACAATGTTTAGTAAACAAGATGAAGACGTTGATGTTTAGTAAACAAGGTGAAGACGTTGATGTTTAGTAAACAAGATGACGACGTTGATGTTTAGTAAACAAGATGAAGACGTTGATGTTTAGTAAACAAGATGAAGATGTTGATGTTTAGTAAACAAGATGAAGACAATGTTTAGTAAACAAGATGAAGACGTTGATGTTTAGTAAACAAAAGGAAGACGTTGATGTTTAGTAAACAAGATGAAGACAATGTTTAGTAAACAAGATGAAGACGTTGATGTTTAGTAAACAAGATGAAGACGTTGATGTTTAGTAAACAAGATGAAGACACTGTTTAGTAAACAAGATGAAGACGTCTATGTTTAGTAAACAAGATGAAGACAATGTTTAGTAAACAAGATGAAGACGTTGATGTTTAGTAAACAAGATGAAGACACTGTTTAGTAAACAAGGTGAAGACGTTAATGTTTAGTAAACAAGATGACGACGTTGATGTTTAGTAAACAAGATGAAGACAATGTTTAGTAAACAAGATGAAGACAATGTTTAGTAAACAAGATGAAGACGTTGATGTTTAGTAAACAAAAGGAAGACGTTGATGTTTAGTAAACAAGATGAAGACAATGTTTAGTAAACAAGATGAAGACGTTGATGTTTAGTAAACAAGATGACGACGTTGATGTTTAGTAAACAAGATGAAGACGATGTTTAGTAAATAAGATGAAGACGTTGATGTTTAGTAAACAAGATGAAGACGTTGATGTTTAGTAAACAAGAGGAAGACGTTGATGTTTAGTAAACAAGATGAAGACGTTGATGTTTAGTAAACAAGATGAAGACACTGTTTAGTAAACAAGGTGAAGACGTTGATGTTTAGTAAACAAGATGACGACGTTGATGTTTAGTAAACAAGATAAAGACGATGTTTAATAAACAAGATGAAGACGTTGATGTTTAGTAAACAAGGTGAAGACGATGTTTAGTAAACAAGATGACGACGTTGATGTTTAGTAAACAAGATGAAGACGTTGATGTTTAGTAAACAAGATGAAGACGTTGATGTTTAGTAAACAAGATGAAGACAATGTTTAGTAAACAAGATGAAGATATAAATGTTTAGTAAACAAGATGAAGACAATGTTTAGTAAACAAGATGAAGATATAAATCTTTAGTAAACAAGATGAAGACAATGTTTAGTAAACAAGATGAAGATATAAATCTTTAGTAAACAAGATGAAGACAATGTTTAGTAAACAAGATGAAGATGTTGATGTTTAGTAAACAAGATGAAGACGTTGATGTTTAGTAAACAAGATGAAGACAATGTTTAGTAAACAAGATGAAGACGTTGATGTTTAGTAAACAAGATGAAGACGTTGATGTTTAGTAAACAAGATGAAGATATAAATGTTTAGTAAACAAGATGAAGACAATGTTTAGTAAACAAGATGAAGATATACATCTTTAGTAAACAAGATGAAGACAATGTTTAGTAAACAAGATGAAGATATAAATCTTTAGTAAACAAGATGAAGACAATGTTTAGTAAACAAGATGAAGATATAAATCTTTAGTAAACAAGATGAAGACAATGTTTAGTAAACAAGATGAAGATGTTGATGTTTAGTAAACAAGATGAAGACGTTGATGTTTAGTGAACAAGATGAAGACAATGTTTAGTAAACAAGATAGACGTTGATGTTTAGTAAACAAGATGAAGACAATGTTTAGTAAACAAGATGAAGACGTTGATGTTTAGTAAACAAGATGAAGATGTTGATGTTTAGTAAACAAGATGTAGACAATGTTTAGTAAACAAGAGGAAGACGTTAATGTTTAGTAAACAAGATGAAGACAATGTTTAGTAAACAAGATGAAGATATAAATGTTTAGTAAACAAGATGAAGACAATGTTTAGTAACCAAGATGAAGATATAAATCTTTAGTAAACAAGATGAAGACAATGTTTAGTAAACAAGATGAAGAAGTTGATGTTTAGTAAACAAGATGAAGACGATGTTCAGTAAACAAGATGAAGATGTTGATGTTTAGTAAACAAGATGAAGACAATGTTTAGTAAACAAGATGAAGATATAAATCTTTAGTAAACAAGATGAAGACAATGTTTAGTAAACAAGATGAAGACATTGATGTTTAGTAAACAAGATGAAGACAATGTTTAGTAAACAAGATGAAGACGTTGATGTTTAGTGAACAAAAGGAAGACGTTGATGTTTAGTAAACAAGATGAAGACAATGTTTAGTAAACAAGATGAAGACGTTGATGTTTAGTAAACAAGGTGAAGACGTTGATGTTTAGTAAACAAGGTGAAGACGATGTTTAGTAAACAAGATGACGACGTTGATGTTTAGTAAACAAGATGAAGACGTTGATGTTTAGTAAACAAGATGAAGATGTTGATGTTTAGTAAACAAGATGAAGACAATGTTTAGTAAACAAGATGAAGACGTTGATGTTTAGTAAACAAAAGGAAGACGTTGATGTTTAGTAAACAAGATGAAGACAATGTTTAGTAAACAAGATGAAGACGTTGATGTTTAGTAAACAAGATGAATACGTTGATGTTTAGTAAACAAGATGAAGACACTGTTTAGTAAACAAGATGAAGACGTCTATGTTTAGTAAACAAGATGAAGACAATGTTTAGTAAACAAGATGAAGACGTTGATGTTTAGTAAACAAGATGAAGACACTGTTTAGTAAACAAGGTGAAGACGTTAATGTTTAGTAAACAAGATGACGACGTTGATGTTTAGTAAACAAGATGAAGACAATGTTTAGTAAACAAGATGAAGACAATGTTTAGAAAACAAGATGAAGACGTTGATGTTTAGTAAACAAAAGGAAGACGTTGATGTTTAGTAAACAAGATGAAGACAATGTTTAGTAAACAAGATGAAGACGTTGATGTTTAGTAAACAAGATGACGACGTTGATGTTTAGTAAACGAGATGAAGACTATGTTTAGTAAATAAGATGAAGACGTTGATGTTTAGTGAACAAGATGAAGACGTTGATGTTTAGTAAACAAGAGGAAGACGTTGATGTTTAGTAAACAAGATGAAGACGTTGATGTTTAGTAAACAAGATGAAGACACTGTTTAGTAAACAAGGTGAAGACGTTGATGTTTAGTAAACAAGATGACGACGTTGATGTTTAGTAAACAAGATAAAGACGATGTTTAATAAACAAGATGAAGACGTTGATGTTTAGTAAACAAGGTGAAGACGATGTTTAGTAAACAAGATGACGACGTTGATGTTTAGTAAACAAGATGAAGACGTTGATGTTTAGTAAACAAGATGAAGACGTTGATGTTTAGTAAACAAGATGAAGACAATGTTTAGTAAACAAGATGAAGATATAAATCTTTAGTAAACAAGATGAAGACAATGTTTAGTAAACAAGATGAAGATATAAATCTTTAGTAAACAAGATGAAGACAATGTTTAGTAAACAAGATGAAGATATAAATCTTTAGTAAACAAGATGAAGACAATGTTTAGTAAACAAAATGAAGACGTTGATGTTTAGTAAACAAGATGAAGACGTTGATGTTTAGTAAACAAGATGAAGACGTTGATGTTTAGTAAACAAGATGAAGATGTAGATGTTTAGTAAACAAGATGAAGATGTAGATGTTTAGTAAACAAGATGAAGACGTTGATGTTTAGTAAACAAGATGAAGACGTTGATGTTTAGTAAACAAGATGAAGACGTTGATGTTTTGTAAACAAGTTTAAGACATTGATGTTTAGTAAACAAGACGAAGACATTGATGTTTAGTAAACAAGTTGAAGACGTTGATGTTTAGTAAACAAGATGAAGACAATGTTTAGTAAACAAGATGAAGACGTTGATGTTTAGTAAACAAGATGAAGACGTTGATGTTTAGTAAACAAGATGACGACGTTGATGTTTAGTAAACAAGATGAAGACAATGTTTAGTAAACAAGATGAAGACAATGTTTAGAAAACAAGATGAAGACGTTGATGTTTAGTAAACAAAAGGAAGACGTTGATGTTTAGTAAACAAGATGAAGACAATGTTTAGTAAACAAGATGAAGACGTTGATGTTTAGTAAACAAGATGACGATGTTGATGTTTAGTAAATAAGATGAAGACGTTGATGTTTAGTAAACAAGATGAAGACGTTGATGTTTAGTAAACAAGAGGAAGACGTTGATGTTTAGTAAACAAGATGAAGACGTTGATGTTTAGTAAACAAGATGAAGACACTGTTTAGTAAACAAGGTGAAGACGTTAATGTTTAGTAAACAAGATGACGACGTTGATATTTAGTAAACAAGATGAAGACGATGTTTAGTAAACAAGATGAAGACGTTGATGTTTAGTAAACAAGATGAAGACAATGTTTAGTAAACAAGATGAAGACATTGATGTTTAGTAAACAAGATGAAGACAATGTTTAGTAAACAAGATGAAGACGTTGATGTTTAGTGAACAAGATGAAGACGTTGATGTTTAGTAAACAAGATGAAGACGATGTTTTGTAAACAAGTTTAAGACGTTGATGTTTAGTAAACAAGATGAAGATGTAGATGTTTAGTAAACAAGATGAAGACGTTGATGTTTAGTAAACAAGATGAAGACGTTGATGTTTAGTAAACAAGATGAAGACGATGTTTTGTAAACAAGTTTAAGACGTTGACGTTTAGTAAACAAGATGAAGATGTAGATGTTTAGTAAACAAGATGAAGACGTTGATGTTTAGTAAACAAGATGAAGATGTTGATGTTTAGTAAACAAGATGAAGACAATGTTTAGTAAACAAGATGAAGACGTTGATGTTTAGTAAACAAAAGGAAGACGTTGATGTTTAGTAAACAAGATGAAGACAATGTTTAGTAAACAAGATGAAGACGTTGATGTTTAGTAAACAAGATGAAGACACTGTTTAGTAAACAAGGTGAAGACGTTAATGTTTAGTAAACAAGATGACGACGTTGATGTTTAGTAAACAAGATGAAGACAATGTTTAGTAAACAAGATGAAGACAATGTTTAGAAAACAAGATGAAGACGTTGATGTTTAGTAAACAAAAGGAAGATGTTGATGTTTAGTAAACAAGATGAAGACAATGTTTAGTAAACAAGATGAAGACGTTGATGTTTAGTAAACAAGATGAAGACGTTGATGTTTAGTAAACAAGATGACGACGTTTATGTTTAGTAAATAAGATGAAGACGTTGATGTTTAGTAAACAAGATGAAGACGTTGATATTTAGTAAACAAGAGGAAGACGTTGATGTTTAGTAAACAAGATGAAGACGTTGATGTTTAGTAAACAAGATGAAGACACTGTTTAGTAAACAAGGTGAAGACGTTAATGTTTAGTAAACAAGATGACGACGTTGATGTTTAGTAAACAAGATGAAGACGATGTTTAGTAAACAAGATGAAGACGTTGATGTTTAGTAAACAAGATGAAGACAATGTTTAGTAAACAAGATGAAGACATTGATGTTTAGTAAACAAGTTGAAGACAATGTTTAGTAAACAAGATGAAGACGTTGATGTTTAGTGAACAAAAGGAAGACGTTGATGTTTAGTAAACAAGATGACGACGTTGATGTTTAGTAAACAAGATGAAGACAATGTTTAGTAAACAAGATGAAGACAATGTTTAGAAAACAAGATGAAGACGTTGATGTTTAGTAAACAAAAGGAAGACGTTGATGTTTAGTAAACAAGATGAAGACAATGTTTAGTAAACAAGATGAAGACGTTGATGTTTAGTAAACAAGATGACGATGTTGATGTTTAGTAAATAAGATGAAGACGTTGATGTTTAGTAAACAAGATGAAGACGTTGATGTTTAGTAAACAAGAGGAAGACGTTGATGTTTAGTAAACAAGATGAAGACAATGATGTTTAGTAAACAAGATGAAGACGTTGATGTTTAGTAAACAAGATGAAGACAATGTTTAGTAAACAAGATGAAGACATTGATGTTTAGTGAACAAGATGAAGACAATGTTTAGTAAACAAGGTGAAGACGTTAATGTTTAGTAAACAAGATGACGACGTTGATGTTTAGTAAACAAGATGAAGACGATGTTTAGTAAACAAGATGAAGACGTTGATGTTTAGTAAACAAGGTGAAGACGATGTTTAGTAAACAAGATGACGACGTTGATGTTTAGTAAACAAGATGAAGACGTTGATGTTTAGTAAACAAGATGAAGACGTTGATGTTTAGTAAACAAGATGAAGACAATGTTTAGTAAACAAGATGAAGATTTAAATGTTTAGTAAACAAGACGAAGACAATGTTTAGTAAACAAGATGAAGATATAAATCTTTAGTAAACAAGATGAAGACAATGTTTAGTAAACAAGATGAAGATATAAATCTTTAGTAAACAAGATGAAGACAATGTTTAGTAAACAAGATGAAGATGTTGATGTTTAGTAAACAAGATGAAGACATTGATGTTTAGTAAACAAGATGAAGACAATGTTTAGTAAACAAGATAGACGTTGATGTTTCGTAAACAAGATGAAGACAATGTTTAGTAAACAAGATAGACGATGTTTAGTAAACAAGATGAAGACGTTGATGTTTAGTAAACAAGATGAAGACGTTGATGTTTAGTAAACAAGATGAAGATGTAGATGTTTAGTAAACAAGATGAAGATGTAGATGTTTTGTAAACAAGTTTAAGACGTTGATGTTTAGTAAACAAGACGAAGACATTGATGTTTAGTAAACAAGATGAAGATGTAGATGTTTAGTAAACAAGATGAAGACGTTAATGTTTAGTAAACAAGATGAAGACGTTGATGTTTAGTAAACAAGATGAAGACAATGTTTAGTAAACAAGATGAAGACGTTGATGTTTAGTAAACAAGATGAAGACGTTGATGTTTAGTAAACAAGATGAAGACGATGTTTAGTAAACAAGTTTAAGACGTTGATGTTTAGTAAACAAGATGAAGATGTAGATGTTTAGTAAACAAGATGAAGACGTTGATGTTTAATAAACAAGATGAAGATGTTGACGTTTAGTAAACAAGATGAAGACAATGTTTAGTAAACAAGATGAAGACGTTGATGTTTAGTAAACAAAAGGAAGACGTTGATGTTTAGTAAACAAGATGAAGACAATGTTTAGTAAACAAGATGAAGACGTTGATGTTTAGTAAACAAGATGAAGACACTGTTTAGTAAACAAGGTGAAGACGTTAATGTTTAGTAAACAAGATGACAACGTTGATGTTTAGTAAACAAGATGAAGCCAATGTTTAGTAAACAAGATGAAGACAATGTTTAGAAAACAAGATGAAGACGTTGATGTTTAGTAAACAAAAGGAAGACGTTGATGTTTAGTAAACAAGATGAAGACAATGTTTAGTAAACAAGATGAAGACGTTGATGTTTAGTAAACAAGATGACGACGTTGATGTTTAGTAAACAAGATGAAGACGTTGATGTTTAGTAAATAAGATGAAGACGTTGATGTTTAGTAAACAAGATGAAGACGTTGATGTTTAGTAAACAAGAGGAAGACGTTGATGTTTAGTAAACAAGATGAAGACGTTGATGTTTAGTAAACAAGATGAAGACACTGTTTAGTAAACAAGGTGAGGACGTTAATGTTTAGTAAACAAGATGACGACGTTGATGTTTAGTAAACAAGATGAAGACGATGTTTAGTAAACAAGATGAAGATGTTGATGTTTAGTAAACAAGATGAAGACAATGTTTAGTAAACAAGATGAAGACATTGATGTTTAGTAAACAAGATGAAGACAATGTTTAGTAAACAAGATGAAGACGTTGATGTTTAGTGAACAAAAGGAAGACGTTGATGTTTAGTAAACAAGATGAAGACAATGTTTAGTAAACAAGATGAAGACGTTGATGTTTAGTAAACAAGATGACGACGTTGATGTTTAGTAAACAAGATGAAGACGTTGATGTTTAGTAAATAAGATGAAGACGTTGATGTTTAGTAAACAAGATGAAGACAATGTTTAGAAAACAAGATGAAGAAGTTGATGTTTAGTAAACAAAAGGAAGACGTTGATGTTTAGTATACAAGATGAAGACAATGTTTAGTAAACAAGATGAAGACGTTGATCTTTAGTAAACAAGATGAAGACGTTTATGTTTAGTAGACAAGATGAAGACGATGTTTTGTAAACAAGTTTAAGACGTTGATGTTTAGTAAACAAGACGAAGACATTGATGTTTAGTAAACAAGATGAAGACGTTGATGTTTAGTAAACAAGATGAAGACAATGTTTAGTAAACAAGATGAAGACATTGATGTTTAGTGAACAAGATGAAGACAATGTTTAGTAAACAAGGTGAAGACGTTAATGTTTAGTAAACAAGATGACGACGTTGATGTTTAGTAAACAAGATGAAGACGATGTTTAGTAAACAAGATGAAGACGTTGATGTTTAGTAAACAAGGTGAAGACGATGTTTAGTAAACAAGATGACGACGTTGATGTTTAGTAAACAAGATGAAGACGTTGATGTTTAGTAAACAAGATGAAGACGTTGATGTTTAGTAAACAAGATGAAGACAATGTTTAGTAAACAAGATGAAGATTTAAATGTTTAGTAAACAAGACGAAGACAATGTTTAGTAAACAAGATGAAGATATAAATCTTTAGTAAACAAGATGAAGACAATGTTTAGTAAACAAGATGAAGATATAAATCTTTAGTAAACAAGATGAAGACAATGTTTAGTAAACAAGATGAAGATGTTGATGTTTAGTAAACAAGATGAAGACATTGATGTTTAGTAAACAAGATGAAGACAATGTTTAGTAAACAAGATAGACGTTGATGTTTCGTAAACAAGATGAAGACAATGTTTAGTAAACAAGATAGACGATGTTTAGTAAACAAGATGAAGACGTTGATGTTTAGTAAACAAGATGAAGACGTTGATGTTTAGTAAACAAGATGAAGATGTAGATGTTTAGTAAACAAGATGAAGATGTAGATGTTTTGTAAACAAGTTTAAGACGTTGATGTTTAGTAAACAAGACGAAGACATTGATGTTTAGTAAACAAGATGAAGATGTAGATGTTTAGTAAACAAGATGAAGACGTTAATGTTTAGTAAACAAGATGAAGACGTTGATGTTTAGTAAACAAGATGAAGACAATGTTTAGTAAACAAGATGAAGACGTTGATGTTTAGTAAACAAGATGAAGACGTTGATGTTTAGTAAACAAGATGAAGACGATGTTTAGTAAACAAGTTTAAGACGTTGATGTTTAGTAAACAAGATGAAGATGTAGATGTTTAGTAAACAAGATGAAGACGTTGATGTTTAATAAACAAGATGAAGATGTTGACGTTTAGTAAACAAGATGAAGACAATGTTTAGTAAACAAGATGAAGACGTTGATGTTTAGTAAACAAAAGGAAGACGTTGATGTTTAGTAAACAAGATGAAGACAATGTTTAGTAAACAAGATGAAGACGTTGATGTTTAGTAAACAAGATGAAGACACTGTTTAGTAAACAAGGTGAAGACGTTAATGTTTAGTAAACAAGATGACAACGTTGATGTTTAGTAAACAAGATGAAGACAATGTTTAGTAAACAAGATGAAGACAATGTTTAGAAAACAAGATGAAGACGTTGATGTTTAGTAAACAAAAGGAAGACGTTGATGTTTAGTAAACAAGATGAAGACAATGTTTAGTAAACAAGATGAAGACGTTGATGTTTAGTAAACAAGATGACGACGTTGATGTTTAGTAAACAAGATGAAGACGTTGATGTTTAGTAAATAAGATGAAGACGTTGATGTTTAGTAAACAAGATGAAGACGTTGATGTTTAGTAAACAAGAGGAAGACGTTGATGTTTAGTAAACAAGATGAAGACGTTGATGTTTAGTAAACAAGATGAAGACACTGTTTAGTAAACAAGGTGAGGACGTTAATGTTTAGTAAACAAGATGACGACGTTGATGTTTAGTAAACAAGATGAAGACGATGTTTAGTAAACAAGATGAAGATGTTGATGTTTAGTAAACAAGATGAAGACAATGTTTAGTAAACAAGATGAAGACATTGATGTTTAGTAAACAAGATGAAGACAATGTTTAGTAAACAAGATGAAGACGTTGATGTTTAGTGAACAAAAGGAAGACGTTGATGTTTAGTAAACAAGATGAAGACAATGTTTAGTAAACAAGATGAAGACGTTGATGTTTAGTAAACAAGATGACGACGTTGATGTTTAGTAAACAAGATGAAGACGTTGATGTTTAGTAAATAAGATGAAGACGTTGATGTTTAGTAAACAAGATGAAGACAATGTTTAGAAAACAAGATGAAGACGTTGATGTTTAGTAAACAAAAGGAAGACGTTGATGTTTAGTAAACAAGATGAAGACAATGTTTAGTAAACAAGATGAAGACGTTGATGTTTAGTAAACAAGATGAAGACGTTGATGTTTAGTAAACAAGATGAAGACGTTGATGTTTTGTAAACAAGTTTAAGACGTTGATGTTTAGTAAACAAGACGAAGACATTGATGTTTAGTAAACAAGATGAAGATGTAGATGTTTAGTAAACAAGATGAAGACGTTGACGTTTAGTAAACAAGATGAAGACGTTGATGTTTAGTAAACAAGATGAAGACAATGTTTAGTAAACAAGATGAAGATATAAATGTTTAGTAAACAAGATGAAGACAATGTTTAGTAAACAAGATGAAGATATAAATCTTTAGTAAACAAGATGAAGACAATGTTTAGTAAACAAGATGAAGATATAAATCTTTAGTGAACAAGATGAAGTCAATGTTTAGTAAACAAGGTGAAGACGTTAATGTTTAGTAAACAAGATGACGACGTTGATGTTTAGTAAACAAGATGAAGACGTTGATGTTTAGTAAATAAGATGAAGACGTTGATGTTTAGTAAACAAGATGAAGACGTTGATGTTTAGTAAACAAGAGGAAGACGTTGATGTTTAGTAAACAAGATGAAGACGTTGATGTCTAGTAAACAAGATGAAGACACTGTTTAGTAAACAAGGTGAAGACGTTAATGTTTAGTAAACAAGATGACGACGTTGATGTTTAGTAAACAAGATGAAGACGATGTTTAGTAAACAAGATGAAGACGTTGATGTTTAGTAAACAAGATGAAGACAATGTTTAGTAAACAAGATGAAGACATTGATGTTTAGTAAACAAGATGAAGACAATGTTTAGTAAACAAGATGAAGACGTTGATGTTTAGTAAACAAGATGAAGACGTTGATGTTTAGTAAACAAGATGAAGACGATGTTTTGTAAACAAGTTTAAGACGTTGATGTTTAGTAAACAAGATGAAGATGTAGATGTTTAGTAAACAAGATGAAGACAATGTTTAGTAAACAAGATGAAGACAATGTTTAGTAAACAAGATGAAGATGTAGATGTTTAGTAAACAAGATGAAGACGTTAATGTTTAGTAAACAAGATGAAGACGTTGATGTTTAGTAAACAAGATGAAGACAATGTTTAGTAAACAAGATGAAGACAATGTTTAGTAAACAAGATGAAGATGTTGATGTTTAGTAAACAAGATGACGACGTTGATGTTTAGTAAACAAGATGAAGACGTTGATGTTTAGTAAATAAGATGAAGACGTTGATGTTTAGTAAACAAGATGAAGACAATGTTTAGACAACAAGATGAAGACGTTGATGTTTAGTAAACAAAAGGAAGACTTTGATGTTTAGTAAACAAGATGAAGACAATGTTTAGTAAACAAGATGAAGACGTTGATGTTTAGTAAACAAGATGAAGACGTTGATGTTTAGTAAACAAGATGAAGACGTTGATGTTTTGTAAACAAGTTTAAGACGTTGATGTTTAGTAAACAAGACGAAGACATTGATGTTTAGTAAACAAGATGACGATGTAGATGTTTAGTAAACAAGATGAAGACGTTAATGTTTAGTAAACAAGATGAAGACGTTGATGTTTAGTAAACAAGATGAAGACAATGTTTAGTAAACAAGATGAAGACGTTGATGTTTAGTAAACAAGATGAAGACGTTGATGTTTAGTAAACAAGATGAAGACGATGTTTTGTAAACAAGTTTAAGACGTTGATGTTTAGTAAACAAGATGAAGATGTAGATGTTTAGTAAACAAGATGAAGACGTTGATGTTTAGTAAACAAGATGAAGATGTTGATGTTTAGTAAACAAGATGAAGACCATGTTTAGTAAACAAGATGAAGACGTTGATGTTTAGTAAACAAAAGGAAGACGTTGATTTTTAGTAAACAAGATGAAGACAATGTTTAGTAAACAAGATGAAGACGTTGATGTTTAGTAAACAAGATGAAGACGATGTTTTGTAAACAAGATAGACGTTGATGTTTAGTAAACAAGATGAAGACGTTGATGTTTAGTAAACAAGATGAAGACGATGTTTAGTAAACAAGATGACGACGTTGATGTTTAGTAAACAATATGAAGACGTTGATGTTTAGTAAACAAGATGAAGACGTTGATGTTTAGTAAACAAGATGAAGACAATGTTTAGTAAACAAGATGAAGATATAAATGTTTAGTAAACAAGATGAAGACAATGTTTAGTAAACAAGATGAAGATATAAATCTTTAGTAAACAAGATGAAGACAATGTTTAGTAAACAAGATGAAGATATAAATCTTTAGTAAACAAGATGAAGACAATGTTTAGTAAACAAGGTGAAGACGTTAATGTTTAGTAAACAAGATGACGACGTTGATGTTTAGTAAACAAGATGAAGACGATGTTTAGTAAACAAGATGAAGACGTTGATGTTTAGTAAACAAGGTGAAGACGATGTTTAGTAAACAAGATGACGACGTTGATGTTTAGTAAACAAGATGAAGACAATGTTTAGTAAACAAGATGAAGACGTTGATGTTTAGTGAACAATAGGAAGACGTTGATGTTTAGTAAACAAGATGAAGACAATGTTTAGTAAACAAGATGAAGACGTTGATGTTTAGTAAACAAGATGACGACGTTGATGTTTAGTAAACAAGATGAAGACGTTGATGTTTAGTAAATAAGATGAAGACGTTGATGTTTAGTAAACAAGATGAAGACAATGTTTAGAAAACAAGATGAAGACGTTGATGTTTAGTAAACAAAAGGAAGACGTTGATGTTTAGTAAACAAGATGAAGACAATGTTTAGTAAACAAGATGAAGACGTTGATGTTTAGTAAACAAGATGAAGACGTTGATGTTTAGTAAACAAGATGAAGATGTAGATGTTTAGTAAACAAGATGAAGACGTTAATGTTTAGTAAACAAGATGAAGACGTTGATGTTTAGTAAACAAGATGAAGACGTTGATGTTTAGTAAACAAGATGAAGACAATGTTTAGTAAACAAGATGAAGACAATGTTTAGTAAACAAGATGAAGACGTTGATGTTTAGTAAACAAGATGACGACGTTGATGTTTAGTAAACAAGATGAAGACGTTGATGTTTAGTAAATAAGATGAAGACGTTGATGTTTAGTAAACAAGATGAAGACAATGTTTAGAAAACAAGATGAAGACGTTGATGTTTAGTAAACAAAAGGAAGACGTTGATTTTAGTAAACAAGATGAAGACAATGTTTAGTAAACAAGATGAAGACGTTGATGTTTAGTAAACAAGATGAAGACGTTGATGTTTAGTAAACAAGATGAAGACTTTGATGTTTTGTAAACAAGTTTAAGACGATGTTTAGTAAACAAGACGAAGACATTGATGTTTAGTAAACAAGATGAAGACGTTGATGTTTAGTAAATAAGATGAAGACGTTGATGTTTAGTAAACAAGATGAAGACGTTGATGTTTAGTAAACAAGAGGAAGACGCTGATGTTTAGTAAACAAGATGAAGACGTTGATGTTTAGTAAACAAGATGAAGACACTGTTTAGTAAACAAGGTGAAGACGTTAATGTTTAGTAAACAAGATGACGACGTTGATGTTTAGTAATCAAGATGAAGACGATGTTTAGTAAACAAGATGAAGACGTTGATGTTTAGTAAACAAGATGAAGACAATGTTTAGTAAACAAGATGAAGACATTGATGTTTAGTAAACAAGATGAAGACAATGTTTAGTAAACAAGATGAAGACGTTGATGTTTAGTGAACAAAAGGAAGACGTTGATGTTTAGTAAACAAGATGAAGACACTGTTTAGTAAACAAGGTGAAGACGTTAATGTTTAGTAAACAAGATGACGACGTTGATGTTTAGTAAACAAGATGAAGATGTTGATGTTTAGTAAACAAGATGAAGACCATGTTTAGAAAACAAGATGAAGACGTTGATGTTTAGTAAACAAAAGGAAGACGTTGATGTTTAGTAAACAAGATGAAGACAATGTTTAGTAAACAAGATGAAGACGTTGATGTTTAGTAAACAAGATGACGACGTTGATGTTTAGTAAACAAGATGAAGACGTTGATGTTTAGTAAATAAGATGAAGACGTTGATGTTTAGTAAACAAGATGAAGACGTTGATGTTTAGTAAACAAGAGGAAGACGTTGATGTTTAGTAAACAAGATGACGACGTTGATGTTTAGTAAACAAGATGAAGACGTTGATGTTTAGTAAATAAGATGAAGACGTTGATGTTTAGTAAACAAGATGTAGACGTTGATGTTTAGTAAACAAGACGAAGACATTGATGTTTAGTAAACAAGATGAAGATGTAGATGTTTAGTAAACAAGATGAAGACGTTAATGTTTAGTAAACAAGATGAAGACGTTGATGTTTAGTAAACAAGATGAAGACAATGTTTAGTAAACAAGATGAAGACGTTGATGTTTAGTAAACAAGATGAAGACGTTGATGTTTAGTAAACAAGGTGAAGACGATGTTTAGTAAACAAGATGACGACGTTGATGTTTAGTAAACAATATGAAGACGTTGATGTTTAGTAAACAAGATGAAGACGTTGATGTTTAGTAAACAAGATGAAGACAATGTTTAGTAAACAAGATGAAGATATAAATGTTTAGTAAACAAGATGAAGACAATGTTTAGTAAACAAGATGAAGATATAAATCTTTAGTAAACAAGATGAAGACAATGTTTAGTAAACAAGATGAAGACGTTAATGTTTAGTAAACAAGATGACGACGTTGATGTTTAGTAAACAAGATGAAGACGATGTTTAGTAAACAAGATGAAGACGTTGATGTTTAGTAAACAAGGTGAAGACGATGTTTAGTAAACAAGATGACGACGTTGATGTTTAGTAAACAAGATGAAGACAATGTTTAGTAAACAAGATGAAGACGTTGATGTTTAGTGAACAAAAGGAAGACGTTGATGTTTAGTAAACAAGATGAAGACAATGTTTAGTAAACAAGATGGAGACGTTGATGTTTAGTAAACAAGATGACGACGTTGATGTTTAGTAAACAAGATGAAGACGTTGATGTTTTAGTAAATAAGATGAAGACGTTGATGTTTAGTAAACAAGATGAAGACAATGTTTAGAAAACAAGATGAAGACGTTGATGTTTAGTAAACAAAAGGAAGACGTTGATGTTTAGTAAACAAGATGAAGACAATGTTTAGTAAACAAGATGAAGACGTTGATGTTTAGTAAACAAGATGAAGACGTTGATGTTTAGTAAACAAGATGAAGACTTTGATGTTTTGTAAACAAGTTTAAGACGATGTTTAGTAAACAAGACGAAGACATTGATGTTTAGTAAACAAGATGAAGACGTTGATGTTTAGTAAATAAGATGAAGACGTTGATGTTTAGTAAACAAGATGAAGACGTTGATGTTTAGTAAACAAGAGGAAGACGCTGATGTTTAGTAAACAAGATGAAGACGTTGATGTTTAGTAAACAAGATGAAGACACTGTTTAGTAAACAAGGTGAAGACGTTAATGTTTAGTAAACAAGATGACGACGTTGATGTTTAGTAATCAAGATGAAGACGATGTTTAGTAAACAAGATGAAGACGTTGATGTTTAGTAAACAAGATGAAGACAATGTTTAGTAAACAAGATGAAGACATTGATGTTTAGTAAACAAGATGAAGACAATGTTTAGTAAACAAGATGAAGACGTTGATGTTTAGTGAACAAAAGGAAGACGTTGATGTTTAGTAAACAAGATGAAGACACTGTTTAGTAAACAAGGTGAAGACGTTAATGTTTAGTAAACAAGATGACGACGTTGATGTTTAGTAAACAAGATGAAGATGTTGATGTTTAGTAAACAAGATGAAGACCATGTTTAGAAAACAAGATGAAGACGTTGATGTTTAGTAAACAAAAGGAAGACGTTGATGTTTAGTAAACAAGATGAAGACAATGTTTATTAAACAAGATGAAGACGTTGATGTTTAGTAAACAAGATGACGACGTTGATGTTTAGTAAACAAGATGAAGACGTTGATGTTTAGTAAATAAGATGAAGACGTTGATGTTTAGTAAACAAGATGAAGACGTTGATGTTTAGTAAACAAGAGGAAGACGTTGATGTTTAGTAAACAAGATGACGACGTTGATGTTTAGTAAACAAGATGAAGACGTTGATGTTTAGTAAATAAGATGAAGACGTTGATGTTTAGTAAACAAGATGAAGACGTTGATGTTTAGTAAACAAGACGAAGACATTGATGTTTAGTAAACAAGATGAAGATGTAGATGTTTAGTAAACAAGATGAAGACGTTAATGTTTAGTAAACAAGATGAAGACGTTGATGTTTAGTAAACAAGATGAAGACAATGTTTAGTAAACAAGATGAAGACGTTGATGTTTAGTAAACAAGATGAAGACGTTGATGTTTAGTAAACAAGGTGAAGACGATGTTTAGTAAACAAGATGACGACGTTGATGTTTAGTAAACAATATGAAGACGTTGATGTTTAGTAAACAAGATGAAGACGTTGATGTTTAGTAAACAAGATGAAGACAATGTTTAGTAAACAAGATGAAGATATAAATGTTTAGTAAACAAGATGAAGACAATGTTTAGTAAACAAGATGAAGATATGAATCTTTAGTAAACAAGATGAAGACAATGTTTAGTAAACAAGATGAAGACGTTAATGTTTAGTAAACAAGATGACGACGTTGATGTTTAGTAAACAAGATGAAGACGATGTTTAGTAAACAAGATGAAGACGTTGATGTTTAGTAAACAAGGTGAAGACGATGTTTAGTAAACAAGATGACGACGTTGATGTTTAGTAAACAAGATGAAGACAATGTTTAGTAAACAAGATGAAGACGTTGATGTTTAGTGAACAAAAGGAAGACGTTGATGTTTAGTAAACAAGATGAAGACAATGTTTAGTAAACAAGATGGAGACGTTGATGTTTAGTAAACAAGATGACGACGTTGATGTTTAGTAAACAAGATGAAGACGTTGATGTTTAGTAAATAAGATGAAGACGTTGATGTTTAGTAAACAAGATGAAGACAATGTTTAGAAAACAAGATGAAGACGTTGATGTTTAGTAAACAAAAGGAAGACGTTGATGTTTAGTAAACAAGATGAAGACAATGTTTAGTAAACAAGATGAAGACGTTGATGTTTAGTAAACAAGATGAAGACGTTGATGTTTAGTAAACAAGATGAAGACGTTGATGTTTTGTAAACAAGTTTAAGACGTTGATGTTTAGTAAACAAGACGAAGACATTGATGTTTAGTAAACAAGATGAAGATGTAGATGTTTAGTAAACAAGATGAAGACGTTAATGTTTAGTAAACAAGATGAAGACGTTGATGTTTAGTAAACAAGATGAAGACAATGTTTAGTAAACAAGATGAAGACAATGTTTAGTAAACAAGATGAAGACGTTGATGTTTAGTAAACAAGATGACGACGTTGATGTTTAGTAAACAAGATGAAGACGTTGATGTTTAGTAAATAAGATGAAGACGTTGATGTTTAGTAAACAAGATGAAGACACTGTTTAGAAAACAAGATGAAGACGTTGATGTTTAGTAAACAAAAGGAAGACGTTGATGTTTAGTAAACAAGATGAAGACAATGTTTAGTAAACAAGATGAAGACGTTGATGTTTAGTAAACAAGATGAAGACGTTGATGTTTAGTAAACAAGATGAAGACGTTGATGTTTTGTAAACAAGTTTAAGACGTTGATGTTTAGTAAACAAGACGAAGACATTGATGTTTAGTAAACAAGATGAAGATGTAGATGTTTAGTGAACAAGATGAAGACGTTAATGTTTAGTAAACAAGATGAAGACGTTGATGTTTAGTAAACAAGATGAAGACAATGTTTAGTAAACAAGATGAAGACGTTGATGTTTAGTAAATAAGATGAAGACGTTGATGTTTAGTAAACAAGATGAAGACGTTGATGTTTAGTAAACAAGGTGAGGACGTTAATGTTTAGTAAACAAGATGACGAAGTTGATGTTTAGTAAACAAGATGAAGACGTTGATGTTTAGTAAACAAGATGAAGATGTTGATGTTTAGTAAACAAGATGAAGACCATGTTTAGTAAACAAGATGAAGACGTTGATGTTTAGTAAACAAAAGGAAGACGTTGATGTTTAGTAAACAAGATGAAGACAATGTTTAGTAAACAAGATGAAGACGTTGATGTTTAGTAAACAAGATGAAGACGATGTTTTGTAAACAAGTTTAAGACGTTGATGTTTAGTAAACAAGATGAAGACGTTGATGTTTAGTAAACAAGATGAAGACGTTGATGTTTAGTAAACAAGATGAAGACAATGTTTAGTAAACAAGATAGACGTTGATGTTTAGTAAACAAGATGAAGACGTTGATGTTTAGTAAACAAGAGGAAGACGCTGATGTTTAGTAAACAAGATGAAGACGTTGATGTTTAGTAAACAAGATGAAGACACTGTTTAGTAAACAAGGTGAAGACGTTAATGTTTAGTAAACAAGATGACGACGTTGATGTTTAGTAAACAAGATGAAGACGATGTTTAGTAAACAAGATGAAGACGTTGATGTTTAGTAAACAAGATGAAGACAATGTTTAGTAAACAAGATGAAGACATTGATGTTTAGTAAACAAGGTGAAGACGTTAATGTTTAGTAAACAAGATGACGACGTTGATGTTTAGTAAACAAGATGAAGATGTTGATGTTTAGTAAACAAGATGAAGACCATGTTTAGAAAACAAGATGAAGACGTTGATGTTTAGTAAACAAAAGGAAGACGTTGATGTTTAGTAAACAAGATGAAGACAATGTTTAGTAAACAAGATGAAGACGTTGATGTTTAGTAAACAAGATGACGACGTTGATGTTTAGTAAACAAGATGAAGACGTTGATGTTTAGTAAATAAGATGAAGACGTTGATGTTTAGTAAACAAGATGAAGACGTTGATGTTTAGTAAACAAGAGGAAGACGTTGATGTTTAGTAAACAAGATGACGACGTTGATGTTTAGTAAACAAGGTGAAGACGATGTTTAGTAAACAAGATGACGACGTTGATGTTTAGTAAACAATATGAAGTCGTTGATGTTTAGTAAACAAGATGAAGACGTTGATGTTTAGTAAACAAGATGAAGACAATGTTTAGTAAACAAGATGAAGATATAAATGTTTAGTAAACAAGATGAAGACAATGTTTAGTAAACAAGATGAAGATATAAATCTTTAGTAAACAAGATGAAGACAATGTTTAGTAAACAAGATGAAGACGTTAATGTTTAGTAAACAAGATGACGACGTTGATGTTTAGTAAACAAGATGAAGACGATGTTTAGTAAACAAGATGAAGATATAAATGTTTAGTAAACAAGATGAAGACAATGTTTAGTAAACAAGATGAAGATATAAATCTTTAGTAAACAAGATGAAGACAATGTTTAGTAAACAAGATGAAGACGTTAATGTTTAGTAAACAAGATGACGACGTTGATGTTTAGTAAACAAGATGAAGACGATGTTTAGTAAACAAGATGAAGACGTTGATGTTTAGTAAACAAGAGGAAGACGTTGATGTTTAGTAAACAAGATGACGACGTTGATGTTTAGTAAACAAGATGAAGACGTTGATGTTTAGTAAATAAGATGAAGACGTTGATGTTTAGTAAACAAGATGAAGACAATGTTTAGTAAACAAGATGAAGACATTGATGTTTAGTAAACAAGATGAAGACAATGTTTAGTAAACAAGATGAAGACGTTGATGTTTAGTGAACAAAAGGAAGACGTTGATGTTTAGTAAACAAGATGAAGACACTGTTTAGTAAACAAGGTGAAGACGTTAATGTTTAGTAAACAAGATGACGACGTTGATGTTTAGTAAACAAGATGAAGATGTTGATGTTTAGTAAACAAGATGAAGACCATGTTTAGAAAACAAGATGAAGACGTTGATGTTTAGTAAACAAAAGGAAGACGTTGATGTTTAGTAAACAAGATGAAGACAATGTTTAGTAAACAAGATGAAGACGTTGATGTTTAGTAAACAAGATGACGACGTTGATGTTTAGTAAACAAGATGAAGACGTTGATGTTTAGTAAATAAGATGAAGACGTTGATGTTTAGTAAACAAGATGAAGACGATGATGTTTAGTAAACAAGAGGAAGACGTTGATGTTTAGTAAACAAGATGACGACGTTGATGTTTAGTAAACAAGATGAAGACGTTGATGTTTAGTAAATAAGATGAAGACGTTGATGTTTAGTGAACAAAAGGAAGACGTTGATGTTTAGTAAACAAGATGAAGACAATGTTTAGTAAACAAGGTGAAGACGTTAATGTTTAGTAAACAAGATGACGACGTTGATGTTTAGTAAACAAGATGAAGACAATGTTTAGTAAACAAGATGAAGACAATGTTTAGAAAACAAGATGAAGACGTTGATGTTTAGTAAACAAAAGGAAGACGTTGATGTTTAGTAAACAAGATGAAGACAATGTTTAGTAAACAAGATGAAGACGTTGATGTTTAGTAAACAAGATGACGACGTTGATGTTTAGTAAACAAGATGAAGACGTTGATGTT
The DNA here is from genome assembly GCF_933228915.1 of Telmatherina bonti. Taxonomy (NCBI): domain Eukaryota; kingdom Metazoa; phylum Chordata; class Actinopteri; order Atheriniformes; family Telmatherinidae; genus Telmatherina; species Telmatherina bonti. Next base: position 4,338,036 of record NC_136614.1, read on the forward strand.
TAGTAAATAAGATGAAGACGTTGATGTTTAGTAAACAAGAGGAAGACGTTGATGTTTAGTAAACAAGATGAAGACGTTGATGTTTAGTAAACAAGATGAAGACACTGTTTAGTAAACAAGGTGAGGACGTTAATGTTTAGTAAACAAGATGACGAAGTTGATGTTTAGTAAACAAGATGAAGACGTTGATGTTTAGTAAACAAGAGGAAGACGTTGATGTTTAGTAAACAAGATGACGACAATGTTTAGTAAACAAGATAGACGTTGATGTTTAGTAAACAAGATGAAGACAATGTTTAGTAAACAAGATGAAGACGTTGATGTTTAGTAAACAAGATGAAGACGTTGATGTTTAGTAAACAAGAGGAAGACGTTGATGTTTAGTAAACAAGATGAAGACGTTGATGTTTAGTAAACAAGATGAAGACACTGTTTAGTAAACAAGGTGAAGACGTTAATGTTTAGTAAACAAGATGACGACGTTGATGTTTAGTAAACAAGATGAAGACGATGTTTAGTAAACAAGATGAAGACGTTGATGTTTAGTAAACAAGATGAAGACAATGTTTAGTAAACAAGATGAAGACATTGATGTTTAGTAAACAAGATGATGACAATGTTTAGTAAACAAGATGAAGACGTTGATGTTTAGTGAACAAAAGGAAGACGTTGATGTTTAGTAAACAAGATGAAGACAATGTTTAGTAAACAAGATGAAGACGTTGATGTTTAGTAAACAAGATGACGACGTTGATGTTTAGTAAACAAGATGAAAACATTGATGTTTAGTAAATAAGATGAAGACGTTGATGTTTAGTAAACAAGATGAAGACGTTGATGTTTAGTAAACAAGAGGAAGACGTTGATGTTTAGTAAACAAGATGAAGACAATGTTTGGTAAACAAGATGAAGATGTTGATGTTTAGTAAACAAGGTGAAGACGATGTTTAGTAAACAAGATGACGACGTTGATGTTTAGTAAACAAGATGAAGACGTTGATGTTTAGTAAACAAGATGAAGACGTTGATGTTTAGTAAGCAAGATGAAGACAATGTTTAGTAAACAAGATGAAGATATAAATGTTTAGTAAACAAGATGAAGACAATGTTTAGTAAACAAGATGAAGATTATAAATCTTTAGTAAACAAGATGAAGACAATGTTTAGTAAACAAGATGAAGATATAAATCTTTAGTAAACAAGATGAAGACAATGTTTAGTAAACAAGATGAAGATGTTGATGTTTAGTAAACAAGATGAAGACGTTGATGTTTAGTAAACAAGATTAAGACAATGTTTAGTAAACAAGATAGACGTTGATGTTTAGTAAACAAGATGAAGACACTGTTTAGTAAACAAGATGAAGACGTTGATGTTTAGTAAACAAGATGAAAACGTTGATGTTTAGTAAACAAGATGAATACAATGTTTAGTAAACAAGATAGACGTTGATGTTTAGTAAACAAGATGAAGACAATGTTTAGTAAACAAGATGAAGATATAAATCTTTAGTAAACAAGATGAAGACAATGTTTAGTAAACAAGATGAAGATATAAATCTTTAGTAAACAAGATGAAGACAATGTTTAGTAAACAAGATGAAGATGTTGATGTTTAGTAAACAAGAGGAAGACGTTGATGTTTAGTAAACAAGAGGAAGACGTTGATGTTTAGTAAACAAGATGAAGACGTTGATGTTTAGTAAACAAGATGAAGACGTTGATGTTTAGTAAACAAGATGAAGACGTTGATGTTTAGTAAACAAGATGAAGACAATGTTTAGTAAACAAAATGAAGACGTTGATGTTTAGTAAACAAGATGAAGACGTTGATGTTTAGTAAACAAGATGAAGACGTTGATGTTTAGTAAACAAGATGAAGATGTAGATGTTTAGTAAACAAGATGAAGATGTAGATGTTTAGTAAACAAGATGAAGACGTTGATGTTTATTAAACAAGATGAAGACGTTGATGTTTTGTAAACAAGTTTAAGACGTTGATGTTTAGTAAACAAGACGAAGACATTGATGTTTAGTAAACAAGATGAAGATGTAGATGTTTAGTAAACAAGATGAAGACGTTAATGTTTAGTAAACAAGATGAAGACGTTGATGTTTAGTAAACAAGATGAAGACAATGTTTATTAAACAAGATGAAGACGTTGATGTTTAGTAAACAAAAGGAAGACGTTGATGTTTAGAAAACGAGATGAAGACAATGTTTAGTAAACAAGATGAAGACGTTGATGTTTAGTAAACAAGATGAAGACGTTGATGTTTAGTAAACAAGATGAAGACAATGTTTAGTAAACAAGATGAAGACGTTGATGTTTAGTAAACAAGATGAAGACGTTGATGTTTAGTAAACAAGATGAAGACAATGTTTAGTAAACAAGATGAAGACGTTGATGTTTAGTAAACAAGATGAAGACACTGTTTAGTAAACAAGATGAAGACGTTGATGTTTAGTAAACAAGGTGAAGACGTTAATGTTTAGTAAACAAGATGACGACGTTGATGTTTAGTAAACAAGATGAAGATGTTGATGTTTAGTAAACAAGATGAAGACAATGTTTAGTGAACAAGATGAAGACGTTGATGTTTAGTAAACAAGATGAAGACGTTGATGTTTAGTAAACAAGATGAAGACAATGTTTAGTAAACAAGATGAAGACGTTGATGTTTAGTGAACAAGATGAAGACGTTGATGTTTAGTAAACAAGATGAAGACAATGTTTAGTAAACAAGATGAAGACGTTGATGTTTAGTAAACAAGATGAAGACGTTGATGTTTAGTAAACAAGATGACGACGTTGATGTTTAGTAAACAAGATGAAGACGTTGATGTTTAGTAAATAAGATGAAGACGTTGATGTTTAGTAAACAAGATGAAGACGTTGATGTTTAGTAAACAAGATGAAGACGTTGATGTTTAGTAAACAAGATGAAGACAATGTTTAGTAAACAAGATGAAGACGTTGATGTTTAGTAAACAAGGTGAAGACGATGTTTAGTAAACAAGATGACGACATTGATGTTTAGTAAACAAGATGAAGACGTTGATGTTTAGTAAACAAGATGAAGAAGTTGATGTTTAGTAAACAAGATGAAGACAATGTTTAGTAAACAAGATGAAGATATAAATGTTTAGTAAACAAGATGAAGACAATGTTTAGTAAACAAGATGAAGATATAAATCTTTAGTAAACAAGATGAAGACAATGTTTAGTAAACAAGATGAAGATGTTGATGTTTAGTAAACAAGATGAAGACGTTGATGTTTAGTAAACAAGATGAAGACAATGTTTAGTAAACAAGATAGACGTTGATGTTTAGTAAACAAGATGAAGACGTTGATGTTTAGTAAACAAGATGAAGACGTTGATGTTTAGTAAACAAGATGAAGACAATGTTTAGTAAACAAGATGAAGACGTTGATGTTTAGTAAACAAGATGACGACGTTGATGTTTAGTAAACAAGATGAAGACATTGATGTTTAGTAAATAAGATGAAGACGTTGATGTTTAGTAAACAAGATGAAGACGTTGATGTTTAGTAAACAAGAGGAAGACGTTGATGTTTAGTAAACAAGATGAAGACAATGTTTGGTAAACAAGATGAAGACGTTGATGTTTAGTAAACAAGGTGAAGACGATGTTTAGTAAACAAGATGACGACGTTGATGTTTAGTAAACAAGATGAAGACGTTGATGTTTAGTAAACAAGATGAAGACGTTGACGTTTAGTAAACAAGATGAAGACAATGTTTAGTAAACAAGATGAAGATATAAATGTTTAGTAAACAAGATGAAGACAATGTTTAGTAAACAAGATGAAGATATAAATCTTTAGTAAACAAGATGAAGACAATGTTTAGTAAACAAGATGAAGATATAAATCTTTAGTAAACAAGATGAAGACAATGTTTAGTAAACAAGATGAAGATGTTGATGTTTAGTAAACAAGATGAAGACGTTGATGTTTAGTAAACAAGATTAAGACAATGTTTAGTAAACAAGATAGACGTTGATGTTTAGTAAACAAGATGAAGACACTGTTTAGTAAACAAGATGAAGACGTTGATGTTTAGTAAACAAGATGAAGACGTTGATGTTTAGTAAACAAGATGAAGACAATGTTTAGTAAACAAGATAGACGTTGATGTTTAGTAAACAAGATGAAGACAATGTTTAGTAAACAAGATGAAGATATAAATCTTTAGTAAACAAGATGAAGACAATGTTTAGTAAACAAGATGAAGATATAAATCTTTAGTAAACAAGATGAAGACAATGTTTAGTAAACAAGATGAAGATGTTGATGTTTAGTAAACAAGAGGAAGATGTTGATGTTTAGTAAACAAGAGGAAGACGTTGATGTTTAGTAAACAAGATGAAGACGTTGATGTTTAGTAAACAAGATGAAGACGTTGATGTTTAGTAAACAAAATGAAGACGTTGATGTTTAGTAAACAAGATGAAGACAATGTTTAGTAAACAAAATGAAGACGTTGATGTTTAGTAAACAAGATGAAGACGTTGATGTTTAGTAAACAAGATGAAGACGTTGATGTTTAGTAAACAAGATGAAGATGTAGATGTTTAGTAAACAAGATGAAGATGTAGATGTTTAGTAAACAAGATGAAGACGTTGATGTTTATTAAACAAGATGAAGACGTTGATGTTTTGTAAACAAGTTTAAGACGTTGATGTTTAGTAAACAAGACGAAGACATTGATGTTTAGTAAACAAGATGAAGACGTTGATGTTTAGTAAACAAGGTGAAGACGTTGATGTTTAGTAAACAAGATGAAGACGTTGATGTTTAGTAAACAAGATGAAGACGTTGATGTTTAGTAAACAAGATGAAGATGTAGATGTTTAGTAAACAAGATGAAGATGTAGATGTTTAGTAAACAAGATGAAGACGTTGATGTTTAGTAAACAAGATGAAGACGTTGATGTTTAGTAAACAAGATGAAGACGTTGATGTTTTGTAAACAAGTTTAAGACGTTGATGTTTAGTAAACAAGACGAAGACATTGATGTTTAGTAAACAAGATGAAGACATTGATGTTTAGTAAACAAGATGAAGATGTAGATGTTTAGTAAACAAGATGAAGACGTTAATGTTTAGTAAACAAGATGAAGACGTTGATGTTTAGTAAACAAGATGAAGACAATGTTTAGTAAACAAGATGAAGACGTTGATGTTTAGTAAATAAGATGAAGACGTTGATGTTTAGTAAACAAGATGAAGACGTTGATGTTTAGTAAACAAGATGAAGACGTTGATGTTTAGTAAACAAGATGAAGACAATGTTTAGTAAACAAGATGAAGACGTTGATGTTTAGTAAACAAGGTGAAGACGATGTTTAGTAAACAAGATGACGACATTGATGTTTAGTAAACAAGATGAAGACGTTGATGTTTAGTAAACAAGATGAAGAAGTTGATGTTTAGTAAACAAGATGAAGACAATGTTTAGTAAACAAGATGAAGATATAAATGTTTAGTAAACAAGATGAAGACAATGTTTAGTAAACAAGATGAAGATATAAATCTTTAGTAAACAAGATGAAGACAATGTTTAGTAAACAAGATGAAGATATAAATCTTTAGTAAACAAGATGAAGACAATGTTTAGTAAACAAGATGAAGATGTTGATGTTTAGTAAACAAGATGAAGACGTTGATGTTTAGTAAACAAGATGAAGACAATGTTTAGTAAACAAGATAGACGTTGATGTTTAGTAAACAAGATGAAGACGTTGATGTTTAGTAAACAAGATGAAGACGTTGATGTTTAGTAAACAAGATGAAGACAATGTTTAGTAAACAAGATGAAGACGTTGATGTTTAGTAAACAAGATGACGACGTTGATGTTTAGTAAACAAGATGAAGACATTGATGTTTAGTAAATAAGATGAAGACGTTGATGTTTAGTAAACAAGATGAAGACGTTGATGTTTAGTAAACAAGAGGAAGACGTTGATGTTTAGTAAACAAGATGAAGACAATGTTTGGTAAACAAGATGAAGACGTTGATGTTTAGTAAACAAGGTGAAGACGATGTTTAGTAAACAAGATGACGACGATGTTTAGTAAACAAGATGAAGACGTTGATGTTTAGTAAACAAGATGAAGACGTTGACGTTTAGTAAACAAGATGAAGACAATGTTTAGTAAACAAGATGAAGATATAAATGTTTAGTAAACAAGATGAAGACAATGTTTAGTAAACAAGATGAAGATATAAATCTTTAGTAAACAAGATGAAGACAATGTTTAGTAAACAAGATGAAGATATAAATCTTTAGTAAACAAGATGAAGACAATGTTTAGTAAACAAGATGAAGATGTTGATGTTTAGTAAACAAGATGAAGACGTTGATGTTTAGTAAACAAGATTAAGACAATGTTTAGTAAACAAGATAGACGTTGATGTTTAGTAAACAAGATGAAGACACTGTTTAGTAAACAAGATGAAGACGTTGATGTTTAGTAAACAAGATGAAGACGTTGATGTTTAGTAAACAAGATGAAGACAATGTTTAGTAAACAAGATAGACGTTGATGTTTAGTAAACAAGATGAAGACAATGTTTAGTAAACAAGATGAAGATATAAATCTTTAGTAAACAAGATGAAGACAATGTTTAGTAAACAAGATGAAGATATAAATCTTTAGTAAACAAGATGAAGACAATGTTTAGTAAACAAGATGAAGATGTTGATGTTTAGTAAACAAGAGGAAGATGTTGATGTTTAGTAAACAAGAGGAAGACGTTGATGTTTAGTAAACAAGATGACGACGTTGATGTTTAGTAAACAAGATGAAGACGTTGATGTTTAGTAAACAAGATGAAGACGTTGACGTTTAGTAAACAAGATGAAGACAATGTTTAGTAAACAAGATGAAGATATAAATGTTTAGTAAACAAGATGAAGACAATGTTTAGTAAACAAGATGAAGATATAAATCTTTAGTAAACAAGATGAAGACAATGTTTAGTAAACAAGATGAAGATATAAATCTTTAGTAAACAAGATGAAGACAATGTTTAGTAAACAAGATGAAGATGTTGATGTTTAGTAAACAAGATGAAGACGTTGATGTTTAGTAAACAAGATTAAGACAATGTTTAGTAAACAAGATAGACGTTGATGTTTAGTAAACAAGATGAAGACACTGTTTAGTAAACAAGATGAAGACGTTGATGTTTAGTAAACAAGATGAAGACGTTGATGTTTAGTAAACAAGATGAAGACAATGTTTAGTAAACAAGATAGACGTTGATGTTTAGTAAACAAGATGAAGACAATGTTTAGTAAACAAGATGAAGATATAAATCTTTAGTAAACAAGATGAAGACAATGTTTAGTAAACAAGATGAAGATATAAATCTTTAGTAAACAAGATGAAGACAATGTTTAGTAAACAAGATGAAGATGTTGATGTTTAGTAAACAAGAGGAAGATGTTGATGTTTAGTAAACAAGAGGAAGACGTTGATGTTTAGTAAACAAGATGACGACGTTGATGTTTAGTAAACAAGATGAAGACGTTGATGTTTAGTAAACAAGATGAAGACGTTGACGTTTAGTAAACAAGATGAAGACAATGTTTAGTAAACAAGATGAAGATATAAATGTTTAGTAAACAAGATGAAGACAATGTTTAGTAAACAAGATGAAGATATAAATCTTTAGTAAACAAGATGAAGACAATGTTTAGTAAACAAGATGAAGATATAAATCTTTAGTAAACAAGATGAAGACAATGTTTAGTAAACAAGATGAAGATGTTGATGTTTAGTAAACAAGATGAAGACGTTGATGTTTAGTAAACAAGATTAAGACAATGTTTAGTAAACAAGATAGACGTTGATGTTTAGTAAACAAGATGAAGACACTGTTTAGTAAACAAGATGAAGACGTTGATGTTTAGTAAACAAGATGAAGACGTTGATGTTTAGTAAACAAGATGAAGACAATGTTTAGTAAACAAGATAGACGTTGATGTTTAGTAAACAAGATGAAGACAATGTTTAGTAAACAAGATGAAGATATAAATCTTTAGTAAACAAGATGAAGACAATGTTTAGTAAACAAGATGAAGATATAAATCTTTAGTAAACAAGATGAAGACAATGTTTAGTAAACAAGATGAAGACGTTGATGTTTAGTAAACAAGGTGAAGACGTTGATGTTTAGTAAACAAGATGAAGACGTTGATGTTTAGTAAACAAGATGAAGACGTTGATGTTTAGTAAACAAGATGAAGATATAGATGTTTAGTAAACAAGATGAAGATGTAGATGTTTAGTAAACAAGATGAAGACGTTGATGTTTAGTAAACAAGATGAAGACGTTGATGTTTAGTAAACAAGATGAAGACGTTGATGTTTTGTAAACAAGTTTAAGACGTTGATGTTTAGTAAACAAGACGAAGACATTGATGTTTAGTAAACAAGATGAAGACATTGATGTTTAGTAAACAAGATGAAGATGTAGATGTTTAGTAAACAAGATGAAGACGTTAATGTTTAGTAAACAAGATGAAGACGTTGATGTTTAGTAAACAAGATGAAGACAATGTTTAGTAAACAAGATGAAGACGTTGATGTTTAGTAAACAAGATGAAGACGTTGATGTTTAGTAACCAAGATGAAGACGATGTTTTGTAAACAAGTTTAAGACGTTGATGTTTAGTAAACAAGATGAAGATGTAGATGTTTAGTAAACAAGATGAAGACGTTGATGTTTAGTAAACAAGTTGAAGATGTTGATGTTTAGTAAACAAGATGAAGACAATGTTTAGTAAACAAGATGAAGATATAAATGTTTAGTAAACAAGATGAAGACAATGTTTAGTAAACAAGATGAAGTCGTTGATGTTTAGTAAACAAGATGAAGACGTTGATGTTTAGTAAACAAGATGAAGACACTGTTTAGTAAACAAGATGAAGACGTCTGTGTTTAGTAAATAAGATGAAGACGTTGATGTTTAGTAAACAAGATGAAGACAATGTTTAGTAAACAAGATAGACGTTGATGTTTAGTAAACAAGATGAAGACAATGTTTAGTAAACAAGATGAAGACGTTGATGTTTAGTAAACAAGATGAAGACGTTGATGTTTAGTAAACAAGATGAAGACAATGTTTAGTAAACAAAATGAAGACGTTGATGTTTAGTAAACAAGATGAAGACGTTGATGTTTAGTAAACAAGATGAAGACGTTGATGTTTAGTAAACAAGATGAAGATGTAGATGTTTAGTAAACAAGACGAAGACATTGATGTTTAGTAAACAAGATGAAGATGTAGATGTTTAGTAAACAAGATGAAGACGTTGATGTTTAGTAAACAAGGTGAAGACGTTGATGTTTAGTAAACAAGATGAAGACGTTGATGTTTAGTAAACAAGATGAAGACGTTGATGTTTAGTAAACAAGATGAAGATGTAGATGTTTAGTAAACAAGATGAAGATGTAGATGTTTAGTAAACAAGATGAAGACGTTGATGTTTAGTAAACAAGATGAAGACGTTGATGTTTAGTAAACAAGATGAAGACGTTGATGTTTTGTAAACAAGTTTAAGACGTTGATGTTTAGTAAACAAGACGAAGACATTGATGTTTAGTAAACAAGATGAAGATGTAGATGTTTAGTAAACAAGATGAAGACGTTAATGTTTAGTAAACAAGATGAAGACGTTGATGTTTAGTAAACAAGATGAAGACAATGTTTAGTAAACAAGATGAAGACGTTGATGTTTAGTAAACAAGATGAAGACGTTGATGTTTAGTAACCAAGATGAAGACGATGTTTTGTAAACAAGTTTAAGACGTTGATGTTTAGTAAACAAGATGAAGATGTAGATGTTTAGTAAACAAGATGAAGACGTTGATGTTTAGTAAACAAGTTGAAGATGTTGATGTTTAGTAAACAAGATGAAGACAATGTTTAGTAAACAAGATGAAGATATAAATGTTTAGTAAACAAGATGAAGACAATGTTTAGTAAACAAGATGAAGTCGTTGATGTTTAGTAAACAAGATGAAGACGTTGATGTTTAGTAAACAAGATGAAGACACTGTTTAGTAAACAAGATGAAGACGTCTGTGTTTAGTAAATAAGATGAAGACGTTGATGTTTAGTAAACAAGATGAAGACAATGTTTAGTAAACAAGATAGACGTTGATGTTTAGTAAACAAGATGAAGACAATGTTTAGTAAACAAGATGAAGACGTTGATGTTTAGTAAACAAGATGAAGACGTTGATGTTTAGTAAACAAGAGGAAGACGTTGATGTTTAGTAAACAAGATGAAGACGTTGATGTTTAGTAAACAAGATGAAGACGTTGATGTTTAGTAAACAAGATGAAGATGTAGATGTTTAGTAAACAAGATGAAGACGTTGATGTTTAGTAAACAAGATGAAGACGTTGATGTTTAGTAAACAAGATGAAGACGTTGATGTTTAGTAAACAAGATGAAGACGTAGATGTTTAGTAAACAAGATGAAGATGTAGATGTTTAGTAAACAAGATGAAGACGTTGATGTTTAGTAAACAAGATGAAGACGTTGATGTTTAGTAAACAAGATGAAGACGTTGATGTTTTGTAAACAAGTTTAAGACGTTGATGTTTAGTAAACAAGACGAAGACATTGATGTTTAGTAAACAAGATGAAGATGTAGATGTTTAGTAAACAAGATGAAGACGTTAATGTTTAGTAAACAAGATGAAGACGTTGATGTTTAGTAAACAAGATGAAGACAATGTTTAGTAAACAAGATGAAGATGTTGATGTTTAGTAAACAAAAGGAAGACGTTGATGTTTAGTAAACAAGATGAAGACAATGTTTAGTAAACAAGATGAAGTCGTTGATGTTTAGTAAACAAGATGAAGACGTTGATGTTTAGTAAACAAGATGAAGACACTGTTTAGTAAACAAGATGAAGACGTCTGTGTTTAGTAAACAAGATGAAGACGTTGATGTTTAGTAAACAAAAGGAAGACGTTGATGTTTAGTAAACAAGATGAAGACAATGTTTAGTAAACAAGATGAAGTCGTTGATGTTTAGTAAACAAGATGAAGATGTTGATGTTTAGTAAACAAGATGAAGACACTGTTTAGTAAACAAGATGAAGACGTCTGTGTTTAGTAAACAAGATGAAGACAATGTTTAGTAAACAAGATGAAGACGTTGATGTTTAGTAAACAAGATGAAGACACTGTTTAGTAAACAAGGTGAAGACGTTAATGTTTAGTAAACAAGATGACGACGTTGATGTTTAGTAAACAAGATGAAGACAATGTTTAGTAAACAAGATGAAGACAATGTTTAGAAAACAAGATGAAGACGTTGATGTTTAGTAAACAAAAGGAAGACGTTGATGTTTAGTAAACAAGATGAAGACAATGTTTAGTAAACAAGATGAAGATGTTGATGTTTAGTGAACAAGATGACGACGTTGATGTTTAGTAAACAAGATGAAGACGTTGATGTTTAGTAAACAAGATGAAGACGATGTTTAGTAAACAAGATGAAGACGTTGATGTTTAGTAAACAAGAGGAAGACGTTGATGTTTAGTAAACAAGATGAAGACGTTGATGTTTAGTAAACAAGATGAAGACACTGTTTAGTAAACAAGGTGAAGACGTTAATATTTAGTAAACAAGATGACGACGATGTTTAGTAAACAAGATGAAGACGTTGATGTTTAGTAAACAAGATGAAGACAATGTTTAGTAAACAAGATGAAGACGTTGATGTTTAGTAAACAAGATGAAGACGTTGATGTTTAGTAAACAAGGTGAAGACGATGTTTAGTAAACAAGATGACGACGTTGATGTTTAGTAAACAAGATGAAGACGTTGATGTTTAGTAAACAAGATGAAGACAATGTTTAGTAAACAAGATGAAGATATAAATCTTTAGTAAACAAGATGAAGACAATGTTTAGTAAACAAGATGAAGATATAAATCTTTAGTAAACAAGATGAAGACGATGTTTAGTAAACAAGATGAAGACGTTGATGTTTAGTAAACAAGAGGAAGACGTTGATGTTTAGTAAACAAGATGAAGACGTTGATGTTTAGTAAACAAGATGAAGACACTGTTTAGTAAACAAGATGAAGACGTTGATGTTTAGTAAACAAGATGAAGACGTTGATGTTTTGTAAACAAGTTTAAGACGTTGATGTTTAGTAAACAAGACGAAGACATTGATGTTTAGTAAACAAGATGAAGACATTGATGTTTAGTAAACAAGATGAAGATGTAGATGTTTAGTAAACAAGATGAAGACGTTAATGTTTAGTAAACAAGATGAAGACGTTGATGTTTAGTAAACAAGATGAAGACAATGTTTAGTAAACAAGATGAAGACGTTGATGTTTAGTAAACAAGATGAAGACGTTGATGTTTAGTAACCAAGATGAAGACGATGTTTTGTAAACAAGTTTAAGACGTTGATGTTTAGTAAACAAGATGAAGATGTAGATGTTTAGTAAACAAGATGAAGACGTTGATGTTTAGTAAACAAGTTGAAGATGTTGATGTTTAGTAAACAAGATGAAGACAATGTTTAGTAAACAAGATGAAGATATAAATGTTTAGTAAACAAGATGAAGACAATGTTTAGTAAACAAGATGAAGTCGTTGATGTTTAGTAAACAAGATGAAGACGTTGATGTTTAGTAAACAAGATGAAGACACTGTTTAGTAAACAAGATGAAGACGTCTGTGTTTAGTAAATAAGATGAAGACGTTGATGTTTAGTAAACAAGATGAAGACAATGTTTAGTAAACAAGATAGACGTTGATGTTTAGTAAACAAGATGAAGACAATGTTTAGTAAACAAGATGAAGACGTTGATGTTTAGTAAACAAGATGAAGACGTTGATGTTTAGTAAACAAGATGAAGACAATGTTTAGTAAACAAAATGAAGACGTTGATGTTTAGTAAACAAGATGAAGACGTTGATGTTTAGTAAACAAGATGAAGACGTTGATGTTTAGTAAACAAGATGAAGATGTAGATGTTTAGTAAACAAGACGAAGACATTGATGTTTAGTAAACAAGATGAAGATGTAGATGTTTAGTAAACAAGATGAAGACGTTGATGTTTAGTAAACAAGGTGAAGACGTTGATGTTTAGTAAACAAGATGAAGACGTTGATGTTTAGTAAACAAGATGAAGACGTTGATGTTTAGTAAACAAGATGAAGATGTAGATGTTTAGTAAACAAGATGAAGATGTAGATGTTTAGTAAACAAGATGAAGACGTTGATGTTTAGTAAACAAGATGAAGACGTTGATGTTTAGTAAACAAGATGAAGACGTTGATGTTTTGTAAACAAGTTTAAGACGTTGATGTTTAGTAAACAAGACGAAGACATTGATGTTTAGTAAACAAGATGAAGATGTAGATGTTTAGTAAACAAGATGAAGACGTTAATGTTTAGTAAACAAGATGAAGACGTTGATGTTTAGTAAACAAGATGAAGACAATGTTTAGTAAACAAGATGAAGACGTTGATGTTTAGTAAACAAGATGAAGACGTTGATGTTTAGTAACCAAGATGAAGACGATGTTTTGTAAACAAGTTTAAGACGTTGATGTTTAGTAAACAAGATGAAGATGTAGATGTTTAGTAAACAAGATGAAGACGTTGATGTTTAGTAAACAAGTTGAAGATGTTGATGTTTAGTAAACAAGATGAAGACAATGTTTAGTAAACAAGATGAAGATATAAATGTTTAGTAAACAAGATGAAGACAATGTTTAGTAAACAAGATGAAGTCGTTGATGTTTAGTAAACAAGATGAAGACGTTGATGTTTAGTAAACAAGATGAAGACACTGTTTAGTAAACAAGATGAAGACGTCTGTGTTTAGTAAATAAGATGAAGACGTTGATGTTTAGTAAACAAGATGAAGACAATGTTTAGTAAACAAGATAGACGTTGATGTTTAGTAAACAAGATGAAGACAATGTTTAGTAAACAAGATGAAGACGTTGATGTTTAGTAAACAAGATGAAGACGTTGATGTTTAGTAAACAAGAGGAAGACGTTGATGTTTAGTAAACAAGATGAAGACGTTGATGTTTAGTAAACAAGATGAAGACGTTGATGTTTAGTAAACAAGATGAAGATGTAGATGTTTAGTAAACAAGATGAAGACGTTGATGTTTAGTAAACAAGATGAAGACGTTGATGTTTAGTAAACAAGATGAAGACGTTGATGTTTAGTAAACAAGATGAAGACGTAGATGTTTAGTAAACAAGATGAAGATGTAGATGTTTAGTAAACAAGATGAAGACGTTGATGTTTAGTAAACAAGATGAAGACGTTGATGTTTAGTAAACAAGATGAAGACGTTGATGTTTTGTAAACAAGTTTAAGACGTTGATGTTTAGTAAACAAGACGAAGACATTGATGTTTAGTAAACAAGATGAAGATGTAGATGTTTAGTAAACAAGATGAAGACGTTAATGTTTAGTAAACAAGATGAAGACGTTGATGTTTAGTAAACAAGATGAAGACAATGTTTAGTAAACAAGATGAAGATGTTGATGTTTAGTAAACAAAAGGAAGACGTTGATGTTTAGTAAACAAGATGAAGACAATGTTTAGTAAACAAGATGAAGTCGTTGATGTTTAGTAAACAAGATGAAGACGTTGATGTTTAGTAAACAAGATGAAGACACTGTTTAGTAAACAAGATGAAGACGTCTGTGTTTAGTAAACAAGATGAAGACGTTGATGTTTAGTAAACAAAAGGAAGACGTTGATGTTTAGTAAACAAGATGAAGACAATGTTTAGTAAACAAGATGAAGTCGTTGATGTTTAGTAAACAAGATGAAGATGTTGATGTTTAGTAAACAAGATGAAGACACTGTTTAGTAAACAAGATGAAGACGTCTGTGTTTAGTAAACAAGATGAAGACAATGTTTAGTAAACAAGATGAAGACGTTGATGTTTAGTAAACAAGATGAAGACACTGTTTAGTAAACAAGGTGAAGACGTTAATGTTTAGTAAACAAGATGACGACGTTGATGTTTAGTAAACAAGATGAAGACAATGTTTAGTAAACAAGATGAAGACAATGTTTAGAAAACAAGATGAAGACGTTGATGTTTAGTAAACAAAAGGAAGACGTTGATGTTTAGTAAACAAGATGAAGACAATGTTTAGTAAACAAGATGAAGATGTTGATGTTTAGTGAACAAGATGACGACGTTGATGTTTAGTAAACAAGATGAAGACGTTGATGTTTAGTAAACAAGATGAAGACGATGTTTAGTAAACAAGATGAAGACGTTGATGTTTAGTAAACAAGAGGAAGACGTTGATGTTTAGTAAACAAGATGAAGACGTTGATGTTTAGTAAACAAGATGAAGACACTGTTTAGTAAACAAGGTGAAGACGTTAATATTTAGTAAACAAGATGACGACGATGTTTAGTAAACAAGATGAAGACGTTGATGTTTAGTAAACAAGATGAAGACAATGTTTAGTAAACAAGATGAAGACGTTGATGTTTAGTAAACAAGATGAAGACGTTGATGTTTAGTAAACAAGGTGAAGACGATGTTTAGTAAACAAGATGACGACGTTGATGTTTAGTAAACAAGATGAAGACGTTGATGTTTAGTAAACAAGATGAAGACAATGTTTAGTAAACAAGATGAAGATATAAATCTTTAGTAAACAAGATGAAGACAATGTTTAGTAAACAAGATGAAGATATAAATCTTTAGTAAACAAGATGAAGACGATGTTTAGTAAACAAGATGAAGACGTTGATGTTTAGTAAACAAGAGGAAGACGTTGATGTTTAGTAAACAAGATGAAGACGTTGATGTTTAGTAAACAAGATGAAGACACTGTTTAGTAAACAAGATGAAGACGTTGATGTTTAGTAAACAAGATGAAGTCGTTGATGTTTAGTAAACAAGATGAAGACAATGTTTAGTAAACAAGATGAAGATATAAATATTTAGTAAACAAGATGAAGACAATGTTTAGTAAACAAGATGAAGATATAAATCTTTAGTAAACAAGATGAAGACGTTGATGTTTAGTAAACAAGATGAAGACAATGTTTAGTAAACAAGATGAAGACGTTGATGTTTAGTAAACAAGGTGAAGACGATGTTTAGTAAACAAGATGACGACGTTGATGTTTAGTAAACAAGATGAAGACGTTGATGTTTAGTAAACAAGATGAAGAAGTTGATGTTTAGTAAACAAGATGAAGACAATGTTTAGTAAACAAGATGAAGATATAAATGTTTAGTAAACAAGATGAAGACAATGTTTAGTAAACAAGATGAAGATATAAATCTTTAGTAAACAAGATGAAGACAATGTTTAGTAAACAAGATGAAGATATAAATCCTTAGTAAACAAGATGAAGACAATGTTTAGTAAACAAGATGAAGATGTTGATGTTTAGTAAACAAGATGAAGACGTTGATGTTTAGTAAACAAGATGAAGACAATGTTTAGTAAACAAGATAGACGTTGATGTTTAGTAAACAAGATGAAGACGTTGATGTTTAGTAAACAAGATGAAGACAATGTTTAGTAAACAAAATGAAGACGTTGATGTTTAGTAAACAAGATGAAGACGTTGATGTTTAGTAAACAAGATGAAGACGTTGATGTTTAGTAAACAAGATGAAGATGTAGATGTTTAGTAAACAAGATGAAGATGTAGATGTTTAGTAAACAACATGAAGACAATGTTTAGTAAACAAAATGAAGACGTTGATGTTTAGTAAACAAGATGAAGACGTTGATGTTTAGTAAACAAGATGAAGACGTTGATGTTTAGTAAACAAGATGAAGATGTAGATGTTTAGTAAACAAGATGAAGATGTAGATGTTTAGTAAACAAGATGAAGACGTTGATGTTTAGTAAACAAGATGAAGACGTTGATGTTTAGTAAACAAGATGAAGACGTTGATGTTTTGTAAACAACTTTAAGACGTTGATGTTTAGTAAACAAGACGAAGACATTGATGTTTAGTAAACAAGATGAAGATGTAGATGTTTAGTAAACAAGATGAAGACGTTAATGTTTAGTAAATGAGATGAAGACGTTGATGTTTAGTAAACAAGATGAAGACAATGTTTAGTAAACAAGATGAAGACGTTGATGTTTAGTAAACAAGATGAAGACGTTGATGTTTAGTAACCAAGATGAAGACGATGTTTTGTAAACAAGTTTAAGACGTTGATGTTTAGTAAACAAGATGAAGATGTAGATGTTTAGTAAACAAGATGAAGACGTTGATGTTTAGTAAACAAGATGAAGATGTTGATGTTTAGTAAACAAGATGAAGACAATGTTTAGTAAACAAGATGAAGACGTTGATGTTTAGTAAACAAAAGGAAGACGTTGATGTTTAGTAAACAAGATGAAGACAATGTTTAGTAAACAAGATGAAGACGTTGATGTTTAGTAAACAAGAGGAAGACGTTGATGTTTAGTAAACAAGATGAAGACACTGTTTAGTAAACAAGATGAAGATGTAGATGTTTAGTAAACAAGATGAAGACGTTGATGTTTAGTAAACAAGATGAAGACACTGTTTAGTAAACAAGGTGAAGACGTTAATGTTTAGTAAACAAGATGACGACGTTGATGTTTAGTAAACAAGATGAAGACAATGTTTAGTAAACAAGATGAAGACAATGTTTAGAAAACAAGATGAAGACGTTGATGTTTAGTAACAAAAGGAAGACGTTGATGTTTAGTAAACAAGATGAAGACAGTGTTTAGTGAACAAGATGAAGACGTTGATGTTTAGTAAACAAGATGATGACGTTGATGTTTAGTAAACAAGATGAAGACGTTGATGTTTAGTAAATAAGATGAAGACGTTGATGTTTAGTAAACAAGATGAAGACAATGTTTAGTAAACAAGATAGACGTTGATGTTTAGTAAACAAGATGAAGACAATGTTTAGTAAACAAGATGAAGACGTTGATGTTTAGTAAACAAGATGAAGACGTTGATGTTTAGTAAACAAGAGGAAGACGTTGATGTTTAGTAAACAAGATGAAGACGTTGATGTTTAGTAAACAAGATGAAGACGTTGATGTTTAGTAAACAAGATGAAGATGTAGATGTTTAGTAAACAAGATGAAGATGTAGATGTTTAGTAAACAAGATTAAGACGTTGATGTTTAGTAAACAAGATGAAGACGTTGATGTTTAGTAAACAAGATGAAGACGTTGATGTTTAGTAAACAAGATGAAGACGTTGATGTTTAGTAAACAAGATGAAGATGTAGATGTTTAGTAAACAAGATGAAGATGTAGATGTTTAGTAAACAAGATGAAGACGTTGATGTTTAGTAAACAAGATGAAGACGTTGATGTTTAGTAAACAAGATGAAGACGTTGATGTTTTGTAAACAAGTTTAAGACGTTGATGTTTAGTAAACAAGACGAAGACATTGATGTTTAGTAAACAAGATGAAGATGTAGATGTTTAGTAAACAAGATGAAGACGTTAATGTTTAGTAAACAAGATGAAGACGTTGATGTTTGGTTAACAAGATGAAGACAATGTTTAGTAAACAAGATGAAGATGTTGATGTTTAGTAAACAAAAGGAAGACGTTGATGTTTAGTAAACAAGATGAAGACAATGTTTAGTAAACAAGATGAAGTCGTTGATGTTTAGTAAACAAGATGAAGACGTTGATGTTTAGTAAACAAGATGAAGACACTGTTTAGTAAACAAGATGAAGACGTCTGTGTTTAGTAAACAAGATGAAGACGTTGATGTTTAGTAAACAAAAGGAAGACGTTGATGTTTAGTAAACAAGATGAAGACAATGTTTAGTAAACAAGATGAAGTCGTTGATGTTTAGTAAACAAGATGAAGACGTTGATGTTTAGTAAACAAGATGAAGACACTGTTTAGTAAACAAGATGAAGACGTCTGTGTTTAGTAAACAAGATGAAGACAATGTTTAGTAAACAAGATGAAGACGTTGATGTTTAGTAAACAAGATGAAGACACTGTTTAGTAAACAAGGTGAAGACGTTAATGTTTAGTAAACAAGATGACGACGTTGATGTTTAGTAAACAAGATGAAGACAATGTTTAGTAAACAAGATGAAGACGATGTTTAGTAAACAAGATGAAGACGTTGATGTTTAGTAAACAAGAGGAAGACGTTGATGTTTAGTAAACAAGATGAAGACGTTGATGTTTAGTAAACAAGATGAAGACACTGTTTAGTAAACAAGGTGAAGACGTTAATATTTAGTAAACAAGATGACTATGATGTTTAGTAAACAAGATGAAGACGATGTTTAGTAAACAAGATGAAGACGTTGATGTTTAGTAAACAAGATGAAGACAATGTTTAGTAAACAAGATGAAGACGTTGATGTTTAGTAAACAAGATGAAGACGTTGATGTTTAGTAAACAAGGTGAAGACAATGTTTAGTAAACAAGATGATGACGTTGATGTTTAGTAAACAAGATGAAGACGTTGATGTTTAGTAAACAAGATGAAGACGTTGATGTTTAGTAAACAAGATGAAGACAATGTTTAGTAAACAAGATGAAGATATAAATCTTTAGTAAACAAGATGAAGACAATGTTTAGTAAACAAGATGAAGATATAAATCTTTAGTAAACAAGATGAAGACGTTGATGTTTAGTAAACAAGATGAAGACGTTGATGTTTAGTAAACAAGATGAAGACGTTGATGTTTAGTAAACAAGGTGAAGACGATGTTTAGTAAACAAGATGACGACGTTGATGTTTAGTAAACAAGATGAAGACGTTGATGTTTAGTAAACAAGATGAAGTCGTTGATGTTTAGTAAACAAGATGAAGACAATGTTTAGTAAACAAGATGAAGATATAAATGTTTAGTAAACAAGATGAAGACAATGTTTAGTAAACAAGATGAAGATATAAATCTTTAGTAAACAAGATGAAGACGTTGATGTTTAGTAAACAAGATGAAGACAATGTTTAGTAAACAAGATGAAGACGTTGATGTTTAGTAAACAAGGTGAAGACGATGTTTAGTAAACAAGATGACGACGTTGATGTTTAGTAAACAAGATGAAGACGTTGATGTTTAGTAAACAAGATGAAGAAGTTGATGTTTAGTAAACAAGATGAAGACAATGTTTAGTAAACAAGATGAAGATATAAATGTTTAGTAAACAAGATGAAGACAATGTTTAGTAAACAAGATGAAGATATAAATCTTTAGTAAACAAGATGAAGACAATGTTTAGTAAACAAGATGAAGATATAAATCTTTAGTGAACAAGATGAAGACAATGTTTAGTAAACAAGATGAAGATGTTGATGTTTAGTAAACAAGATGAAGACGTTGATGTTTAGTAAACAAGATGAAGACAATGTTTAGTAAACAAGATAGACGTTGATGTTTAGTAAACAAGATGAAGACGTTGATGTTTAGTAAACAAGATGAAGACAATGTTTAGTAAACAAAATGAAGACGTTGATGTTTAGTAAACAAGATGAAGACGTTGATGTTTAGTAAACAAGATGAAGACGTTGATGTTTAGTAAACAAGATGAAGATGTAGATGTTTAGTAAACAAGATGAAGATGTAGATGTTTAGTAAACAAGATGAAGACGTTGATGTTTAGTAAACAAGATGAAGACGTTGATGTTTTGTAAACAAGTTTAAGACATTGATGTTTAGTAAACAAGACGAAGACATTGATGTTTAGTAAACAAGATGAAGATGTAGATGTTTAGTAAACAAGATGAAGACGTTAATGTTTAGTAAACAAGATGAAGACGTTGATGTTTAGTAAACAAGATGAAGACAATGTTTAGTGAACAAGATGAAGACGTTGATGTTTAGTAAACAAGATGAAGACGTTGATGTTTAGTAACCAAGATGAAGACGATGTTTTGTAAACAAGTTTAAGACGTTGATGTTTAGTAAACAAGATGAAGATGTAGATGTTTAGTAAACAAGATGAAGACGTTGATGTTTAGTAAACAAGATGAAGACGTTGATGTTTAGTAAACAAGATGAAGACAATGTTTAGTAAACAAGATGAAGACGTTGATGTTTAGTAAACAAAAGGAAGACGTTGATGTTTAGTAAACAAGATGACGACGTTGATGTTTAGTAAACAAGATGAAGACGTTGATGTTTAGTAAACAAGATGAAGAAGTTGATGTTTAGTAAACAAGATGAAGACAATGTTTAGTAAACAAGATGAAGATATAAATGTTTAGTAAACAAGATGAAGACAATGTTTAGTAAACAAGATGAAGATATAAATCTTTAGTAAACAAGATGAAGACAATGTTTAGTAAACAAGATGAAGACAATGTTTAGTAAACAAGATGAAGATGTTGATGTTTAGTAAACAAGATGAAGACGTTGATGTTTAGTAAACAAGATGAAGACAATGTTTAGTAAACAAGATAGACGTTGATGTTTAGTAAACAAGATGAAGACGTTGATGTTTAGTAAACAAGATGAAGACGTTGATGTTTAGTAAACAAGATGAAGACAATGTTTAGTAAACAAAATGAAGACGTTGATGTTTAGTAAACAAGATGAAGACGTTGATGTTTAGTAAACAAGATGAAGACGTTGATGTTTAGTAAACAAGATGAAGATGTAGATGTTTAGTAAACAAGATGAAGATGTAGATGTTTAGTAAACAAGATGAAGACGTTGATGTTTAGTAAACAAGATGAAGACGTTGATGTTTAGTAAACAAGATGAAGACGATGTTTTGTAAACAAGTTTAAGACGTTGATGTTTAGTAAACAAGACGAAGACATTGATGTTTAGTAAACAAGATGAAGATGTAGATGTTTAGTAAACAAGATGAAGACGTTAATGTTTAGTAAACAAGATGAAGACGTTGATGTTTAGTAAACAAGATGAAGACAATGTTTAGTGAACAAGATGAAGACGTTGATGTTTAGTAAACAAGATGAAGACGTTGATGTTTAGTAACCAAGATGAAGACGATGTTTTGTAAACAAGTTTAAGACGTTGATGTTTAGTAAACAAGATGAAGATGTAGATGTTTAGTAAACAAGATGAAGACGTTGATGTTTAGTAAACAAGATGAAGATGTTGATGTTTAGTAAACAAGATGAAGACAATGTTTAGTAAACAAGATGAAGACGTTGATGTTTAGTAAACAAAAGGAAGACGTTGATGTTTAGTAAACAAGATGACGACGTTGATGTTTAGTAAACAAGATGAAGACGTTGATGTTTAGTAAACAAGATGAAGAAGTTGATGTTTAGTAAACAAGATGAAGATGTAGATGTTTAGTAAACAAGATGAAGACGTTAATGTTTAGTAAACAAGATGAAGACGTTGATGTTTAGTAAACAAGATGAAGACAATGTTTAGTGAACAAGATGAAGACGTTGATGTTTAGTAAACAAGATGAAGACGTTGATGTTTAGTAACCAAGATGAAGACGATGTTTTGTAAACAAGTTTAAGACGTTGATGTTTAGTAAACAAGATGAAGATGTAGATGTTTAGTAAACAAGATGAAGACGTTGATGTTTAGTAAACAAGATGAAGATGTTGATGTTTAGTAAACAAGATGAAGACAATGTTTAGTAAACAAGATGAAGACGTTGATGTTTAGTAAACAAAAGGAAGACGTTGATGTTTAGTAAACAAGATGACGACGTTGATGTTTAGTAAACAAGATGAAGACGTTGATGTTTAGTAAACAAGATGAAGAAGTTGATGTTTAGTAAACAAGATGAAGACAATGTTTAGTAAACAAGATGAAGATATAAATGTTTAGTAAACAAGATGAAGACAATGTTTAGTAAACAAGATGAAGATATAAATCTTTAGTAAACAAGATGAAGACGATGTTTAGTAAACAAGATGAAGACGTTGATGTTTAGTAAACAAGAGGAAGACGTTGATGTTTAGTAAACAAGATGAAGACGTTGATGTTTAGTAAACAAGATGAAGAAGTTGATGTTTAGTAAACAAGATGAAGACAATGTTTAGTAAACAAGATGAAGATATAAATGTTTAGTAAACAAGATGAAGACGTTAATGTTTAGTAAACAAGATGAAGACGTTGATGTTTAGTAAACAAGATGAAGACAATGTTTAGTGAACAAGATGAAGATATAAATCCTTAGTAAACAAGATGAAGACAATGTTTAGTAAACAAGATGAAGATGTTGATGTTTAGTAAACAAGATGAAGACGTTGATGTTTAGTAAACAAGATGAAGACAATGTTTAGTAAACAAGATAGACGTTGATGTTTAGTAAACAAGATGAAGACGTTGATGTTTAGTAAACAAGATGAAGACGTTGATGTTTAGTAAACAAGATGAAGACAATGTTTAGTAAACAAAATGAAGACGTTGATGTTTAGTAAACAAGATGAAGACGTTGATGTTTAGTAAACAAGATGAAGACGTTGATGTTTAGTAAACAAGATGAAGATGTAGATGTTTAGTAAACAAGATGAAGATGTAGATGTTTAGTAAACAACATGAAGACAATGTTTAGTAAACAAAATGAAGACGTTGATGTTTAGTAAACAAGATGAAGACGTTGATGTTTAGTAAACAAGATGAAGACGTTGATGTTTAGTAACCAAGATGAAGACGATGTTTTGTAAACAAGTTTAAGACGTTGATGTTTAGTAAACAAGATGAAGATGTAGATGTTTAGTAAACAAGATGAAGACGTTGATGTTTAGTAAACAAGATGAAGATGTTGATGTTTAGTAAACAAGATGAAGACAATGTTTAGTAAACAAGATGAAGACGTTGATGTTTAGTAAACAAAAGGAAGACGTTGATGTTTAGTAAACAAGATGACGACGTTGATGTTTAGTAAACAAGATGAAGACGTTGATGTTTAGTAAACAAGATGAAGAAGTTGATGTTTAGTAAACAAGATGAAGACAATGTTTAGTAAACAAGATGAAGATATAAATGTTTAGTAAACAAGATGAAGACAATGTTTAGTAAACAAGATGAAGATATAAATCTTTAGTAAACAAGATGAAGACGATGTTTAGTAAACAAGATGAAGACGTTGATGTTTAGTAAACAAGAGGAAGACGTTGATGTTTAGTAAACAAGATGAAGACGTTGATGTTTAGTAAACAAGATGAAGAAGTTGATGTTTAGTAAACAAGATGAAGACAATGTTTAGTAAACAAGATGAAGATATAAATGTTTAGTAAACAAGATGAAGACGTTAATGTTTAGTAAACAAGATGAAGACGTTGATGTTTAGTAAACAAGATGAAGACAATGTTTAGTGAACAAGATGAAGACGTTGATGTTTAGTAAACAAGATGAAGATGTTGATGTTTAGTAAACAAGATGAAGACAATGTTTAGTAAACAAGATGAAGACGTTGATGTTTAGTAAACAAAAGGAAGACGTTGATGTTTAGTAAACAAGATGACGACGTTGATGTTTAGTAAACAAGATGAAGACGTTGATGTTTAGTAAACAAGATGAAGAAGTTGATGTTTAGTAAACAAGATGAAGACAATGTTTAGTAAACAAGATGAAGATATAAATGTTTAGTAAACAAGATGAAGACAATGTTTAGTAAACAAGATGAAGATATAAATCTTTAGTAAACAAGATGAAGACGATGTTTAGTAAACAAGATGAAGACGTTGATGTTTAGTAAACAAGAGGAAGACGTTGATGTTTAGTAAACAAGATGAAGACGTTGATGTTTAGTAAACAAGATGAAGAAGTTGATGTTTAGTAAACAAGATGAAGACAATGTTTAGTAAACAAGATGAAGATATAAATGTTTAGTAAACAAGATGAAGACAATGTTTAGTAAACAAGATGAAGATATAAATCTTTAGTAAACAAGATGAAGACAATGTTTAGTAAACAAGATGAAGATATAAATCCTTAGTAAACAAGATGAAGACAATGTTTAGTAAACAAGATGAAGATGTTGATGTTTAGTAAACAAGATGAAGACGTTGATGTTTAGTAAACAAGATGAAGACAATGTTTAGTAAACAAGATAGACGTTGATGTTTAGTAAACAAGATGAAGACGTTGATGTTTAGTAAACAAGATGAAGACGTTGATGTTTAGTAAACAAGATGAAGACAATGTTTAGTAAACAAAATGAAGACGTTGATGTTTAGTAAACAAGATGAAGACGTTGATGTTTAGTAAACAAGATGAAGACGTTGATGTTTAGTAAACAAGATGAAGATGTAGATGTTTAGTAAACAAGATGAAGATGTAGATGTTTAGTAAACAACATGAAGACAATGTTTAGTAAACAAAATGAAGACGTTGATGTTTAGTAAACAAGATGAAGACGTTGATGTTTAGTAAACAAGATGAAGACGTTGATGTTTAGTAAACAAGATGAAGATGTAGATGTTTAGTAAACAAGATGAAGATGTAGATGTTTAGTAAACAAGATGAAGACGTTGATGTTTAGTAAACAAGATGAAGACGTTGATGTTTAGTAAACAAGATGAAGACGTTGATGTTTTGTAAACAACTTTAAGACGTTGATGTTTAGTAAACAAGACGAAGACATTGATGTTTAGTAAACAAGATGAAGATGTAGATGTTTAGTAAACAAGATGAAGACGTTAATGTTTAGTAAATGAGATGAAGACGTTGATGTTTAGTAAACAAGATGAAGACAATGTTTAGTAAACAAGATGAAGACGTTGATGTTTAGTAAACAAGATGAAGACGTTGATGTTTAGTAACCAAGATGAAGACGATGTTTTGTAAACAAGTTTAAGACGTTGATGTTTAGTAAACAAGATGAAGATGTAGATGTTTAGTAAACAAGATGAAGACGTTGATGTTTAGTAAACAAGATGAAGATGTTGATGTTTAGTAAACAAGATGAAGACAATGTTTAGTAAACAAGATGAAGACGTTGATGTTTAGTAAACAAAAGGAAGACGTTGATGTTTAGTAAACAAGATGAAGACAATGTTTAGTAAACAAGATGAAGACGTTGATGTTTAGTAAACAAGAGGAAGACGTTGATGTTTAGTAAACAAGATGAAGACACTGTTTAGTAAACAAGATGAAGATGTAGATGTTTAGTAAACAAGATGAAGACGTTGATGTTTAGTAAACAAGATGAAGACACTGTTTAGTAAACAAGGTGAAGACGTTAATGTTTAGTAAACAAGATGACGACGTTGATGTTTAGTAAACAAGATGAAGACAATGTTTAGTAAACAAGATGAAGACAATGTTTAGAAAACAAGATGAAGACGTTGATGTTTAGTAACAAAAGGAAGACGTTGATGTTTAGTAAACAAGATGAAGACAGTGTTTAGTGAACAAGATGAAGACGTTGATGTTTAGTAAACAAGATGATGACGTTGATGTTTAGTAAACAAGATGAAGACGTTGATGTTTAGTAAATAAGATGAAGACGTTGATGTTTAGTAAACAAGATGAAGACAATGTTTAGTAAACAAGATAGACGTTGATGTTTAGTAAACAAGATGAAGACAATGTTTAGTAAACAAGATGAAGACGTTGATGTTTAGTAAACAAGATGAAGACGTTGATGTTTAGTAAACAAGAGGAAGACGTTGATGTTTAGTAAACAAGATGAAGACGTTGATGTTTAGTAAACAAGATGAAGACGTTGATGTTTAGTAAACAAGATGAAGATGTAGATGTTTAGTAAACAAGATGAAGATGTAGATGTTTAGTAAACAAGATTAAGACGTTGATGTTTAGTAAACAAGATGAAGACGTTGATGTTTAGTAAACAAGATGAAGACGTTGATGTTTAGTAAACAAGATGAAGACGTTGATGTTTAGTAAACAAGATGAAGATGTAGATGTTTAGTAAACAAGATGAAGATGTAGATGTTTAGTAAACAAGATGAAGACGTTGATGTTTAGTAAACAAGATGAAGACGTTGATGTTTAGTAAACAAGATGAAGACGTTGATGTTTTGTAAACAAGTTTAAGACGTTGATGTTTAGTAAACAAGACGAAGACATTGATGTTTAGTAAACAAGATGAAGATGTAGATGTTTAGTAAACAAGATGAAGACGTTAATGTTTAGTAAACAAGATGAAGACGTTGATGTTTAGTTAACAAGATGAAGACAATGTTTAGTAAACAAGATGAAGATGTTGATGTTTAGTAAACAAAAGGAAGACGTTGATGTTTAGTAAACAAGATGAAGACAATGTTTAGTAAACAAGATGAAGTCGTTGATGTTTAGTAAACAAGATGAAGACGTTGATGTTTAGTAAACAAGATGAAGACACTGTTTAGTAAACAAGATGAAGACGTCTGTGTTTAGTAAACAAGATGAAGACGTTGATGTTTAGTAAACAAAAGGAAGACGTTGATGTTTAGTAAACAAGATGAAGACAATGTTTAGTAAACAAGATGAAGTCGTTGATGTTTAGTAAACAAGATGAAGACGTTGATGTTTAGTAAACAAGATGAAGACACTGTTTAGTAAACAAGATGAAGACGTCTGTGTTTAGTAAACAAGATGAAGACAATGTTTAGTAAACAAGATGAAGACGTTGATGTTTAGTAAACAAGATGAAGACACTGTTTAGTAAACAAGGTGAAGACGTTAATGTTTAGTAAACAAGATGACGACGTTGATGTTTAGTAAACAAGATGAAGACAATGTTTAGTAAACAAGATGAAGACGATGTTTAGTAAACAAGATGAAGACGTTGATGTTTAGTAAACAAGAGGAAGACGTTGATGTTTAGTAAACAAGATGAAGACGTTGATGTTTAGTAAACAAGATGAAGACACTGTTTAGTAAACAAGGTGAAGACGTTAATATTTAGTAAACAAGATGACGACTTTGATGTTTAGTAAACAAGATGAAGACGATGTTTAGTAAACAAGATGAAGACGTTGATGTTTAGTAAACAAGATGAAGACAATGTTTAGTAAACAAGATGAAGACGTTGATGTTTAGTAAACAAGATGAAGACGTTGATGTTTAGTAAACAAGGTGAAGACAATGTTTAGTAAACAAGATGACGACGTTGATGTTTAGTAAACAAGATGAAGACGTTGATGTTTAGTAAACAAGATGAAGACGTTGATGTTTAGTAAACAAGATGAAGACAATGTTTAGTAAACAAGATGAAGATATAAATGTTTAGTAAACAAGATGAAGACAATGTTTAGTAAACAAGATGAAGATATAAATCTTTAGTAAACAAGATGAAGACAATGTTTAGTAAACAAGATGAAGATATAAATCTTTAGTAAACTAGATGAAGACGTTGATGTTTAGTAAACAAGATGAAGACGTTGATGTTTAGTAAACAACATGAAGACGTTGATGTTTAGTAAACAAGGTGAAGACGATGTTTAGTAAACAAGATGACGACGTTGATGTTTAGTAAACAAGATGAAGACGTTGATGTTTAGTAAACAAGATGAAGTCGTTGATGTTTAGTAAACAAGATGAAGACAATGTTTAGTAAACAAGATGAAGATATAAATGTTTAGTAAACAAGATGAAGACAATGTTTAGTAAACAAGATGAAGATATAAATCTTTAGTAAACAAGATGAAGACGTTGATGTTTAGTAAACAAGATGAAGACAATGTTTAGTAAACAAGATGAAGACGTTGATGTTTAGTAAACAAGGTGAAGACGATGTTTAGTAAACAAGATGACGACGTTGATGTTTAGTAAACAAGATGAAGACGTTGATGTTTAGTAAACAAGATGAAGAAGTTGATGTTTAGTAAACAAGATGAAGACAATGTTTAGTAAACAAGATGAAGATATAAATGTTTAGTAAACAAGATGAAGACAATGTTTAGTAAACAAGATGAAGATATAAATCTTTAGTAAACAAGATGAAGACAATGTTTAGTAAACAAGATGAAGATATAAATCTTTAGTGAACAAGATGAAGACAATGTTTAGTAAACAAGATGAAGATGTTGATGTTTAGTAAACAAGATGAAGACGTTGATGTTTAGTAAACAAGATGAAGACAATGTTTAGTAAACAAGATAGACGTTGATGTTTAGTAAACAAGATGAAGACGTTGATGTTTAGTAAACAAGATGAAGACAATGTTTAGTAAACAAAATGAAGACGTTGATGTTTAGTAAACAAGATGAAGACGTTGATGTTTAGTAAACAAGATGAAGACGTTGATGTTTAGTAAACAAGATGAAGATGTAGATGTTTAGTAAACAAGATGAAGATGTAGATGTTTAGTAAACAAGATGAAGACGTTAATGTTTAGTAAACAAGATGAAGACGTTGATGTTTAGTAAACAAGATGAAGACAATGTTTAGTGAACAAGATGAAGACGTTGATGTTTAGTAAACAAGATGAAGACGTTGATGTTTAGTAACCAAGATGAAGACGATGTTTTGTAAACAAGTTTAAGACGTTGATGTTTAGTAAACAAGATGAAGATGTAGATGTTTAGTAAACAAGATGAAGACGTTGATGTTTAGTAAACAAGATGAAGACGTTGATGTTTAGTAAACAAGATGAAGACAATGTTTAGTAAACAAGATGAAGACGTTGATGTTTAGTAAACAAAAGGAAGACGTTGATGTTTAGTAAACAAGATGACGACGTTGATGTTTAGTAAACAAGATGAAGACGTTGATGTTTAGTAAACAAGATGAAGATGTAGATGTTTAGTAAACAAGATGAAGATGTAGATGTTTAGTAAACAAGATTAAGACGTTGATGTTTAGTAAACAAGATGAAGACGTTGATGTTTAGTAAACAAGATGAAGACGTTGATGTTTAGTAAACAAGATGAAGACGTTGATGTTTAGTAAACAAGATGAAGATGTAGATGTTTAGTAAACAAGATGAAGATGTAGATGTTTAGTAAACAAGATGAAGACGTTGATGTTTAGTAAACAAGATGAAGACGTTGATGTTTAGTAAACAAGATGAAGACGTTGATGTTTTGTAAACAAGTTTAAGACGTTGATGTTTAGTAAACAAGACGAAGACATTGATGTTTAGTAAACAAGATGAAGATGTAGATGTTTAGTAAACAAGATGAAGACGTTAATGTTTAGTAAACAAGATGAAGACGTTGATGTTTAGTTAACAAGATGAAGACAATGTTTAGTAAACAAGATGAAGATGTTGATGTTTAGTAAACAAAAGGAAGACGTTGATGTTTAGTAAACAAGATGAAGACAATGTTTAGTAAACAAGATGAAGTCGTTGATGTTTAGTAAACAAGATGAAGACGTTGATGTTTAGTAAACAAGATGAAGACACTGTTTAGTAAACAAGATGAAGACGTCTGTGTTTAGTAAACAAGATGAAGACGTTGATGTTTAGTAAACAAAAGGAAGACGTTGATGTTTAGTAAACAAGATGAAGACAATGTTTAGTAAACAAGATGAAGTCGTTGATGTTTAGTAAACAAGATGAAGACGTTGATGTTTAGTAAACAAGATGAAGACACTGTTTAGTAAACAAGATGAAGACGTCTGTGTTTAGTAAACAAGATGAAGACAATGTTTAGTAAACAAGATGAAGACGTTGATGTTTAGTAAACAAGATGAAGACACTGTTTAGTAAACAAGGTGAAGACGTTAATGTTTAGTAAACAAGATGACGACGTTGATGTTTAGTAAACAAGATGAAGACAATGTTTAGTAAACAAGATGAAGACGATGTTTAGTAAACAAGATGAAGACGTTGATGTTTAGTAAACAAGAGGAAGACGTTGATGTTTAGTAAACAAGATGAAGACGTTGATGTTTAGTAAACAAGATGAAGACACTGTTTAGTAAACAAGGTGAAGACGTTAATATTTAGTAAACAAGATGACGACTTTGATGTTTAGTAAACAAGATGAAGACGATGTTTAGTAAACAAGATGAAGACGTTGATGTTTAGTAAACAAGATGAAGACAATGTTTAGTAAACAAGATGAAGACGTTGATGTTTAGTAAACAAGATGAAGACGTTGATGTTTAGTAAACAAGGTGAAGACAATGTTTAGTAAACAAGATGACGACGTTGATGTTTAGTAAACAAGATGAAGACGTTGATGTTTAGTAAACAAGATGAAGACGTTGATGTTTAGTAAACAAGATGAAGACAATGTTTAGTAAACAAGATGAAGATATAAATGTTTAGTAAACAAGATGAAGACAATGTTTAGTAAACAAGATGAAGATATAAATCTTTAGTAAACAAGATGAAGACAATGTTTAGTAAACAAGATGAAGATATAAATCTTTAGTAAACTAGATGAAGACGTTGATGTTTAGTAAACAAGATGAAGACGTTGATGTTTAGTAAACAAGATGAAGACGTTGATGTTTAGTAAACAAGGTGAAGACGATGTTTAGTAAACAAGATGACGACGTTGATGTTTAGTAAACAAGATGAAGACGTTGATGTTTAGTAAACAAGATGAAGTCGTTGATGTTTAGTAAACAAGATGAAGACAATGTTTAGTAAACAAGATGAAGATATAAATGTTTAGTAAACAAGATGAAGACAATGTTTAGTAAACAAGATGAAGATATAAATCTTTAGTAAACAAGATGAAGACGTTGATGTTTAGTAAACAAGATGAAGACAATGTTTAGTAAACAAGATGAAGACGTTGATGTTTAGTAAACAAGGTGAAGACGATGTTTAGTAAACAAGATGACGACGTTGATGTTTAGTAAACAAGATGAAGACGTTGATGTTTAGTAAACAAGATGAAGAAGTTGATGTTTAGTAAACAAGATGAAGACAATGTTTAGTAAACAAGATGAAGATATAAATGTTTAGTAAACAAGATGAAGACAATGTTTAGTAAACAAGATGAAGATATAAATCTTTAGTAAACAAGATGAAGACAATGTTTAGTAAACAAGATGAAGATATAAATCTTTAGTGAACAAGATGAAGACAATGTTTAGTAAACAAGATGAAGATGTTGATGTTTAGTAAACAAGATGAAGACGTTGATGTTTAGTAAACAAGATGAAGACAATGTTTAGTAAACAAGATAGACGTTGATGTTTAGTAAACAAGATGAAGACGTTGATGTTTAGTAAACAAGATGAAGACAATGTTTAGTAAACAAAATGAAGACGTTGATGTTTAGTAAACAAGATGAAGACGTTGATGTTTAGTAAACAAGATGAAGACGTTGATGTTTAGTAAACAAGATGAAGATGTAGATGTTTAGTAAACAAGATGAAGATGTAGATGTTTAGTAAACAAGATGAAGACGTTGATGTTTAGTAAACAAGATGAAGACGTTGATGTTTTGTAAACAAGTTTAAGACGTTGATGTTTAGTAAACAAGACGAAGACATTGATGTT
Source organism: Telmatherina bonti (assembly GCF_933228915.1). Lineage (NCBI taxonomy): Eukaryota > Metazoa > Chordata > Actinopteri > Atheriniformes > Telmatherinidae > Telmatherina > Telmatherina bonti. The sequence continues at coordinate 4,370,430 of NC_136614.1, forward strand.
TAGTAAACAAGATGAAGATGTAGATGTTTAGTAAACAAGATGAAGACGTTAATGTTTAGTAAACAAGATGAAGACGTTGATGTTTAGTAAACAAGATGAAGACAATGTTTAGTGAACAAGATGAAGACGTTGATGTTTAGTAAACAAGATGAAGACGTTGATGTTTAGTAACCAAGATGAAGACGATGTTTTGTAAACAAGTTTAAGACGTTGATGTTTAGTAAACAAGATGAAGATGTAGATGTTTAGTAAACAAGATGAAGACGTTGATGTTTAGTAAACAAGATGAAGACGTTGATGTTTAGTAAACAAGATGAAGACAATGTTTAGTAAACAAGATGAAGACGTTGATGTTTAGTAAACAAAAGGAAGACGTTGATGTTTAGTAAACAAGATGACGACGTTGATGTTTAGTAAACAAGATGAAGACGTTGATGTTTAGTAAACAAGATGAAGAAGTTGATGTTTAGTAAACAAGATGAAGACAATGTTTAGTAAACAAGATGAAGATATAAATGTTTAGTAAACAAGATGAAGACAATGTTTAGTAAACAAGATGAAGATATAAATCTTTAGTAAACAAGATGAAGACAATGTTTAGTAAACAAGATGAAGACAATGTTTAGTAAACAAGATGAAGATGTTGATGTTTAGTAAACAAGATGAAGACGTTGATGTTTAGTAAACAAGATGAAGACAATGTTTAGTAAACAAGATAGACGTTGATGTTTAGTAAACAAGATGAAGACGTTGATGTTTAGTAAACAAGATGAAGACGTTGATGTTTAGTAAACAAGATGAAGACAATGTTTAGTAAACAAAATGAAGACGTTGATGTTTAGTAAACAAGATGAAGACGTTGATGTTTAGTAAACAAGATGAAGACGTTGATGTTTAGTAAACAAGATGAAGATGTAGATATTTAGTAAACAAGATGAAGATGTAGATGTTTAGTAAACAAGATGAAGACGTTGATGTTTAGTAAACAAGATGAAGACGTTGATGTTTAGTAAACAAGATGAAGACGATGTTTTGTAAACAAGTTTAAGACGTTGATGTTTAGTAAACAAGACGAAGACATTGATGTTTAGTAAACAAGATGAAGATGTAGATGTTTAGTAAACAAGATGAAGACGTTAATGTTTAGTAAACAAGATGAAGACGTTGATGTTTAGTAAACAAGATGAAGACAATGTTTAGTGAACAAGATGAAGACGTTGATGTTTAGTAAACAAGATGAAGACGTTGATGTTTAGTAACCAAGATGAAGACGATGTTTTGTAAACAAGTTTAAGACGTTGATGTTTAGTAAACAAGATGAAGATGTAGATGTTTAGTAAACAAGATGAAGACGTTGATGTTTAGTAAACAAGATGAAGATGTTGATGTTTAGTAAACAAGATGAAGACAATGTTTAGTAAACAAGATGAAGACGTTGATGTTTAGTAAACAAAAGGAAGACGTTGATGTTTAGTAAACAAGATGACGACGTTGATGTTTAGTAAACAAGATGAAGACGTTGATGTTTAGTAAACAAGATGAAGAAGTTGATGTTTAGTAAACAAGATGAAGACAATGTTTAGTAAACAAGATGAAGATATAAATGTTTAGTAAACAAGATGAAGACAATGTTTAGTAAACAAGATGAAGATATAAATCTTTAGTAAACAAGATGAAGACGATGTTTAGTAAACAAGATGAAGACGTTGATGTTTAGTAAACAAGAGGAAGACGTTGATGTTTAGTAAACAAGATGAAGACGTTGATGTTTAGTAAACAAGATGAAGACGTTGATGTTTAGTAAACAAGATGAAGACAATGTTTAGTAAACAAAATGAAGACGTTGATGTTTAGTAAACAAGATGAAGACGTTGATGTTTAGTAAACAAGATGAAGACGTTGATGTTTAGTAAACAAGATGAAGATGTAGATGTTTAGTAAACACGATGAAGATGTAGATGTTTAGTAAACAAGATGAAGACGTTGATGTTTAGTAAACAAGATGAAGACGTTGATGTTTAGTAAACAAGATGAAGACGTTGATGTTTTGTAAACAAGTTTAAGACGTTGATGTTTAGTAAACAAGACGAAGACATTGATGTTTAGTAAACAAGATGAAGATGTAGATGTTTAGTAAACATGATGAAGACGTTAATGTTTAGTAAACAAGATGAAGACGTTGATGTTTAGTAAACAAGATGAAGACAATGTTTAGTGAACAAGATGAAGACGTTGATGTTTAGTAAACAAGATGAAGACGTTGATGTTTAGTAACCAAGATGAAGACGATGTTTTGTAAACAAGTTTAAGACGTTGATGTTTAGTAAACAAGATGAAGATGTAGATGTTTAGTAAACAAGATGAAGACGTTGATGTTTAGTAAACAAGATGAAGATGTTGATGTTTAGTAAACAAGATGAAGACAATGTTTAGTAAACAAGATGAAGACGTTGATGTTTAGTAAACAAAAGGAAGACGTTGATGTTTAGTAAACAAGATGAAGACAATGTTTAGTAAACAAGATGAAGACGTTGATGTTTAGTAAACAAGAGGAAGACGTTGATGTTTAGTAAACAAGATGAAGACACTGTTTAGTAAACAAGATGAAGACGTCTATGTTTAGTAAACAAGATGAAGACAATGTTTAGTAAACAAGATGAAGACGTTGATGTTTAGTAAACAAGATGAAGACAATGTTTAGTAAACAAGATAGACGTTGATGTTTAGTAAACAAGATGAAGACGTTGATGTTTAGTAAACAAGATGAAGACGTTGATGTTTAGTAAACAAGATGAAGACAATGTTTAGTAAACAAAATGAAGACGTTGATGTTTAGTAAACAAGATGAAGACGTTGATGTTTAGTAAACAAGATGAAGACGTTGATGTTTAGTAAACAAGATGAAGATGTAGATGTTTAGTAAACAAGATGAAGATGTAGATGTTTAGTAAACAAGATGAAGACGTTGATGTTTAGTAAACAAGATGAAGACGTTGATGTTTAGTAAACAAGATGAAGACGTTGATGTTTTGTAAACAAGTTTAAGACGTTGATGTTTAGTAAACAAGACGAAGACATTGATGTTTAGTAAACAAGATGAAGATGTAGATGTTTAGTAAACAAGATGAAGACGTTAATGTTTAGTAAACAAGATGAAGACGTTGATGTTTAGTAAACAAGATGAAGACAATGTTTAGTGAACAAGATGAAGACGTTGATGTTTAGTAAACAAGATGAAGACGTTGATGTTTAGTAACCAAGATGAAGACGATGTTTTGTAAACAAGTTTAAGACGTTGATGTTTAGTAAACAAGATGAAGATGTATATGTTTAGTAAACAAGATGAAGACGTTGATGTTTAGTAAACAAGATGAAGATGTTGATGTTTAGTAAACAAGATGAAGACAATGTTTAGTAAACAAGATGAAGACGTTGATGTTTAGTAAACAAAAGGAAGACGTTGATGTTTAGTAAACAAGATGAAGACAATGTTTAGTAAACAAGATGAAGACGTTGATGTTTAGTAAACAAGAGGAAGACGTTGATGTTTAGTAAACAAGATGAAGACACTGTTTAGTAAACAAGATGAAGACGTCTATGTTTAGTAAACAAGATGAAGACAATGTTTAGTAAACAAGATGAAGACGTTGATGTTTAGTAAACAAGATGAAGACACTGTTTAGTAAACAAGGTGAAGACGTTAATGTTTAGTAAACAAGATGACGACGTTGATGTTTAGTAAACAAGATGAAGACAATGTTTAGTAAACAAGATGAAGACAATGTTTAGAAAACAAGATGAAGACGTTGATGTTTAGTAACAAAAGGAAGACGTTGATGTTTAGTAAACAAGATGAAGACAGTGTTTAGTGAACAAGATGAAGACGTTGATGTTTAGTAAACAAGATGACGACGTTGATGTTTAGTAAACAAGATGAAGACGTTGATGTTTAGTAAATAAGATGAAGACGTTGATGTTTAGTAAACAAGATGAAGACAATGTTTAGTAAACAAGATAGACGTTGATGTTTAGTAAACAAGATGAAGACAATGTTTAGTAAACAAGATGAAGACGTTGATGTTTAGTAAACAAGATGAAGACGTTGATGTTTAGTAAACAAGGTGAAGACGATGTTTAGTAAACAAGATGAAGACAGTGTTTAGTGAACAAGATGAAGACGTTGATGTTTAGTAAACAAGATGACGACGTTGATGTTTAGTAAACAAGATGAAGACGTTGATGTTTAGTAAACAAGATGAAGACGTTGATGTTTTGTAAACAAGTTTAAGACGTTGATGTTTAGTAAACAAGACGAAGACATTGATGTTTAGTAAACAAGATGAAGATGTAGATGTTTAGTAAACAAGATGAAGACGTTAATGTTTAGTAAACAAGATGAAGACGTTGATGTTTAGTAAACAAGATGAAGACAATGTTTAGTAAACAAGATGAAGATGTTGATGTTTAGTAAACAAAAGGAAGACGTTGATGTTTAGTAAACAAGATGAAGACAATGTTTAGTAAACAAGATGAAGTCGTTGATGTTTAGTAAACAAGATGAAGACGTTGATGTTTAGTAAACAAGATGAAGACAGTTTAGTAAACAAGATGAAGACGTCTGTGTTTAGTAAACAAGATGAAGACGTTGATGTTTAGTAAACAAAAGGAAGACGTTGATGTTTAGTAAACAAGATGAAGATGTAGATGTTTAGTAAACAAGATGAAGACGTTAATGTTTAGTAAACAAGATGAAGACGTTGATGTTTAGTAAACAAGATGAAGACAATGTTTAGTAAACAAGATGAAGATGTTGATGTTTAGTAAACAAAAGGAAGACGTTGATGTTTAGTAAACAAGATGAAGACAATGTTTAGTAAACAAGATGAAGACGTTGATGTTTAGTAAACAAGATGAAGACACTGTTTAGTAAACAAGATGAAGACGTCTGTGTTTAGTAAACAAGATGAAGACGTTGATGTTTAGTAAACAAAAGGAAGACGTTGATGTTTAGTAAACAAGATGAAGACAATGTTTAGTAAACAAGATGAAGTCGTTGATGTTTAGTAAACAAGATGAAGAAGTTGATGTTTAGTAAACAAAAGGAAGACACTGTTTAGTAAACAAGATGAAGACGTCTGTGTTTAGTAAACAAGATGAAGACAATGTTTAGTAAACAAGATGAAGACGTTGATGTTTAGTAAACAAGATGAAGACACTGTTTAGTAAACAAGGTGAAGACGTTAATGTTTAGTAAACAAGATGACGACGTTGATGTTTAGTAAACAAGATGAAGACAATGTTTAGTAAACAAGATGAAGACAATGTTTAGAAAACAAGATGAAGACGTTGATGTTTAGTAAACAAAAGGAAGACGTTGATGTTTAGTAAACAAGATGAAGACAATGTTTAGTAAACAAGATAAAGATGTTGATGTTTAGTGAACAAGATGACGACGTTGATGTTTAGTAAACAAGATGAAGACGTTGATGTTTAGTAAACAAGATGAAGACGATGTTTAGTAAACAAGATGAAGACGTTGATGTTTAGTAAACAAGAGGAAGACGTTGATGTTTAGTAAACAAGATGAAGACGTTGATGTTTAGTAAACAAGATGAAGACACTGTTTAGTAAACAAGGTGAAGACGTTAATATTTAGTAAACAAGATGACGATGTTGATGTTTAGTAAACAAGATGAAGACGATGTTTAGTAAACAAGATGAAGACGTTGATGTTTAGTAAACAAGATGAAGACAATGTTTAGTAAACAAGATGAAGACGTTGATGTTTAGTAAACAAGATGAAGACGTTGATGTTTAGTACACAAGGTGAAGACGATGTTTAGTAAACAAGATGACGACGTTGATGTTTAGTAAACAAGATGAAGACGTTGATGTTTAGTAAACAAGATGAAGACGTTGATGTTTAGTAAACAAGATGAAGACAATGTTTAGTAAACAAGATGAAGATATAAATGTTTAGTAAACAAGATGAAGACAATGTTTAGTAAACAAGATGAAGATATAAATCTTTAGTAAACAAGATGAAGACAATGTTTAGTAAACAAGATGAAGATATAAATCTTTAGTAAACAAGATGAAGACGTTGATGTTTAGTAAACAAGATGAAGACGTTGATGTTTAGTAAACAAGATGAAGACGTTGATGTTTAGTAAACAAGGTGAAGACGATGTTTAGTAAACAAGATGACGACGTTGATGTTTAGTAAACAAGATGAAGACGTTGATGTTTAGTAAACAAGATGAAGTCGTTGATGTTTAGTAAACAAGATGAAGACAATGTTTAGTAAACAAGATGAAGATATAAATGTTTAGTAAACAAGATGAAGACAATGTTTAGTAAACAAGATGAAGATATAAATCTTTAGTAAACAAGATGAAGACGTTGATGTTTAGTAAACAAGATGAAGACAATGTTTAGTAAACAAGATGACGACGTTGATGTTTAGTAAACAAGATGAAGACGTTGATGTTTAGTAAACAAGATGAAGAAGTTGATGTTTAGTAAACAAGATGAAGACAATGTTTAGTAAACAAGATGAAGATATAAATGTTTAGTAAACAAGATGAAGACAATGTTTAGTAAACAAGATGAAGATATAAATCTTTAGTAAACAAGATGAAGACAATGTTTAGTAAACAAGATGAATATATAAATCTTTAGTAAACAAGATGAAGACAATGTTTAGTAAACAAGATGAAGATGTTGATGTTTAGTAAACAAGATGAAGACGTTGATGTTTAGTAAACAAGATGAAGACAATGTTTAGTAAACAAGATAGACGTTGATGTTTAGTAAACAAGATGAAGACGTTGATGTTTAGTAAACAAGATGAAGACGTTGATGTTTAGTAAACAAGATGAAGACAATGTTTAGTAAACAAAATGAAGACGTTGATGTTTAGTAAACAAGATGAAGACGTTGATGTTTAGTAAACAAGATGAAGACGTTGATGTTTAGTAAACAAGATGAAGATGTAGATGTTTAGTAAACAAGATGAAGATGTAGATGTTTAGTAAACAAGATGAAGACGTTGATGTTTAGTAAACAAGATGAAGACGTTGATGTTTAGTAAACAAGATGAAGACGTTGATGTTTTGTAAACAAGTTTAAGACGTTGATGTTTAGTAAACAAGACGAAGACATTGATGTTTAGTAAACAAGATGAAGATGTAGATGTTTAGTAAACAAGATGAAGACGTTAATGTTTAGTAAACAAGATGAAGACGTTGATGTTTAGTAAACAAGATGAAGACAATGTTTAGTAAACAAGATGAAGACGTTGATGTTTAGTAAACAAGATGAAGACGTTGATGTTTAGTAACCAAGATGAAGACGATGTTTTGTAAACAAGTTTAAGACGTTGATGTTTAGTAAACAAGATGAAGATGTAGATGTTTAGTAAACAAGATGAAGACGTTGATGTTTAGTAAACAAGATGAAGATGTTGATGTTTAGTAAACAAGATGAAGACAATGTTTAGTAAACAAGATGAAGACGTTGATGTTTAGTAAACAAAAGGAAGACGTTGATGTTTAGTAAACAAGATGAAGACAATGTTTAGTAAACAAGATGAAGACGTTGATGTTTAGTAAACAAGAGGAAGACGATGTTTAGTAAACAAGATGAAGACACTGTTTAGTAAACAAGATGAAGACGTCTATGTTTATTAAACAAGATGAAGACAATGTTTAGTAAACAAGATGAAGACGTTGATGTTTAGTAAACAAGATGAAGACACTGTTTAGTAAACAAGGTGAAGACGTTAATGTTTAGTAAACAAGATGACGACGTTGATGTTTAGTAAACAAGATGAAGACAATGTTTAGTAAACAAGATGAAGACAATGTTTAGAAAAAAAAGATGAAGACGTTGATGTTTAGTAACAAAAGGAAGACGTTGATGTTTAGTAAACAAGATGAAGACAGTGTTTAGTAAACAAGGTGAAGACGTTAATGTTTAGTAAACAAGATGACGACGTTGATGTTTAGTAAACAAGATGAAGACAATGTTTAGTAAACAAGATGAAGACAATGTTTAGAAAACAAGATGAAGACGTTGATGTTTAGTAAACAAAAGGAAGACGTTGATGTTTAGTAAACAAGATGAAGACAATGTTTAGTAAACAAGATAAAGATGTTGATGTTTAGTGAACAAGATGACGACGTTGATGTTTAGTAAACAAGATGAAGACGTTGATGTTTAGTAAACAAGATGAAGACGATGTTTAGTAAACAAGATGAAGACGTTGATGTTTAGTAAACAAGAGGAAGACGTTGATGTTTAGTAAACAAGATGAAGACGTTGATGTTTAGTAAACAAGATGAAGACACTGTTTAGTAAACAAGGTGAAGACGTTAATATTTAGTAAACAAGATGACGATGTTGATGTTTAGTAAACAAGATGAAGACGATGTTTAGTAAACAAGATGAAGACGTTGATGTTTAGTAAACAAGATGAAGACAATGTTTAGTAAACAAGATGAAGACGTTGATGTTTAGTACACAAGGTGAAGACGATGTTTAGTAAACAAGATGACGACGTTGATGTTTAGTAAACAAGATGAAGACGTTGATGTTTAGTAAACAAGATGAAGACGTTGATGTTTAGTAAACAAGATGAAGACAATGTTTAGTAAACAAGATGAAGATATAAATGTTTAGTAAACAAGATGAAGACAATGTTTAGTAAACAAGATGAAGATATAAATCTTTAGTAAACAAGATGAAGACAATGTTTAGTAAACAAGATGAAGATATAAATCTTTAGTAAACAAGATGAAGACGTTGATGTTTAGTAAACAAGATGAAGACGTTGATGTTTAGTAAACAAGATGAAGACGTTGATGTTTAGTAAACAAGGTGAAGACGATGTTTAGTAAACAAGATGACGACGTTGATGTTTAGTAAACAAGATGAAGACGTTGATGTTTAGTAAACAAGATGAAGTCGTTGATGTTTAGTAAACAAGATGAAGACAATGTTTAGTAAACAAGATGAAGATATAAATGTTTAGTAAACAAGATGAAGACAATGTTTAGTAAACAAGATGAAGATATAAATCTTTAGTAAACAAGATGAAGACGTTGATGTTTAGTAAACAAGATGAAGACAATGTTTAGTAAACAAGATGACGACGTTGATGTTTAGTAAACAAGATGAAGACGTTGATGTTTAGTAAACAAGATGAAGAAGTTGATGTTTAGTAAACAAGATGAAGACAATGTTTAGTAAACAAGATGAAGATATAAATGTTTAGTAAACAAGATGAAGACAATGTTTAGTAAACAAGATGAAGATATAAATCTTTAGTAAACAAGATGAAGACAATGTTTAGTAAACAAGATGAATATATAAATCTTTAGTAAACAAGATGAAGACAATGTTTAGTAAACAAGATGAAGATGTTGATGTTTAGTAAACAAGATGAAGACGTTGATGTTTAGTAAACAAGATGAAGACAATGTTTAGTAAACAAGATAGACGTTGATGTTTAGTAAACAAGATGAAGACGTTGATGTTTAGTAAACAAGATGAAGACGTTGATGTTTAGTAAACAAGATGAAGACAATGTTTAGTAAACAAAATGAAGACGTTGATGTTTAGTAAACAAGATGAAGACGTTGATGTTTAGTAAACAAGATGAAGACGTTGATGTTTAGTAAACAAGATGAAGATGTAGATGTTTAGTAAACAAGATGAAGATGTAGATGTTTAGTAAACAAGATGAAGACGTTGATGTTTAGTAAACAAGATGAAGACGTTGATGTTTAGTAAACAAGATGAAGACGTTGATGTTTTGTAAACAAGTTTAAGACGTTGATGTTTAGTAAACAAGACGAAGACATTGATGTTTAGTAAACAAGATGAAGATGTAGATGTTTAGTAAACAAGATGAAGACGTTAATGTTTAGTAAACAAGATGAAGACGTTGATGTTTAGTAAACAAGATGAAGACAATGTTTAGTAAACAAGATGAAGACGTTGATGTTTAGTAAACAAGATGAAGACGTTGATGTTTAGTAACCAAGATGAAGACGATGTTTTGTAAACAAGTTTAAGACGTTGATGTTTAGTAAACAAGATGAAGATGTAGATGTTTAGTAAACAAGATGAAGACGTTGATGTTTAGTAAACAAGATGAAGATGTTGATGTTTAGTAAACAAGATGAAGACAATGTTTAGTAAACAAGATGAAGACGTTGATGTTTAGTAAACAAAAGGAAGACGTTGATGTTTAGTAAACAAGATGAAGACAATGTTTAGTAAACAAGATGAAGACGTTGATGTTTAGTAAACAAGAGGAAGACGATGTTTAGTAAACAAGATGAAGACACTGTTTAGTAAACAAGATGAAGACGTCTATGTTTATTAAACAAGATGAAGACAATGTTTAGTAAACAAGATGAAGACGTTGATGTTTAGTAAACAAGATGAAGACACTGTTTAGTAAACAAGGTGAAGACGTTAATGTTTAGTAAACAAGATGACGACGTTGATGTTTAGTAAACAAGATGAAGACAATGTTTAGTAAACAAGATGAAGACAATGTTTAGAAAAAAAAGATGAAGACGTTGATGTTTAGTAACAAAAGGAAGACGTTGATGTTTAGTAAACAAGATGAAGACAGTGTTTAGTGAACAAGATGAAGACGTTGATGTTTAGTAAACAAGATGAAGACAATGTTTAGTAAACAAGATGAAGACGTTGATGTTTAGTAAACAAGGTGAAGACGATGTTTAGTAAACAAGATGACGACGTTGATGTTTAGTAAACAAGATGAAGACGTTGATGTTTAGTAAACAAGATGAAGAAGTTGATGTTTAGTAAACAAGATGAAGACAATGTTTAGTAAACAAGATGAAGATATAAATGTTTAGTAAACAAGATGAAGACAATGTTTAGTAAACAAGATGAAGATATAAATCTTTAGTAAACAAGATGAAGACAATGTTTAGTAAACAAGATGAAGATATAAATCTTTAGTAAACAAGATGAAGACAATGTTTAGTAAACAAGATGAAGATGTTGATGTTTAGTAAACAAGATGAAGACGTTGATGTTTAGTAAACAAGATGAAGACAATGTTTAGTAAACAAGATAGACGTTGATGTTTAGTAAACAAGATGAAGACGTTGATGTTTAGTAAACAAGATGAAGACGTTGATGTTTAGTAAACAAGATGAAGAAGTTGATGTTTAGTAAACAAGATGAAGACAATGTTTAGTAAACAAGATGAAGATATAAATGTTTAGTAAACAAGATGAAGACAATGTTTAGTAAACAAGATGAAGATATAAATCTTTAGTAAACAAGATGAAGACAATGTTTAGTAAACAAGATGAAGATATAAATCTTTAGTAAACAAGATGAAGACAATGTTTAGTAAACAAGATGAAGATGTTGATGTTTAGTAAACAAGATGAAGACGTTGATGTTTAGTAAACAAGATGAAGACAATGTTTAGTAAACAAGATAGACGTTGATGTTTAGTAAACAAGATGAAGACGTTGATGTTTAGTAAACAAGATGAAGACGTTGATGTTTAGTAAACAAGATGAAGACAATGTTTAGTAAACAAAATGAAGACGTTGATGTTTAGTAAACAAGATGAAGACGTTGATGTTTAGTAAACAAGATGAAGAAGTTGATGTTTAGTAAACAAGATGAAGATGTAGATGTTTAGTAAACAAGATGAAGATGTAGATGTTTAGTAAACAAGATGAAGACAATGTTTAGTAAACAAAATGAAGACGTTGATGTTTAGTAAACAAGATGAAGACGTTGATGTTTAGTAAACAAGATGAAGACACTGTTTAGTAAACAAGATGAAGACGTCTATGTTTAGTAAACAAGATGAAGACGTTGATGTTTAGTAAATAAGATGAAGACGTTGATGTTTAGTAAACAAGATGAAGACAATGTTTAGTAAACAAGATAGACGTTGATGTTTAGTAAACAAGATGAAGACAATGTTTAGTAAACAAGATGAAGACGTTGATGTTTAGTAAACAAGATGAAGACGTTGATGTTTAAAAAACAAGAGGAAGACGTTGATGTTTAGTAAACAAGATGAAGACGTTGATGTTTAGTAAACAAGATGAAGACGTTGATGTTTAGTAAACAAGATGAAGATGTAGATGTTTAGTAAACAAGATGAAGATGTAGATGTTTAGTAAACAAGATGAAGACGTTGATGTTTAGTGAACAAGATGAAGACGTTGATGTTTAGTAAACAAGATGAAGACGTTGATGTTTAGTAAACAAGATGAAGACGTTGATGTTTAGTAAACAAGATGAAGATGTAGATGTTTAGTAAACAAGATGAAGATGTAGATGTTTAGTAAACAAGATGAAGACGTTGATGTTTAGTAAACAAGATGAAGACGTTGATGTTTAGTAAACAAGATGAAGACGTTGATGTTTAGTAAACAAGATGAAGACGTTGATGTTTAGTAAACAAGATGAAGATGTAGATGTTTAGTAAACAAGATGAAGATGTAGATGTTTAGTAAACAAGATGAAGACGTTGATGTTTAGTAAACAAGATGAACACGTTGATGTTTAGTAAACAAGATGAAGACGTTGATGTTTTGTAAACAAGTTTAAGACGTTGATGTTTAGTAAACAAGACGAAGACATTGATGTTTAGTAAACAAGATGAAGATGTAGATGTTTAGTAAACAAGATGAAGACGTTAATGTTTAGTAAACAAGATGAAGACGTTGATGTTTAGTTAACAAGATGAAGACAATGTTTAGTAAACAAGATGAAGATGTTGATGTTTAGTAAACAAGATGAAGACGTTGATGTTTAGTAAACAAAAGGAAGACGTTGATGTTTAGTAAACAAGATGAAGACGTTGATGTTTAGTAACCAAGATGAAGACGATGTTTTGTAAACAAGTTTAAGACGTTGATGTTTAGTAAACAAGATGAAGATGTAGATGTTTAGTAAACAAGATGAAGACGTTGATGTTTAGTAAACAAGATGAAGATGTTGATGTTTAGTAAACAAGATGAAGACAATGTTTAGTAAACAAGATGAAGACGTTGATGTTTAGTAAACAAGATGAAGACGTTGATGTTTAGTAAACAAGATGAAGACAATGTTTAGTAAACAAGATGAAGACGTTGATGTTTAGTAAACAAGAGGAAGACGTTGATGTTTAGTAAACAAGATGAAGACGTTGATGTTTAGTAAATAAGATGAAGACGTTGATGTTTAGTAAACAAGATGAAGACAATGTTTAGTAAACAAGATAGACGTTGATGTTTAGTAAACAAGATGAAGACAATGTTTAGTAAACAAGATGAAGACGTTGATGTTTAGTAAACAAGATGAAGATGTTGATGTTTAGTAAACAAGAGGAAGACGTTGATGTTTAGTAAACAAGATGAAGACGTTGATGTTTAGTAAACAAGATGAAGACGTTGATGTTTAGTAAACAAGATGAAGATGTAGATGTTTAGTAAACAAGATGAAGATGTAGATGTTTAGTAAACAAGATGAAGACGTTGATGTTTAGTAAACAAGATGAAGACGTTGATGTTTAGTAAACAAGATGAAGACGTTGATGTTTAGTAAACAAGATGAAGACGTTGATGTTTAGTAAACAAGATGGAGATGTAGATGTTTAGTAAACAAGATGAAGATGTAGATGTTTAGTAAACAAGATGAAGACGTTGATGTTTAGTAAACAAGATGAAGACGTTGATGTTTAGTAAACAAGATGAAGACGTTGATGTTTTGTAAACAAGTTTAAGACGTTGATGTTTAGTAAACAAGACGAAGACATTGATGTTTAGTAAACAAGATGAAGATGTAGATGTTTAGTAAACAAGATGAAGACGTTAATGTTTAATAAACAAGATGAAGACGTTGATGTTTAGTTAACAAGATGAAGACAATGTTTAGTAAACAAGATGAAGACATCTATGTTTAGTAAACAAGATGAAGACAATGTTTAGTAAACAAGATGAAGACGTTGATGTTTAGTAAACAAGATGAAGACACTGTTTAGTAAACAAGGTGAAGACGTTAATGTTTAGTAAACAAGATGACGACGTTGATGTTTAGTAAACAAGATGAAGACAATGTTTAGTAAACAAGATGAAGACAATGTTTAGAAAACAAGATGAAGACGTTGATGTTTAGTAACAAAAGGAAGACGTTGATGTTTAGTAAACAAGATGAAGACAGTGTTTAGTGAACAAGATGAAGACGTTGATGTTTAGTAAACAAGATGACGACGTTGATGTTTAGTAAACAAGATGAAGACGTTGATGTTTAGTAAATAAGATGAAGACGTTGATGTTTAGTAAACAAGATGAAGACAATGTTTAGTAAACAAGATAGACGTTGATGTTTAGTAAACAAGATGATGACAATGTTTAGTAAACAAGATGAAGACGTTGATGTTTAGTAAACAAGATGAAGACGTTGATGTTTAGTAAACAAGAGGAAGACGTTGATGTTTAGTAAACAAGATGAAGACGTTGATGTTTAGTAAACAAGATGAAGACGTTGATGTTTAGTAAACAAGATGAAGATGTAGATGTTTAGTAAACAAGATGAAGATGTAGATGTTTAGTAAACAAGATGAAGACGTTGATGTTTAGTAAACAAGATGAAGACGTTGATGTTTAGTAAACAAGATGAAGACGTTGATGTTTAGTAAACAAGATGAAGACGTTGATGTTTAGTAAACAAGATGAAGACGTTGATGTTTAGTAAACAAGATGAAGACGTTGATGTTTAGTAAACAAGAGGAAGACGTTGATGTTTAGTAAACAAGATGAAGACGTTGATGTTTAGTAAACAAGATGAAGACGTTGATGTTTAGTAAACAAGATGAAGACGTTGATGTTTAGTAAACAAGATGAAGACACTGTTTAGTAAACAAGGTGAAGACGTTAATGTTTAGTAAACAAGATGACGACGTTGATGTTTAGTAAACAAGATGAAGACAATGTTTAGTAAACAAGATGAAGACAATGTTTAGAAAACAAGATGAAGACGTTTATGTTTAGTAACAAAAGGAAGACGTTGATGTTTAGTAAACAAGATGAAGACAGTGTTTAGTGAACAAGATGAAGACGTTGATGTTTAGTAAACAAGATGACGACGTTGATGTTTAGTAAACAAGATGAAGACGTTGATGTTTAGTAAATAAGATGAAGACGTTGATGTTTAGTAAACAAGATGAAGACAATGTTTAGTAAACAAGATAGACGTTGATGTTTAGTAAACAAGATGAAGACAATGTTTAGTAAACAAGATGAAGACGTTGATGTTTAGTAAACAAGATGAAGACGTTGATGTTTAGTAAACAAGAGGAAGACGTTGATGTTTAGTAAACAAGATGAAGACAATGTTTAGTAAACAAGATAGACGTTGATGTTTAGTAAACAAGATGAAGACAATGTTTAGTAAACAAGATGAAGACGTTGATGTTTAGTAAACAAGATGAAGACGTTGATGTTTAGTAAACAAGAGGAAGACGTTGATGTTTAGTAAACAAGATGAAGACGTTGATGTTTAGTAAACAAGATGAAGACGTTGATGTTTAGTAAACAAGATGAAGATGTAGATGTTTAGTAAACAAGATGAAGATGTAGATGTTTAGTAAACAAGATGAAGACGTTGATGTTTAGTAAACAAGATGAAGACGTTGATGTTTAGTAAACAAGATGAAGACGTTGATGTTTAGTAAACAAGATGAAGACGTTGATGTTTAGTAAACAAGATGAAGATGTAGATGTTTAGTAAACAAGATGAAGATGTAGATGTTTAGTAAACAAGATGAAGACGTTGATGTTTAGTAAACAAGATGAAGACGTTGATGTTTAGTAAACAAGATGAAGACGTTGATGTTTTGTAAACAAGTTTAAGACGTTGATGTTTAGTAAACAAGACGAAGACATTGATGTTTAGTAAACAAGATGAAGATGTAGATGTTTAGTAAACAAGATGAAGACGTTAATGTTTAGTAAACAAGATGAAGACGTTGATGTTTAGTTAACAAGATGAAGACAATGTTTAGTAAACAAGATGAAGATGTTGATGTTTAGTAAACAAAAGGAAGACGTTGATGTTTAGTAAACAAGATGAAGACAATGTTTAGTAAACAAGATGAAGTCGTTGATGTTTAGTAAACAAGATGAAGACGTTGATGTTTAGTAAACAAGATGAAGACACTGTTTAGTAAACAAGATGAAGACGTCTGTGTTTAGTAAACAAGATGAAGACGTTGATGTTTAGTAAACAAAAGGAAGACGTTGATGTTTAGTAAACAAGATGAAGACGTTGATGTTTAGTAACCAAGATGAAGACGATGTTTTGTAAACAAGTTTAAGACGTTGATGTTTAGTAAACAAGATGAAGATGTAGATGTTTAGTAAACAAGATGAAGACGTTGATGTTTAGTAAACAAGATGAAGACAATGTTTAGTAAACAAGATGAAGACGTTGATGTTTAGTAAACAAAAGGAAGACGTTGATGTTTAGTAAACAAGATGAAGACAATGTTTAGTAAACAAGATGAAGACGTTGATGTTTAGTAAACAAGAGGAAGACGTTGATGTTTAGTAAACAAGATGAAGACACTGTTTAGTAAACAAGATGAAGACGTCTATGTTTAGTAAACAAGATGAAGACAATGTTTAGTAAACAAGATGAAGACGTTGATGTTTAGTAAACAAGATGAAGACACTGTTTAGTAAACAAGGTGAAGACGTTAATGTTTAGTAAACAAGATGACGACGTTGATGTTTAGTAAACAAGATGAAGACAATGTTTAGTAAACAAGATGAAGACAATGTTTAGAAAACAAGATGAAGACGTTGATGTTTAGTAACAAAAGGAAGACGTTGATGTTTAGTAAACAAGATGAAGACAGTGTTTAGTGAACAAGATGAAGACGTTGATGTTTAGTAAACAAGATGACGACGTTGATGTTTAGTAAACAAGATGAAAATGTTGATGTTTAGTAAATAAGATGAAGACGTTGATGTTTAGTAAACAAGATGAAGACAATGTTTAGTAAACAAGATAGACGTTGATGTTTAGTAAACAAGATGAAGACAATGTTTAGTAAACAAGATGAAGACGTTGATGTTTAGTAAACAAGATGAAGACGTTGATGTTTAGTAAACAAGAGGAAGACGTTGATGTTTAGTAAACAAGATGAAGACGTTGATGTTTAGTAAACAAGATGAAGACGTTGATGTTTAGTAAACAAGATGAAGATGTAGATGTTTAGTAAACAAGATGAAGATGTAGATGTTTAGTAAACAAGATGAAGACGTTGATGTTTAGTAAACAAGATGAAGACGTTGATGTTTAGTAAACAAGATGAAGACGTTGATGTTTAGTAAACAAGATGAAGATGTAGATGTTTAGTAAACAAGATGAAGATGTAGATGTTTAGTAAACAAGATGAAGACGTTGATGTTTAGTAAACAAGATGAAGACGTTGATGTTTAGTAAACAAGATGAAGACGTTGATGTTTTGTAAACAAGTTTAAGACGTTGATGTTTAGTAAACAAGACGAAGACATTGATGTTTAGTAAACAAGATGAAGATGTAGATGTTTAGTAAACAAGATGAAGACGTTAATGTTTAGTAAACAAGATGAAGACGTTGATGTTTAGTTAACAAGATGAAGACAATGTTTAGTAAACAAGATGAAGACGTCTGTGTTTAGTAAACAAGATGAAGACGTTGATGTTTAGTAAACAAAAGGAAGACGTTGATGTTTAGTAAACAAGATGAAGACGATGTTTTGTAAACAAGTTTAAGACGTTGATGTTTAGTAAACAAGATGAAGATACAAATCTTTAGTAAACAAGATGAAGACAATGTTTAGTAAAC
Organism: Telmatherina bonti; assembly: GCF_933228915.1. Classification (NCBI taxonomy): domain Eukaryota; kingdom Metazoa; phylum Chordata; class Actinopteri; order Atheriniformes; family Telmatherinidae; genus Telmatherina; species Telmatherina bonti. The sequence goes on from NC_136614.1 coordinate 4,388,323, forward strand.
AAGATGAAGACGTTGATGTTTAGTAAACAAGATGAAGACGTTGATGTTTAGTAAACAAGATGAAGACGTTGATGTTTTGTAAACAAGTTTAAGACGTTGATGTTTAGTAAACAAGACGAAGACATTGATGTTTAGTAAACAAGATGAAGATGTAGATGTTTAGTAAACAAGATGAAGACGTTAATGTTTAGTAAATGAGATGAAGACGTTGATGTTTAGTAAACAAGATGAAGACAATGTTTAGTAAACAAGATGAAGACGTTGATGTTTAGTAAACAAGATGAAGACGTTGATGTTTAGTAACCAAGATGAAGACGATGTTTTGTAAACAAGTTTAAGACGTTGATGTTTAGTAAACAAGATGAAGATGTAGATGTTTAGTAAACAAGATGAAGACGTTGATGTTTAGTAAACAAGATGAAGATGTTGATGTTTAGTAAACAAGATGAAGACAATGTTTAGTAAACAAGATGAAGACGTTGATGTTTAGTAAACAAGAGGAAGACGTTGATGTTTAGTAAACAAGATGAAGACACTGTTTAGTAAACAAGATGAAGACGTCTATGTTTAGTAAACAAGATGAAGACAATGTTTAGTAAACAAGATGAAGACGTTGATGTTTAGTAAACAAGATGAAGACACTGTTTAGTAAACAAGGTGAAGACGTTGATGTTTAGTAAACAAGATGAAGACAATGTTTAGTTAACAAGATGAAGACAATGTTTAGAAAACAAGATGAAGACGTTGATGTTTAGTAACAAAAGGAAGACGTTGATGTTTAGTAAACAAGATGAAGACAGTGTTTAGTGAACAAGATGAAGACGTTGATGTTTAGTAAACAAGATGACGACGTTGATGTTTAGTAAACAAGATGAAGACGTTGATGTTTAGTAAATAAGATGAAGACGTTGATGTTTAGTAAACAAGATGAAGACAATGTTTAGTAAACAAGATAGACGTTGATGTTTAGTAAACAAGATGAAGACAATGTTTAGTAAACAAGATGAAGACGTTGATGTTTAGTAAACAAGATGAAGACGTTGATGTTTAGTAAACAAGAGGAAGACGTTGATGTTTAGTAAACAAGATGAAGACGTTGATGTTTAGTAAACAAGATGAAGACGTTGATGTTTAGTAAACAAGATGAAGATGTAGATGTTTAGTAAACAAGATGAAGACGTTGATGTTTAGTAAACAAGATGAAGACGTTGATGTTTAGTAAACAAGATGAAGACGTTGATATTTAGTAAACAAGATGAAGACGTTGATGTTTAGCAAACAAGATCAAGATGTAGATGTTTAGTAAACAAGATGAAGATGTAGATGTTTAGTAAACAAGATGAAGACGTTGATGTTTAGTAAACAAGATGAAGACGTTGATGTTTAGTAAACAAGATGAAGACGTTGATGTTTTGTAAACAAGTTTAAGACGTTGATGTTTAGTAAACAAGACGAAGACATTGATGTTTAGTAAACAAGATGAAGATGTAGATGTTTAGTAAACAAGATGAAGACGTTAATGTTTAGTAAACAAGATGAAGACGTTGATGTTTAGTTAAGAAAGATGAAGACAATGTTTAGTAAACAAGATGAAGACGTCTGTGTTTAGTAAACAAGATGAAGACGTTGATGTTTAGTAAACAAAAGGAAGACGTTGATGTTTAGTAAACAAGATGAAGACAATGTTTAGTAAACAAGATGAAGTCGTTGATGTTTAGTAAACAAGATGAAGACGTTGATGTTTAGTAAACAAGATGAAGACACTGTTTAGTAAACAAGATGAAGACGTCTGTGTTTAGTAAACAAGATGAAGACAATGTTTAGTAAACAAGATGAAGACGTTGATGTTTAGTAAACAAGATGAGGACACTGTTTAGTAAACAAGGTGAAGACGTTAATGTTTAGTAAACAAGATGACGACGTTGATGTTTAGTAAACAAGATGAAGACAATGTTTAGTAAACAAGATGAAGACGATGTTTAGTAAACAAGATGAAGACGTTGATGTTTAGTAAACAAGAGGACGACGTTGATGTTTAGTAAGCAAGATGAAGACGTTGATGTTTAGTAAACAAGATGAAGACACTGTTTAGTAAACAAGGTGAAGACGTTAATATTTAGTAAACAAGATGACGACGTTGATGTTTAGTAAACAAGATGAAGACGATGTTTAGTAAACAAGATGAAGACGTTGATGTTTAGTAAACAAGATGAAGACAATGTTTAGTAAACAAGATGAAGACGTTGATGTTTAGTAAACAAGATGAAGACGTTGATGTTTAGTAAACAAGGTGAAGACAATGTTTAGTAAACAAGATGACGACGTTGATGTTTAGTAAACAAGATGAAGACGTTGATGTTTAGTAAACAAGATGAAGACGTTGATGTTTAGTAAACAAGATGAAGACAATGTTTAGTAAACAAGATGAAGATATAAATGTTTAGTAAACAAGATGAAGACAATGTTTAGTAAACAAGATGAAGATATAAATCTTTAGTAAACAAGATGAAGACAATGTTTAGTAAACAAGATGAAGATATAAATCTTTAGTAAACAAGATGAAGACGTTGATGTTTAGTAAACAAGATGAAGACGTTGATGTTTAGTAAACAAGATGAAGACGTTGATGTTTAGTAAACAAGGTGAAGACGATGTTTAGTAAACAAGATGACGACGTTGATGTTTAGTAAACAAGATGAAGACGTTGATGTTTAGTAAACAAGATGAAGTCGTTGATGTTTAGTAAACAAGATGAAGACAATGTTTAGTAAACAAGATGAAGATATAAATGTTTAGTAAACAAGATGAAGACAATGTTTAGTAAACAAGATGAAGATATAAATCTTTAGTAAACAAGATGAAGACGATGATGTTTAGTAAACAAGATGAAGACAATGTTTAGTAAACAAGATGAAGACGTTGATGTTTAGTAAACAAGGTGAAGACGATGTTTAGTAAACAAGATGACGACGTTGATGTTTAGTAAACAAGATGAAGACGTTGATGTTTAGTAAACAAGATGAAGAAGTTGATGTTTAGTAAACAAGATGAAGACAATGTTTAGTAAACAAGATGAAGATATAAATGTTTAGTAAACAAGATGAAGACAATGTTTAGTAAACAAGATGAAGATATAAATCTTTAGTAAACAAGATGAAGACAATGTTTAGTAAACAAGATGAAGATATAAATCTTTAGTGAACAAGATGAAGACAATGTTTAGTAAACAAGATGAAGATGTTGATGTTTAGTAAACAAGATGAAGACGTTGATGTTTAGTAAACAAGATGAAGACAATGTTTAGTAAACAAGATAGACGTTGATGTTTAGTAAACAAGATGAAGACGTTGATGTTTAGTAAACAAGATGAAGACGTTGATGTTTAGTAAACAAGATGAAGACGTTGATGTTTAGTAAACAAAATGAAGACGTTGATGTTTAGTAAACAAGATGAAGACGTTGATGTTTAGTAAACAAGATGAAGATGTAGATGTTTAGTAAACAAGATGAAGATGTAGATGTTTAGTAAACAAGATGAAGACGTTGATGTTTAGTAAACAAGATGAAGACGTTGATGTTTTGTAAACAAGTTTAAGACGTTGATGTTTAGTAAACAAGACGAAGACATTGATGTTTAGTAAACAAGATGAAGATGTAGATGTTTAGTAAACAAGATGAAGACGTTAATGTTTAGTAAACAAGATGAAGACGTTGATGTTTAGTAAACAAGATGAAGACAATGTTTAGTGAACAAGATGAAGACGTTGATGTTTAGTAAACAAGATGAAGACGTTGATGTTTAGTAACCAAGATGAAGACGATGTTTTGTAAACAAGTTTAAGACGTTGATGTTTAGTAAACAAGATGAAGATGTAGATGTTTAGTAAACAAGATGAAGACGTTGATGTTTAGTAAACAAGATGAAGATGTTGATGTTTAGTAAACAAGATGAAGACAATGTTTAGTAAACAAGATGAAGACGTTGATGTTTAGTGAACAAAAGGAAGACGTTGATGTTTAGTAAACAAGATGACGACGTTGATGTTTAGTAAACAAGATGAAGACGTTGATGTTTAGTAAACAAGATGAAGAAGTTGATGTTTAGTAAACAAGATGAAGACAATGTTTAGTAAACAAGATGAAGATATAAATGTTTAGTAAACAAGATGAAGACAATGTTTACTAAACAAGATGAAGATATAAATCTTTAGTAAACAAGATGAAGACAATGTTTAGTAAACAAGATGAAGACAATGTTTAGTAAACAAGATGAAGATGTTGATGTTTAGTAAACAAGATGAAGACGTTGATGTTTAGTAAACAAGATGAAGACAATGTTTAGTAAACAAGATAGACGTTGATGTTTAGTAAACAAGATGAAGACGTTGATGTTTAGTAAACAAGATGAAGACGTTGATGTTTAGTAAACAAGATGAAGACAATGTTTAGTAAACAAAATGAAGACGTTGATGTTTAGTAAACAAGATGAAGACGTTGATGTTTAGTAAACAAGATGAAGACGTTGATGTTTAGTAAACAAGATGAAGATGTAGATGTTTAGTAAACAAGATGAAGATGTAGATGTTTAGTAAACAAGATGAAGACGTTGATGTTTAGTAAACAAGATGAAGACGTTGATGTTTAGTAAACAAGATGAAGACGATGTTTTGTAAACAAGTTTAAGACGTTGATGTTTAGTAAACAAGACGAAGACATTGATGTTTAGTAAACAAGATGAAGATGTAGATGTTTAGTAAACAAGATGAAGACGTTAATGTTTAGTAAACAAGATGAAGACGTTGATGTTTAGTAAACAAGATGAAGACAATGTTTAGTGAACAAGATGAAGACGTTGATGTTTAGTAAACAAGATGAAGACGTTGATGTTTAGTAACCAAGATGAAGACAATGTTTAGTAAACAAGATAGACGTTGATGTTTAGTAAACAAGATGAAGACGTTGATGTTTAGTAAACAAGATGAAGACGTTGATGTTTAGTAAACAAGATGAAGACAATGTTTAGTAAACAAAATGAAGACGTTGATGTTTAGTAAACAAGATGAAGACGTTGATGTTTAGTAAACAAGATGAAGACGTTGATGTTTAGTAAACAAGATGAAGATGTAGATGTTTAGTAAACAAGATGAAGATGTAGATGTTTAGTAAACAAGATGAAGACGTTGATGTTTAGTAAACAAGATGAAGACGTTGATGTTTAGTAAACAAGATGAAGACGATGTTTTGTAAACAAGTTTAAGACGTTGATGTTTAGTAAACAAGACGAAGACATTGATGTTTAGTAAACAAGATGAAGATGTAGATGTTTAGTAAACAAGATGAAGACGTTAATGTTTAGTAAACAAGATGAAGACGTTGATGTTTAGTAAACAAGATGAAGACAATGTTTAGTGAACAAGATGAAGACGTTGATGTTTAGTAAACAAGATGAAGAAGTTGATGTTTAGTAAACAAGATGAAGACAATGTTTAGTAAACAAGATGAAGATATAAATGTTTAGTAAACAAGATGAAGACAATGTTTACTAAACAAGATGAAGATATAAATCTTTAGTAAACAAGATGAAGACAATGTTTAGTAAACAAGATGAAGATGTTGATGTTTAGTAAACAAGATGAAGACGTTGATGTTTAGTAAACAAGATGAAGACAATGTTTAGTAAACAAAATGAAGACGTTAATGTTTAGTAAACAAGATGAAGACGTTGATGTTTAGTAAACAAGATGAAGACAATGTTTAGTGAACAAGATGAAGACGTTGATGTTTAGTAAACAAGATGAAGACGTTGATGTTTAGTAACCAAGATGAAGACGATGTTTTGTAAACAAGTTTAAGACGTTGATGTTTAGTAAACAAGATGAAGATGTAGATGTTTAGTAAACAAGATGAAGACGTTGATGTTTAGTAAACAAGATGAAGATGTTGATGTTTAGTAAACAAGATGAAGACAATGTTTAGTAAACAAGATGAAGACGTTGATGTTTAGTGAACAAAAGGAAGACGTTGATGTTTAGTAAACAAGATGACGACGTTGATGTTTAGTAAACAAGATGAAGACGTTGATGTTTAGTAAACAAGATGAAGAAGTTGATGTTTAGTAAACAAGATGAAGACAATGTTTAGTAAACAAGATGAAGATATAAATGTTTAGTAAACAAGATGAAGACAATGTTTACTAAACAAGATGAAGATATAAATCTTTAGTAAACAAGATGAAGACAATGTTTAGTAAACAAGATGAAGACAATGTTTAGTAAACAAGATGAAGATGTTGATGTTTAGTAAACAAGATGAAGACGTTGATGTTTAGTAAACAAGATGAAGACAATGTTTAGTAAACAAGATAGACGTTGATGTTTAGTAAACAAGATGAAGACGTTGATGTTTAGTAAACAAGATGAAGACGTTGATGTTTAGTAAACAAGATGAAGACAATGTTTAGTAAACAAAATGAAGACGTTGATGTTTAGTAAACAAGATGAAGACGTTGATGTTTAGTAAACAAGATGAAGACGTTGATGTTTAGTAAACAAGATGAAGATGTAGATGTTTAGTAAACAAGATGAAGATGTAGATGTTTAGTAAACAAGATGAAGACGTTGATGTTTAGTAAACAAGATGAAGACGTTGATGTTTAGTAAACAAGATGAAGACGATGTTTTGTAAACAAGTTTAAGACGTTGATGTTTAGTAAACAAGACGAAGACATTGATGTTTAGTAAACAAGATGAAGATGTAGATGTTTAGTAAACAAGATGAAGACGTTAATGTTTAGTAAACAAGATGAAGACGTTGATGTTTAGTAAACAAGATGAAGACAATGTTTAGTGAACAAGATGAAGACGTTGATGTTTAGTAAACAAGATGAAGACGTTGATGTTTAGTAACCAAGATGAAGACAATGTTTAGTAAACAAGATAGACGTTGATGTTTAGTAAACAAGATGAAGACGTTGATGTTTAGTAAACAAGATGAAGACGTTGATGTTTAGTAAACAAGATGAAGACAATGTTTAGTAAACAAAATGAAGACGTTGATGTTTAGTAAACAAGATGAAGACGTTGATGTTTAGTAAACAAGATGAAGACGTTGATGTTTAGTAAACAAGATGAAGATGTAGATGTTTAGTAAACAAGATGAAGATGTAGATGTTTAGTAAACAAGATGAAGACGTTGATGTTTAGTAAACAAGATGAAGACGTTGATGTTTAGTAAACAAGATGAAGACGATGTTTTGTAAACAAGTTTAAGACGTTGATGTTTAGTAAACAAGACGAAGACATTGATGTTTAGTAAACAAGATGAAGATGTAGATGTTTAGTAAACAAGATGAAGACGTTAATGTTTAGTAAACAAGATGAAGACGTTGATGTTTAGTAAACAAGATGAAGACAATGTTTAGTGAACAAGATGAAGACGTTGATGTTTAGTAAACAAGATGAAGAAGTTGATGTTTAGTAAACAAGATGAAGACAATGTTTAGTAAACAAGATGAAGATATAAATGTTTAGTAAACAAGATGAAGACAATGTTTACTAAACAAGATGAAGATATAAATCTTTAGTAAACAAGATGAAGACAATGTTTAGTAAACAAGATGAAGATGTTGATGTTTAGTAAACAAGATGAAGACGTTGATGTTTAGTAAACAAGATGAAGACAATGTTTAGTAAACAAGATAGACGTTGATGTTTAGTAAACAAGATGAAGACGTTGATGTTTAGTAAACAAGATGAAGACGTTGATGTTTAGTAAACAAGATGAAGACAATGTTTAGTAAACAAAATGAAGACGTTGATGTTTAGTAAACAAGATGAAGACGTTGATGTTTAGTAAACAAGATGAAGACGTTGATGTTTAGTAAACAAGATGAAGATGTAGATGTTTAGTAAACAAGATGAAGACGTTGATGTTTAGTAAACAAGATGAAGACGTTGATGTTTAGTAAACAAGATGAAGACGTTGATGTTTAGTAAACAAGATGAAGACGATGTTTTGTAAACAAGTTTAAGACGTTGATGTTTAGTAAACAAGACGAAGACATTGATGTTTAGTAAACAAGATGAAGATGTAGATGTTTAGTAAACAAGATGAAGACGTTAATGTTTAGTAAACAAGATGAAGACGTTGATGTTTAGTAAACAAGATGAAGACAATGTTTAGTGAACAAGATGAAGACGTTGATGTTTAGTAAACAAGATGAAGACGTTGATGTTTAGTAACCAAGATGAAGACAATGTTTAGTAAACAAGATAGACGTTGATGTTTAGTAAACAAGATGAAGACGTTGATGTTTAGTAAACAAGATGAAGACGTTGATGTTTAGTAAACAAGATGAAGACAATGTTTAGTAAACAAAATGAAGACGTTGATGTTTAGTAAACAAGATGAAGACGTTGATGTTTAGTAAACAAGATGAAGACGTTGATGTTTAGTAAACAAGATGAAGATGTAGATGTTTAGTAAACAAGATGAAGATGTAGATGTTTAGTAAACAAGATGAAGACGTTGATGTTTAGTAAACAAGATGAAGACGTTGATGTTTAGTAAACAAGATGAAGACGATGTTTTGTAAACAAGTTTAAGACGTTGATGTTTAGTAAACAAGACGAAGACATTGATGTTTAGTAAACAAGATGAAGATGTAGATGTTTAGTAAACAAGATGAAGACGTTAATGTTTAGTAAACAAGATGAAGACGTTGATGTTTAGTAAACAAGATGAAGACAATGTTTAGTGAACAAGATGAAGACGTTGATGTTTAGTAAACAAGATGAAGACGTTGATGTTTAGTAACCAAGATGAAGACGATGTTTTGTAAACAAGTTTAAGACGTTGATGTTTAGTAAACAAGATGAAGATGTAGATGTTTAGTAAACAAGATGAAGACGTTGATGTTTAGTAAACAAGATGAAGATGTTGATGTTTAGTAAACAAGATGAAGACAATGTTTAGTAAACAAGATGAAGACGTTGATGTTTAGTAAACAAAAGGAAGACGTTGATGTTTAGTAAACAAGATGACGACGTTGATGTTTAGTAAACAAGATGAAGACGTTGATGTTTAGTAAACAAGATGAAGAAGTTGATGTTTAGTAAACAAGATGAAGACAATGTTTAGTAAACAAGATGAAGATATAAATGTTTAGTAAACAAGATGAAGACAATGTTTAGTAAACAAGATGAAGATATAAATCTTTAGTAAACAAGATGAAGACAATGTTTAGTAAACAAGATGAAGATATAAATCTTTAGTAAACAAGATGAAGACAATGTTTAGTAAACAAGATGAAGATGTTGATGTTTAGTAAACAAGATGAAGACGTTGATGTTTAGTAAACAAGATGAAGACAATGTTTAGTAAACAAGATAGACGTTGATGTTTAGTAAACAAGATGAAGACGTTGATGTTTAGTAAACAAGATGAAGACGTTGATGTTTAGTAAACAAGATGAAGACAATGTTTAGTAAACAAAATGAAGACGTTGATGTTTAGTAAACAAGATGAAGACGTTGATGTTTAGTAAACAAGATGAAGACGTTGATGTTTAGTAAACAAGATGAAGATGTAGATGTTTAGTAAACAAGATGAAGATGTAGATGTTTAGTAAACAAGATGAAGACGTTGATGTTTAGTAAACAAGATGAAGACGTTGATGTTTAGTAAACAAGATGAAGACGTTGATGTTTTGTAAACAAGTTTAAGACGTTGATGTTTAGTAAACAAGACGAAGACATTGATGTTTAGTAAACAAGATGAAGATGTAAATGTTTAGTAAACAAGATGAAGACGTTAATGTTTAGTAAACAAGATGAAGACGTTGATGTTTAGTAAACAAGATGAAGACAATGTTTAGTGAACAAGATGAAGACGTTGATGTTTAGTAAACAAGATGAAGACGTTGATGTTTAGTAACCAAGATGAAGACGATGTTTTGTAAACAAGTTTAAGACGTTGATGTTTAGTAAACAAGATGAAGATGTAGATGTTTAGTAAACAAGATGAAGACGTTGATGTTTAGTAAACAAGATGAAGATGTTGATGTTTAGTAAACAAGATGAAGACAATGTTTAGTAAACAAGATGAAGACGTTGATGTTTAGTAAACAAAAGGAAGACGTTGATGTTTAGTAAACAAGATGAAGACAATGTTTAGTAAACAAGATGAAGACGTTGATGTTTAGTAAACAAGAGGAAGACGTTGATGTTTAGTAAACAAGATGAAGACACTGTTTAGTAAACAAGATGAAGACGTCTATGTTTAGTAAACAAGATGAAGACAATGTTTAGTAAACAAGATGAAGACGTTGATGTTTAGTAAACAAGATGAAGACACTGTTTAGTAAACAAGGTGAAGACGTTAATGTTTAGTAAACAAGATGACGACGTTGATGTTTAGTAAACAAGATGAAGACAATGTTTAGTAAACAAGATGAAGACAATGTTTAGAAAACAAGATGAAGACGTTGATGTTTAGTAACAAAAGGAAGACGTTGATGTTTAGTAAACAAGATGAAGACAGTGTTTAGTGAACAAGATGAAGACGTTGATGTTTAGTAAACAAGATGACGACGTTGATGTTTAGTAAACAAGATGAAGACGTTGATGTTTAGTAAATAAGATGAAGACGTTGATGTTTAGTAAACAAGATGAAGACAATGTTTAGTAAACAAGATAGACGTTGATGTTTAGTAAACAAGATGAAGACAATGTTTAGTAAACAAGATGAAGACGTTGATGTTTAGTAAACAAGATGAAGATGTTGATGTTTAGTAAACAAGGTGAAGACGATGTTTAGTAAACAAGATGAAGACAGTGTTTAGTGAACAAGATGAAGACGTTGATGTTTAGTAAACAAGATGACGACGTTGATGTTTAGTAAACAAGATGAAGACGTTGATGTTTAGTAAATAAGATGAAGACGTTGATGTTTAGTAAACAAGATGAAGACAATGTTTAGTAAACAAGATAGACGTTGATGTTTAGTAAACAAGATGAAGACAATGTTTAGTAAACAAGATGAAGACGTTGATGTTTAGTAAACAAGATGAAGACGTTGATGTTTAGTAAACAAGAGGAAGACGTTGATGTTTAGTAAACAAGATGAAGACGTTGATGTTTAGTAAACAAGATGAAGACGTTGATGTTTAGTAAACAAGATGAAGATGTAGATGTTTAGTAAACAAGATGAAGATGTAGATGTTTAGTAAACAAGATGAAGACGTTGATGTTTAGTAAACAAGATGAAGACGTTGATGTTTAGTAAACAAGATGAAGACGTTGATGTTTAGTAAACAAGATGAAGACGTTGATGTTTAGTAAACAAGATGAAGACGTTGATGTTTAGTAAACAAGACGAAGACATTGATGTTTAGTAAACAAGATGAAGATGTAGATGTTTAGTAAACAAGATGAAGACGTTAATGTTTAGTAAACAAGATGAAGACGTTGATGTTTAGTAAACAAGATGAAGACAATGTTTAGTGAACAAGATGAAGACGTTGATGTTTAGTAAACAAGATGAAGACGTTGATGTTTAGTAACCAAGATGAAGACAATGTTTAGTAAACAAGATAGACGTTGATGTTTAGTAAACAAGATGAAGACGTTGATGTTTAGTAAACAAGATGAAGACGTTGATGTTTAGTAAACAAGATGAAGACAATGTTTAGTAAACAAAATGAAGACGTTGATGTTTAGTAAACAAGATGAAGACGTTGATGTTTAGTAAACAAGATGAAGACGTTGATGTTTAGTAAACAAGATGAAGATGTAGATGTTTAGTAAACAAGATGAAGATGTAGATGTTTAGTAAACAAGATGAAGACGTTGATGTTTAGTAAACAAGATGAAGACGTTGATGTTTAGTAAACAAGATGAAGACGATGTTTTGTAAACAAGTTTAAGACGTTGATGTTTAGTAAACAAGACGAAGACATTGATGTTTAGTAAACAAGATGAAGATGTAGATGTTTAGTAAACAAGATGAAGACGTTAATGTTTAGTAAACAAGATGAAGACGTTGATGTTTAGTAAACAAGATGAAGACAATGTTTAGTGAACAAGATGAAGACGTTGATGTTTAGTAAACAAGATGAAGAAGTTGATGTTTAGTAAACAAGATGAAGACAATGTTTAGTAAACAAGATGAAGATATAAATGTTTAGTAAACAAGATGAAGACAATGTTTACTAAACAAGATGAAGATATAAATCTTTAGTAAACAAGATGAAGACAATGTTTAGTAAACAAGATGAAGACAATGTTTAGTAAACAAGATGAAGATGTTGATGTTTAGTAAACAAGATGAAGACGTTGATGTTTAGTAAACAAGATGAAGACAATGTTTAGTAAACAAGATAGACGTTGATGTTTAGTAAACAAGATGAAGACGTTGATGTTTAGTAAACAAGATGAAGACGTTGATGTTTAGTAAACAAGATGAAGACAATGTTTAGTAAACAAAATGAAGACGTTGATGTTTAGTAAACAAGATGAAGACGTTGATGTTTAGTAAACAAGATGAAGACGTTGATGTTTAGTAAACAAGATGAAGATGTAGATGTTTAGTAAACAAGATGAAGATGTAGATGTTTAGTAAACAAGATGAAGACGTTGATGTTTAGTAAACAAGATGAAGACGTTGATGTTTAGTAAACAAGATGAAGACGATGTTTTGTAAACAAGTTTAAGACGTTGATGTTTAGTAAACAAGACGAAGACATTGATGTTTAGTAAACAAGATGAAGATGTAGATGTTTAGTAAACAAGATGAAGACGTTAATGTTTAGTAAACAAGATGAAGACGTTGATGTTTAGTAAACAAGATGAAGACAATGTTTAGTGAACAAGATGAAGACGTTGATGTTTAGTAAACAAGATGAAGACGTTGATGTTTAGTAACCAAGATGAAGACAATGTTTAGTAAACAAGATAGACGTTGATGTTTAGTAAACAAGATGAAGACGTTGATGTTTAGTAAACAAGATGAAGACGTTGATGTTTAGTAAACAAGATGAAGACAATGTTTAGTAAACAAAATGAAGACGTTGATGTTTAGTAAACAAGATGAAGACGTTGATGTTTAGTAAACAAGATGAAGACGTTGATGTTTAGTAAACAAGATGAAGATGTAGATGTTTAGTAAACAAGATGAAGATGTAGATGTTTAGTAAACAAGATGAAGACGTTGATGTTTAGTAAACAAGATGAAGACGTTGATGTTTAGTAAACAAGATGAAGACGATGTTTTGTAAACAAGTTTAAGACGTTGATGTTTAGTAAACAAGACGAAGACATTGATGTTTAGTAAACAAGATGAAGATGTAGATGTTTAGTAAACAAGATGAAGACGTTAATGTTTAGTAAACAAGATGAAGACGTTGATGTTTAGTAAACAAGATGAAGACAATGTTTAGTGAACAAGATGAAGACGTTGATGTTTAGTAAACAAGATGAAGACGTTGATGTTTAGTAACCAAGATGAAGACGATGTTTTGTAAACAAGTTTAAGACGTTGATGTTTAGTAAACAAGATGAAGATGTAGATGTTTAGTAAACAAGATAAAGACGTTGATGTTTAGTAAACAAGATGAAGATGTTGATGTTTAGTAAACAAGATGAAGACAATGTTTAGTAAACAAGATGAAGACGTTGATGTTTAGTAAACAAAAGGAAGACGTTGATGTTTAGTAAACAAGATGACGAAGTTGATGTTTAGTAAACAAGATGAAGACAATGTTTAGTAAACAAGATGAAGATATAAATGTTTAGTAAACAAGATGAAGACAATGTTTAGTAAACAAGATGAAGATATAAATCTTTAGTAAACAAGATGAAGACAATGTTTAGTAAACAAGATGAAGATATAAATCTTTAGTAAACAAGATGAAGACAATGTTTAGTAAACAAGATGAAGATGTTGATGTTTAGTAAACAAGATGAAGACGTTGATGTTTAGTAAACAAGATGAAGACAATGTTTAGTAAACAAGATAGACGTTGATGTTTAGTAAACAAGATGAAGACGTTGATGTTTAGTAAACAAGATGAAGACGTTGATGTTTAGTAAACAAGATGAAGACAATGTTTAGTAAACAAAATGAAGACGTTGATGTTTAGTAAACAAGATGAAGACGTTGATGTTTAGTAAACAAGATGAAGACGTTGATGTTTAGTAAACAAGATGAAGATGTAGATGTTTAGTAAACAAGATGAAGATGTAGATGTTTAGTAAACAAGATGAAGACGTTGATGTTTAGTAAACAAGATGAAGACGTTGATGTTTAGTAAACAAGATGAAGACGTTGATGTTTTGTAAACAAGTTTAAGACGTTGATGTTTAGTAAACAAGACGAAGACATTGATGTTTAGTAAACAAGATGAAGATGTAAATGTTTAGTAAACAAGATGAAGACGTTAATGTTTAGTAAACAAGATGAAGACGTTGATGTTTAGTAAACAAGATGAAGACAATGTTTAGTGAACAAGATGAAGACGTTGATGTTTAGTAAACAAGATGAAGACGTTGATGTTTAGTAACCAAGATGAAGACGATGTTTTGTAAACAAGTTTAAGACGTTGATGTTTAGTAAACAAGATGAAGATGTAGATGTTTAGTAAACAAGATGAAGACGTTGATGTTTAGTAAACAAGATGAAGATGTTGATGTTTAGTAAACAAGATGAAGACAATGTTTAGTAAACAAGATGAAGACGTTGATGTTTAGTAAACAAAAGGAAGACGTTGATGTTTAGTAAACAAGATGAAGACAATGTTTAGTAAACAAGATGAAGACGTTGATGTTTAGTTAACAAGAGGAAGACGTTGATGTTTAGTAAACAAGATGAAGACACTGTTTAGTAAACAAGATGAAGACGTCTATGTTTAGTAAACAAGATGAAGACAATGTTTAGTAAACAAGATGAAGACGTTGATGTTTAGTAAACAAGATGAAGACACTGTTTAGTAAACAAGGTGAAGACGTTAATGTTTAGTAAACAAGATGACGACGTTGATGTTTAGTAAACAAGATGAAGACAATGTTTAGTAAACAAGATGAAGACAATGTTTAGAAAACAAGATGAAGACGTTGATGTTTAGTAACAAAAGGAAGACGTTGATGTTTAGTAAACAAGATGAAGACAGTGTTTAGTGAACAAGATGAAGACGTTGATGTTTAGTAAACAAGATGACGACGTTGATGTTTAGTAAACAAGATGAAGACGTTGATGTTTAGTAAATAAGATGAAGACGTTGATGTTTAGTAAACAAGATGAAGACAATGTTTAGTAAACAAGATAGACGTTGATGTTTAGTAAACAAGATGAAGACAATGTTTAGTAAACAAGATGAAGACGTTGATGTTTAGTAAACAAGATGAAGACGTTGATGTTTAGTAAACAAGGTGAAGACGATGTTTAGTAAACAAGATGAAGACAGTGTTTAGTGAACAAGATGAAGACGTTGATGTTTAGTAAACAAGATGACGACGTTGATGTTTAGTAAACAAGATGAAGACGTTGATGTTTAGTAAATAAGATGAAGACGTTGATGTTTAGTAAACAAGATGAAGACAATGTTTAGTAAACAAGATAGACGTTGATGTTTAGTAAACAAGATGAAGACAATGTTTAGTAAACAAGATGAAGACGTTGATGTTTAGTAAACAAGATGAAGACGTTGATGTTTAGTAAACAAGAGGAAGACGTTGATGTTTAGTAAACAAGATGAAGACGTTGATGTTTAGTAAACAAGATGAAGACGTTGATGTTTAGTAAACAAGATGAAGATGTAGATGTTTAGTAAACAAGATGAAGATGTAGATGTTTAGTAAACAAGATGAAGACGTTGATGTTTAGTAAACAAGATGAAGACGTTGATGTTTAGTAAACAAGATGAAGACGTTGATGTTTAGTAAACAAGATGAAGACGTTGATGTTTAGTAAACAAGATGAAGACGTTGATGTTTAGTAAACAAGATGAAGACGTTGATGTTTAGTAAACAAGATGAAGACGTTGATGTTTAGTAAACAAGATGAAGACAATGTTTAGTAAACAAGATGAAGATGTTGATGTTTAGTAAACAAAAGGAAGACGTTGATGTTTAGTAAACAAGATGAAGACAATGTTTAGTAAACAAGATGAAGTCGTTGATGTTTAGTAAACAAGATGAAGACACTGTTTAGTAAACAAGATGAAGACGTCTGTGTTTAGTAAACAAGATGAAGACGTTGATGTTTAGTAAACAAAAGGAAGACGTTGATGTTTAGTAAACAAGATGAAGACAATGTTTAGTAAACAAGATGAAGTCGTTGATGTTTAGTAAACAAGATGAAGACGTTGATGTTTAGTAAACAAAAGGAAGACACTGTTTAGTAAACAAGATGAAGACGTCTGTGTTTAGTAAACAAGATGAAGACAATGTTTAGTAAACAAGATGAAGACGTTGATGTTTAGTAAACAAGATGAAGACACTGTTTAGTAAACAAGGTGAAGACGTTAATGTTTAGTAAACAAGATGACGACGTTGATGTTTAGTAAACAAGATGAAGACAATGTTTAGTAAACAAGATGAAGACAATGTTTAGAAAACAAGATGAAGACGTTGATGTTTAGTAAACAAAAGGAAGACGTTGATGTTTAGTAAACAAGATGAAGACAATGTTTAGTAAACAAGATGAAGATGTTGATGTTTAGTGAACAAGATGACGACGTTGATGTTTAGTAAACAAGATGAAGACGTTGATGTTTAGTAAACAAGATGAAGACGATGTTTAGTAAACAAGATGAAGACGTTGATGTTTAGTAAACAAGAGGAAGACGTTGATGTTTAGTAAACAAGATGAAGACGTTGATGTTTAGTAAACAAGATGAAGACGTTGATGTTTAGTAAACAAGATGAAGATGTAGATGTTTAGTAAACAAGATGAAGATGTAGATGTTTAGTAAACAAGATGAAGACGTTGATGTTTAGTAAACAAGATGAAGACGTTGATGTTTAGTAAACAAGATGAAGACGTTGATGTTTAGTAAACAAGATGAAGACAATGTTTAGTAAACAAGATGAAGATGTTGATGTTTAGTAAACAAAAGGAAGACGTTGATGTTTAGTAAACAAGATGAAGACAATGTTTAGTAAACAAGATGAAGTCGTTGATGTTTAGTAAACAAGATGAAGACACTGTTTAGTAAACAAGATGAAGACGTCTGTGTTTAGTAAACAAGATGAAGACGTTGATGTTTAGTAAACAAAAGGAAGACGTTGATGTTTAGTAAACAAGATGAAGACAATGTTTAGTAAACAAGATGAAGTCGTTGATGTTTAGTAAACAAGATGAAGACGTTGATGTTTAGTAAACAAAAGGAAGACACTGTTTAGTAAACAAGATGAAGACGTCTGTGTTTAGTAAACAAGATGAAGACAATGTTTAGTAAACAAGATGAAGACGTTGATGTTTAGTAAACAAGATGAAGACACTGTTTAGTAAACAAGGTGAAGACGTTAATGTTTAGTAAACAAGATGACGACGTTGATGTTTAGTAAACAAGATGAAGACAATGTTTAGTAAACAAGATGAAGACAATGTTTAGAAAACAAGATGAAGACGTTGATGTTTAGTAAACAAAAGGAAGACGTTGATGTTTAGTAAACAAGATGAAGACAATGTTTAGTAAACAAGATGAAGATGTTGATGTTTAGTGAACAAGATGACGACGTTGATGTTTAGTAAACAAGATGAAGACGTTGATGTTTAGTAAACAAGATGAAGACGATGTTTAGTAAACAAGATGAAGACGTTGATGTTTAGTAAACAAGAGGAAGACGTTGATGTTTAGTAAACAAGATGAAGACGTTGATGTTTAGTAAACAAGATGAAGACACTGTTTAGTAAACAAGGTGAAGACGTTAATATTTAGTAAACAAGATGACGACGTTGATGTTTAGTAAACAGGATGAAGACGATGTTTAGTAAACAAGATGAAGACGTTGATGTTTAGTAAACAAGATGAAGACAATGTTTAGTAAACAAGATGAAGACGTTGATGTTTAGTAAACAAGATGAAGACGTTGATGTTTAGTAAACAAGGTGAAGACGATGTTTAGTAAACAAGATGACGACGTTGATGTTTAGTAAACAAGATGAAGACACTGTTTAGTAAACAAGGTGAAGACGTTAATGTTTAGTAAACAAGATGACGACGTTGATGTTTAGTAAACAAGATGAAGACGATGTTTAGTAAACAAGATGAAGACGTTGATGTTTAGTAAACAAGATGAAGACAATGTTTAGTAAACAAGATGAAGACATTGATGTTTAGTAAACAAGATGAAGACAATGTTTAGTAAACAAGATGAAGATATAAATCTTTAGTAAACAAGATGAAGACAATGTTTAGTAAACAAGATGAAGATATAAATCTTTAGTAAACAAGATGAAGACGTTGATGTTTAGTAAACAAGATGAAGACGTTGATGTTTAGTAAACAAGATGAAGACGTTGATGTTTAGTAAACAAGGTGAAGACGATGTTTAGTAAACAAGATGACGACGTTGATGTTTAGTAAACAAGATGAAGACGTTGATGTTTAGTAAACAAGATGAAGTCGTTGATGTTTAGTAAACAAGATGAAGACAATGTTTAGTAAACAAGATGAAGATATAAATGTTTAGTAAACAAGATGAAGACAATGTTTAGTAAACAAGATGAAGATATAAATCTTTAGTAAACAAGATGAAGACGCTGATGTTTAGTAAACAAGATGAAGACAATGTTTAGTAAACAAGATGACGACGTTGATGTTTAGTAAACAAGATGAAGACGTTGATGTTTAGTAAACAAGATGAAGAAGTTGATGTTTAGTAAACAAGATGAAGACAATGTTTAGTAAACAAGATGAAGACGTTAATGTTTAGTAAACAAGATGAAGACGTTGATGTTTAGTAAACAAGATGAAGACAATGTTTAGTGAACAAGATGAAGACGTTGATGTTTAGTAAACAAGATGAAGACGTTGATGTTTAGTAACCAAGATGAAGACGATGTTTTGTAAACAAGTTTAAGACGTTGATGTTTAGTAAACAAGATGAAGATGTAGATGTTTAGTAAACAAGATGAAGACGTTGATGTTTAGTAAACGAGATGAAGATGTTGATGTTTAGTAAACAAGATGAAGACAATGTTTAGTAAACAAGATGAAGACGTTGATGTTTAGTAAACAAAAGGAAGACGTTGATGTTTAGTAAACAAGATGACGACGTTGATGTTTAGTAAACAAGATGAAGACGTTGATGTTTAGTAAACAAGATGAAGACAATGTTTAGTAAACAAGATAGACGTTGATGTTTAGTAAACAAGATGAAGACGTTGATGTTTAGTAAACAAGATGAAGACGTTGATGTTTAGTAAACAAGATGAAGACAATGTTTAGTAAACAAGATAGACGTTGATGTTTAGTAAACAAGATGAAGACGTTGATGTTTAGTAAACAAGATGAAGATGTAGATGTTTAGTAAACAAGATGAAGATGTAGATGTTTAGTAAACAAGATGAAGACGTTGATGTTTAGTAAACAAGATGAAGACGTTGATGTTTAGTAAACAAGATGAAGACGTTGATGTTTTGTAAACAAGTTTAAGACGTTGATGTTTAGTAAACAAGACGAAGACATTGATGTTTAGTAAACAAGATGAAGATGTAGATGTTTAGTAAACAAGATGAAGACGTTAATGTTTAGTAAACAAGATGAAGACGTTGATGTTTAGTAAACAAGATGAAGACAATGTTTAGTGAACAAGATGAAGACGTTGATGTTTAGTAAACAAGATGAAGACGTTGATGTTTAGTAACCAAGATGAAGACGATGTTTTGTAAACAAGTTTAAGACGTTGATGTTTAGTAAACAAGATGAAGATGTAGATGTTTAGTAAACAAGATGAAGACGTTGATGTTTAGTAAACAAGATGAAGATGTTGATGTTTAGTAAACAAGATGAAGACAATGTTTAGTAAACAAGATGAAGACGTTGATGTTTAGTAAACAAAAGGAAGACGTTGATGTTTAGTAAACAAGATGAAGACAATGTTTAGTAAACAAGATGAAGACGTTGATGTTTAGTAAACAAGAGGAAGACGTTGATGTTTAGTAAACAAGATGAAGACACTGTTTAGTAAACAAGATGAAGACGTCTATGTTTAGTAAACAAGATGAAGACAATGTTTAGTAAACAAGATGAAGACGTTGATGTTTAGTAAACAAGATGAAGACACTGTTTAGTAAACAAGGTGAAGACGTTAATGTTTAGTAAACAAGATGACGACGTTGATGTTTAGTAAACAAGATGAAGACAATGTTTAGTAAACAAGATGAAGACAATGTTTAGAAAACAAGATGAAGACGTTGATGTTTAGTAACAAAAGGAAGACGTTGATGTTTAGTAAACAAGATGAAGACAGTGTTTAGTGAACAAGATGAAGACGTTGATGTTTAGTAAACAAGATGACGACGTTGATGTTTAGTAAACAAGATGAAGACGTTGATGTTTAGTAAATAAGATGAAGACGTTGATGTTTAGTAAACAAGATGAAGACAATGTTTAGTAAACAAGATAGACGTTGATGTTTAGTAAACAAGATGAAGACAATGTTTAGTAAACAAGATGAAGACGTTGATGTTTAGTAAACAAGATGAAGACGTTGATGTTTAGTAAACAAGGTGAAGACGATGTTTAGTAAACAAGATGAAGACAGTGTTTAGTGAACAAGATGAAGACGTTGATGTTTAGTAAACAAGATGACGACGTTGATGTTTAGTAAACAAGATGAAGACGTTGATGTTTAGTAAATAAGATGAAGACGTTGATGTTTAGTAAACAAGATGAAGACAATGTTTAGTAAACAAGATAGACGTTGATGTTTAGTAAACAAGATGAAGACAATGTTTAGTAAACAAGATGAAGACGTTGATGTTTAGTAAACAAGATGAAGACGTTGATGTTTAGTAAACAAGAGGAAGACGTTGATGTTTAGTAAACAAGATGAAGACAATGTTTAGTAAACAAGATGAAGACGTTGATGTTTAGTAAACAAGATGAAGACGTTGATGTTTAGTAAACAAGATGAAGACGTTGATGTTTAGTAAACAAGATGAAGATGTAGATGTTTAGTAAACAAGATGAAGATGTAGATGTTTAGTAAACAAGATGAAGACGTTGATGTTTAGTAAACAAGATGAAGACGTTGATGTTTAGTAAACAAGATGAAGACGTTGATGTTTAGTAAACAAGATGAAGACGTTGATGTTTAGTAAACAAGATGAAGATGTAGATGTTTAGTAAACAAGATGAAGATGTAGATGTTTAGTAAACAAGATGAAGACGTTGATGTTTAGTAAACAAGATGAAGACGTTGATGTTTAGTAAACAAGATGAAGACGTTGATGTTTTGTAAACAAGTTTAAGACGTTGATGTTTAGTAAACAAGACGAAGACATTGATGTTTAGTAAACAAGATGAAGATGTAGATGTTTAGTAAACAAGATGAAGACGTTAATGTTTAGTAAACAAGATGAAGACGTTGATGTTTAGTAAACAAGATGAAGACAATGTTTAGTAAACAAGATGAAGATGTTGATGTTTAGTAAACAAAAGGAAGACGTTGATGTTTAGTAAACAAGATGAAGACAATGTTTAGTAAACAAGATGAAGTCGTTGATGTTTAGTAAACAAGATGAAGACGTTGATGTTTAGTAAACAAGATGAAGACACTGTTTAGTAAACAAGATGAAGACGTCTGTGTTTAGTAAACAAGATGAAGACGTTGATGTTTAGTAAACAAAAGGAAGACGTTGATGTTTAGTAAACAAGATGAAGATGTAGATGTTTAGTAAACAAGATGAAGACGTTAATGTTTAGTTAACAAGATGAAGACGTTGATGTTTAGTAAACAAGATGAAGACAATGTTTAGTAAACAAGATGAAGACGTTGATGTTTAGTAAACAAGATGAAGACAATGTTTAGTAAACAAGATGAAGTCGTTGATGTTTAGTAAACAAGATGAAGACACTGTTTAGTAAACAAGATGAAGACGTCTGTGTTTAGTAAACAAGATGAAGACGTTGATGTTTAGTAAACAAAAGGAAGACGTTGATGTTTAGTGAACAAGATGAAGACAATGTTTAGTAAACAAGATGAAGTCGTTGATGTTTAGTAAACAAGATGAAGACGTTGATGTTTAGTAAACAAAAGGAAGACACTGTTTAGTAAACAAGATGAAGACGTCTGTGTTTAGTAAACAAGATGAAGACAATGTTTAGTAAACAAGATGAAGACGTTGATGTTTAGTAAACAAGATGAAGACACTGTTTAGTAAACAAGGTGAAGACGTTAATGTCTAGTAAACAAGATGACGACGTTGATGTTTAGTAAACAAGATGAAGACAATGTTTAGTAAACAAGATGAAGACAATGTTTAGAAAACAAGATGAAGACGTTGATGTTTAGTAAACAAAAGGAAGACGTTGATGTTTAGTAAACAAGATGAAGACAATGTTTAGTAAACAAGATGAAGATGTTGATGTTTAGTGAACAAGATGACGACGTTGATGTTTAGTAAACAAGATGAAGACGTTGATGTTTAGTAAACAAGATGAAGACGATGTTTAGTAAACAAGATGAAGACGTTGATGTTTAGTAAACAAGAGGAAGACGTTGATGTTTAGTAAACAAGATGAAGACGTTGATGTTTAGTAAACAAGATGAAGACACTGTTTAGTAAACAAGGTGAAGACGTTAATATTTAGTAAACAAGATGACGACGTTGATGTTTAGTAAACAAGATGAAGACGATGTTTAGTAAACAAGATGAAGACGTTGATGTTTAGTAAACAAGATGAAGACAATGTTTAGTAAACAAGATGAAGACGTTGATGTTTAGTAAACAAGATGAAGACGTTGATGTTTAGTAAACAAGGTGAAGACGATGTTTAGTAAACAAGATGACGACGTTGATGTTTAGTAAACAAGATGAAGACGTTGATGTTTAGTAAACAAGATGAAGACGTTGATGTTTAGTAAACAAGATGAAGACAATGTTTAGTAAACAAGATGAAGATATAAATGTTTAGTAAACAAGATGAAGACAATGTTTAGTAAACAAGATGAAGATATAAATCTTTAGTAAACAAGATGAAGACGTTGATGTTTAGTAAACAAGATGAAGACGTTGATGTTTAGTAAACAAGATGAAGACGTTGATGTTTAGTAAACAAGGTGAAGACGATGTTTAGTAAACAAGATGACGACGTTGATGTTTAGTAAACAAGATGAAGACGTTGATGTTTAGTAAACAAGATGAAGTCGTTGATGTTTAGTAAACAAGATGAAGACAATGTTTAGTAAACAAGATGAAGATATAAATGTTTAGTAAACAAGATGAAGACAATGTTTAGTAAACAAGATGAAGATATAAATCTTTAGTAAACAAGATGAAGACGTTGATGTTTAGTAAACAAGATGAAGACAATGTTTAGTAAACAAGATGACGACGTTGATGTTTAGTAAACAAGATGAAGACGTTGATGTTTAGTAAACAAGATGAAGAAGTTGATGTTTAGTAAACAAGATGAAGACAATGTTTAGTAAACAAGATGAAGATATAAATGTTTAGTAAACAAGATGAAGACAATGTTTAGTAAACAAGATGAAGATATAAATCTTTAGTAAACAAGATGAAGACAATGTTTAGTAAACAAGATGAAGATATAAATCTTTAGTAAACAAGATGAAGACAATGTTTAGTAAACAAGATGAAGATGTTGATGTTTAGTAAACAAGATGAAGACGTTGATGTTTAGTAAACAAGATGAAGACAATGTTTAGTAAACAAGATAGACGTTGATGTTTAGTAAACAAGATGAAGACGTTGATGTTTAGTAAACAAGATGAAGACGTTGATGTTTAGTAAACAAGATGGAGACAATGTTTAGTAAACAAAATGAAGACGTTGATGTTTAGTAAACAAGATGAAGACGTTGATGTTTAGTAAACAAGATGAAGACGTTGATGTTTAGTAAACAAGATGAAGATGTAGATGTTTAGTAAACAAGATGAAGATGTAGATGTTTAGTAAACAAGATGAAGACGTTGATGTTTAGTAAACAAGATGAAGACGTTGATGTTTAGTAAACAAGATGAAGACGTTGATGTTTTGTAAACAAGTTTAAGACGTTGATGTTTAGTAAACAAGACGAAGACATTGATGTTTAGTAAACAAGATGAAGATGTAGATGTTTAGTAAACAAGATGAAGACGTTAATGTTTAGTAAACAAGATGAAGACGTTGATGTTTAGTAAACAAGATGAAGACAATGTTTAGTAAACAAGATGAAGACGTTGATGTTTAGTAAACAAGATGAAGACGTTGATGTTTAGTAACCAAGATGAAGACGATGTTTTGTAAACAAGTTTAAGACGTTGATGTTTAGTAAACAAGATGAAGATGTAGATGTTTAGTAAACAAGATGAAGACGTTGATGTTTAGTAAACAAGATGAAGATGTTGATGTTTAGTAAACAAGATGAAGACAATGTTTAGTAAACAAGATGAAGACGTTGATGTTTAGTAAACAAAAGGAAGACGTTGATGTTTAGTAAACAAGAGGAAGACGATGTTTAGTAAACAAGATGAAGACACTGTTTACTAAACAAGATGAAGACGTCTATGTTTATTAAACAAGATGAAGACAATGTTTAGTAAACAAGATGAAGACGTTGATGTTTAGTAAACAAGATGAAGACACTGTTTAGTAAACAAGGTGAAGACGTTAATGTTTAGTAAACAAGATGACGACGTTGATGTTTAGTAAACAAGATGAAGACAATGTTTAGTAAACAAGATGAAGACAATGTTTAGAAAAAAAAGATGAAGACGTTGATGTTTAGTAACAAAAGGAAGACGTTGATGTTTAGTAAACAAGATGAAGACAGTGTTTAGTGAACAAGATGAAGACGTTGATGTTTAGTAAACAAGATGACGACGTTGATGTTTAGTAAACAAGATGAAGACGTTGATGTTTAGTAAATAAGATGAAGACGTTGATGTTTAGTAAACAAGATGAAGACAATGTTTAGTAAACAAGATAGACGTTGATGTTTAGTAAACAAGATGAAGACAATGTTTAGTAAACAAGATGAAGACGTTGATGTTTAGTAAACAAGATGAAGACGTTGATGTTTAGTAAACAAGAGGAAGACGTTGATGTTTAGTAAACAAGATGAAGACGTTGATGTTTAGTAAACAAGATGAAGACACTGTTTAGTAAACAAGGTGAAGACGTTAATGTTTAGTAAACAAGATGACGACGTTGATGTTTAGTAAACAAGATGAAGACGATGTTTAGTAAACAAGATGATGACAATGTTTAGTAAACAAGATGAAGACGTTGATGTTTAGTGAACAAAAGGAAGACGTTGATGTTTAGTAAACAAGATGAAGACAATGTTTAGTAAACAAGATGAAGACGTTGATGTTTAGTAAACAAGATGACGACGTTGATGTTTAGTAAACAAGATGAAGACGTTGATGTTTAGTAAATAAGATGAAGACGTTGATGTTTAGTAAACAAGATGAAGACGTTGATGTTTAGTAAACAAGAGGAAGACGTTGATGTTTAGTAAACAAGATGAAGACAATGTTTGGTAAACAAGATGAAGACGTTGATGTTTTGTAAACAAGGTGAAGACGATGTTTTGTAAACAAGATGACGACGTTGATGTTTAGTAAACAAGATGAAGATGTAGATGTTTAGTAAACAAGATGAAGACGTTGATGTTTAGTAAACAAGATGAAGACGTTGATGTTTAGTAAACAAGATGAAGACGTTGATGTTTTGTAAACAAGTTTAAGACGTTGATGTTTAGTAAACAAGACGAAGACATTGATGTTTAGTAAACAAGATGAAGATGTAGATGTTTAGTAAACAAGATGAAGACGTTAATGTTTAGTAAACAAGATGAAGACGTTGATGTTTAGTAAACAAGATGAAGACAATGTTTAGTAAACAAGATGAAGACGTTGATGTTTAGTAAACAAGATGAAGACGTTGATGTTTAGTAACCAAGATGAAGACGATGTTTTGTAAACAAGTTTAAGACGTTGATGTTTAGTAAACAAGATGAAGACAATGTTTTGTAAACAAGATGACGACGTTGATGTTTAGTAAACAAGATGAAGATGTAGATGTTTAGTAAACAAGATGAAGACGTTGATGTTTAGTAAACAAGATGAAGACGTTGATGTTTAGTAAACAAGATGAAGACGTTGATGTTTTGTAAACAAGTTTAAGACGTTGATGTTTAGTAAACAAGACGAAGACATTGATGTTTAGTAAACAAGATGAAGATGTAGATGTTTAGTAAACAAGATGAAGACGTTAATGTTTAGTAAACAAGATGAAGACGTTGATGTTTAGTAAACAAGATGAAGACAATGTTTAGTAAACAAGATGAAGACGTTGATGTTTAGTAAACAAGATGAAGACGTTGATGTTTAGTAACCAAGATGAAGACGATGTTTTGTAAACAAGTTTAAGACGTTGATGTTTAGTAAACAAGATGAAGATGTAGATGTTTAGTAAACAAGATGAAGACGTTGATGTTTAGTAAACAAGATGAAGACAATGTTTAGTAAACAAGATGAAGACAATGTTTAGAAAACAAGATGAAGACGTTGATGTTTAGTAACAAAAGGAAGACGTTGATGTTTAGTAAACAAGATGAAGACAGTGTTTAGTGAACAGGATGAAGACGTTGATGTTTAGTAAACAAGATGACGACGTTGATGTTTAGTAAACAAGATGAAGACGTTGATGTTTAGTAAATAAGATGAAGACGATGTTTAGTAAACAAGATGAAGACAATGTTTAGTAAACAAGATAGACGTTGATGTTTAGTAAACAAGATGAAGACAATGTTTAGTAAACAAGATGAAGACGTTGATGTTTAGTAAACAAGATGAAGACGTTGATGTTTAGTAAACAAGAGGAAGACGTTGATGTTTAGTAAACAAGATGAAGACGTTGATGTTTAGTAAACAAGATGAAGACACTGTTTAGTAAACAAGGTGAAGACGTTAATGTTTAGTAAACAAGATGACGACGTTGATGTTTAGTAAACAAGATGAAGACGATGTTTAGTAAACAAGATGAAGACACTGTTTAGTAAACAAGGTGAAGACGTTAATGTTTAGTAAACAAGATGACGACGTTGATGTTTAGTAAACAAGATGAAGACAATGTTTAGTAAACAAGATGAAGACAATGTTTAGAAAACAAGATGAAGACGTTGATGTTTAGTAAACAAAAGGAAGACGTTGATGTTTAGTAAACAAGATGAAGACGTTGATGTTTAGTAAACAAAAGGAAGACGTTGATGTTTAGTAAACAAGATGAAGACAATGTTTAGTAAACAAGATGAAGATGTTGATGTTTAGTGAACAAGATGACGACGTTGATGTTTAGTAAACAAGATGAAGACGTTGATGTTTAGTAAACAAGATGAAGACGATGTTTAGTAAACAAGATGAAGACGTTGATGTTTAGTAAACAAGAGGAAGACGTTGATGTTTAGTAAACAAGATGAAGACGTTGATGTTTAGTAAACAAGATGAAGACACTGTTTAGTAAACAAGGTGAAGACATTTATATTTAGTAAACAAGATGACGACGTTGATGTTTAGTAAACAAGATGAAGACGATGTTTAGTAAACAATATGAAGACGTTGATGTTTAGTAAACAAGATGAAGACAATGTTTAGTAAACAAGATGAAGACGTTGATGTTTAGTAAACAAGATGAAGACGTTGATGTTTAGTAAACAAGGTGAAGACGATGTTTAGTAAACAAGATGACGACGTTGATGTTTAGTAAACAAGATGAAGACGTTGATGTTTAGTAAACAAGATGAAGACGTTGATGTTTAGTAAACAAGATGAAGACAATGTTTAGTAAACAAGATGAAGATATAAATGTTTAGTAAACAAGATGAAGACAATGTTTAGTAAACAAGATGAAGATATAAATCTTTAGTAAACAAGATGAAGACAATGTTTAGTAAACAAGATGAAGATATAAATCTTTAGTAAACAAGATGAAGACGTTGATGTTTAGTAAACAAGATGAAGACGTTGATGTTTAGTAAACAAGATGAAGACGTTGATGTTTAGTAAACAAGGTGAAGACGATGTTTAGTAAACAAGATGACTACGTTGATGTTTAGTAAACAAGATGAAGACGTTGATGTTTAGTAAACAAGATGAAGTCGTTGATGTTTAGTAAACAAGATGAAGACAATGTTTAGTAAACAAGATGAAGATATAAATGTTTAGTAAACAAGATGAAGACAATGTTTAGTAAACAAGATGAAGATATAAATCTTTAGTAAACAAGATGAAGACGTTGATGTTTAGTAAACAAGATGAAGACAATGTTTAGTAAACAAGATGAAGACGTTGATGTTTAGTAAACAAGGTGAAGACGATGTTTAGTAAACAAGATGACGACGATGTTTAGTAAACAAGATGAAGACGTTGATGTTTAGTAAACAAGATGAAGAAGTTGATGTTTAGTAAACAAGATGAAGACAATGTTTAGTAAACAAGATGAAGATATAAATGTTTAGTAAACAAGATGAAGACAATGTTTAGTAAACAAGATGAAGATATAAATCTTTAGTAAACAAGATGAAGACAATGTTTAGTAAACAAGATGAAGATATAAATCTTTAGTAAACAAGATGAAGACAATGTTTAGTAAACAAGATGAAGATGTTGATGTTTAGTAAACAAGATGAAGACGTTGATGTTTAGTAAACAAGATGAAGACAATGTTTAGTAAACAAGATAGACGTTGATGTTTAGTAAACAAGATGAAGACGTTGATGTTTAGTAAACAAGATGAAGACGTTGATGTTTAGTAAACAAGATGAAGACAATGTTTAGTAAACAAAATGAAGACGTTGATGTTTAGTAAACAAGATGAAGACGTTGATGTTTAGTAAACAAGATGAAGACGTTGATGTTTAGTAAACAAGATGAAGATGTAGATGTTTAGTAAACAAGATGAAGATGTAGATGTTTAGTAAACAAGATGAAGACGTTGATGTTTAGTAAACAAGATGAAGACGTTGATGTTTAGTAAACAAGATGAAGACGTTGATGTTTTGTAAACAAGTTTAAGACGTTGATGTTTAGTAAACAAGACGAAGACATTGATGTTTAGTAAACAAGATGAAGATGTAGATGTTTAGTAAACAAGATGAAGACGTTAATGTTTAGTAAACAAGATGAAGACGTTGATGTTTAGTAAACAAGATGAAGACAATGTTTAGTAAACAAGATGAAGACGTTGATGTTTAGTAAACAAGATGAAGACGTTGATGTTTAGTAACCAAGATGAAGACGATGTTTTGTAAACAAGTTTAAGACGTTGATGTTTAGTAAACAAGATGAAGATGTAGATGTTTAGTAAACAAGATGAAGACGTTGATGTTTAGTAAACAAGATGAAGATGTTGATGTTTAGTAAACAAGATGAAGACAATGTTTAGTAAACAAGATGAAGACGTTGATGTTTAGTAAACAAAAGGAAGACGTTGATGTTTAGTAAACAAGATGAAGACAATGTTTAGTAAACAAGATGACGACGTTGATGTTTAGTAAACAAGATGAAGACACTGTTTAGTTAACAAGATGAAGACGTCTATGTTTAGTAAACAAGATGAAGACAATGTTTAGTAAACAAGATGAAGACGTTGTTGTTTAGTAAACAAGATGAAGACACTGTTTAGTAAACAAGGTGAAGACGTTAATGTTTAGTAAACAAGATGACGACGTTGATGTTTAGTAAACAAGATGAAGACATTGATGTTTAGTAAACAAGATGAAGACAATGTTTAGAAAACAAGATGAAGACGTTGATGTTTAGTAACAAAAGGAAGACGTTGATGTTTAGTAAACAAGATGAAGACAGTGTTTAGTGAACAAGATGAAGATGTTGATGTTTAGTAAACAAGATGACGACGTTGATGTTTAGTAAACAAGATGAAGACGTTGATGTTTAGTAAATAAGATGAAGACGTTGATGTTTAGTAAACAAGATGAAGACAATGTTTAGTAAACAAGATAGACGTTGATGTTTAGTAAACAAGATGAAGACAATGTTTAGTAAACAAGATGAAGACGTTGATGTTTAGTAAACAAGATGAAGACGTTGATGTTTAGTAAACAAGAGGAAGACGTTGATGTTTAGTAAACAAGATGAAGACGTTGATGTTTAGTAAACAGGATGAAGACACTGTTTAGTAAACAAGGTGAAGACGTTAATGTTTAGTAAACAAGATGACGACGTTGATGTTTAGTAAACAAGATGAAGACGATGTTTAGTAAACAAGATGAAGACGTTGATGTTTAGTAAACAAGATGAAGACAATGTTTAGTAAACAAGATGAAGACATTGATGTTTAGTAAACAAGATGATGACAATGTTTAGTAAACAAGATGAAGACGTTGATGTTTAGTGAACAAAAGGAAGACGTTGATGTTTAGTAAACAAGATGAAGACAATGTTTAGTAAACAAGATGAAGACGTTGATGTTTAGTAAACAAGATGACGACGTTGATGTTTAGTAAACAAGATGAAGACGTTGATGTTTAGTAAATAAGATGAAGACGTTGATGTTTAGTAAACAAGATGAAGACGTTGATGTTTAGTAAACAAGATGAAGACAATGTTTGGTAAACAAGATGAAGACGTTGATGTTTAGTAAAGAAGGTGAAGACGATGTTTTGTAAACAAGATGACGACGTTGATGTTTAGTAAACAAGATGAAGATGTAGATGTTTAGTAAACAAGATGAAGATGTAGATGTTTAGTAAACAAGATGAAGACGTTGATGTTTAGTAAACAAGATGAAGACATTGATGTTTAGTAAACAAGATGAAGACGTTGATGTTTTGTAAACAAGTTTAAGACGTTGATGTTTAGTAAACAAGACGAAGACATTGATGTTTAGTAAACAAGATGAAGATGTAGATGTTTAGTAAACAAGATGAAGACGTTAATGTTTAGTAAACAAGATGAAGACGTTGATGTTTAGTAAACAAGATGAAGATGTTGATGTTTAGTAAACAAGATGAAGACAATGTTTAGTAAACAAGATGAAGACGTTGATGTTTAGTAAACATAAGGAAGACGTTGATGTTTAGTTAACAAGATGAAGACAATGTTTAGTAAACAAGATGAAGACGTTGATGTTTAGTAAACAAGATGAAGACGTTGATGTTTAGTAAACAAGATGAAGACACTGTTTAGTAAACAAGATGAAGACGTTGATGTTTAGTAAACAAGATGAAGACGTTGATGTTTAGTAAACAAGAGGAAGACGTTGATGTTTAGTAAACAAGATGAAGACAATGTTTAGTAAACAAAATGAAGACGTTGATGTTTAGTAAACAAGATGAAGACGTTGATGTTTAGTAAACAAGATGAAGACGTTGATGTTTAGTAAACAAGATGAAGACAATGTTTAGTAAACAAGATGAAGACAATGTTTAGAAAACAAGATGAAGACGTTGATGTTTAGTAACAAGATGAAGACGTTGATGTTTTGTAAACAAGTTTAAGACGTTGATGTTTAGTAAACAAGACGAAGACATTGATGTTTAGTAAACAAGATGAAGTTGTAGATGTTTAGTAAACAAGATGAAGACGTTAATGTTTAGTAAACAAGATGAAGACGTTGATGTTTAGTAAACAAGATGAAGACAATGTTTAGTAAACAAGATGAAGACGTTGATGTTTAGTAAACAAGATGAAGACGTTGATGTTTAGTAACCAAGATGAAGACGATGTTTTGTAAACAAGTTTAAGACGTTGATGTTTAGTAAACAAGATGAAGATGTAGATGTTTAGTAAACAAGATGAAGACGTTGATGTTTAGTAAACAAGATGAAGATGTTGATGTTTAGTAAACAAGATGAAGACAATGTTTAGTAAACAAGATGAAGACGTTGATGTTTAGTAAACAAAAGGAAGACGTTGATGTTTAGTAAACAAGATGAAGACAATGTTTAGTAAACAAGATGACGACGTTGATGTTCAGTAAACAAGATGAAGACACTGTTTAGTTAACAAGATGAAGACGTCTATGTTTAGTAAACAAGATGAAGACAATGTTTAGTAAACAAGATGAAGACGTTGTTGTTTAGTAAACAAGATGAAGACACTGTTTAGTAAACAAGGTGAAGACGTTAATGTTTAGTAAACAAGATGACGACGTTGATGTTTAGTAAACAAGATGAAGACATTGATGTTTAGTAAACAAGATGAAGACAATGTTTAGAAAACAAGATGAAGACGTTGATGTTTAGTAACAAAAGGAAGACGTTGATGTTTAGTAAACAAGATGAAGACAGTGTTTAGTGAACAAGATGAAGATGTTGATGTTTAGTAAACAAGATGACGACGTTGATGTTTAGTAAACAAGATGAAGACGTTGATGTTTAGTAAATAAGATGAAGACGTTGATGTTTAGTAAACAAGATGAAGACAATGTTTAGTAAACAAGATAGACGTTGATGTTTAGTAAACAAGATGAAGACAATGTTTAGTAAACAAGATGAAGACGTTGATGTTTAGTAAACAAGATGAAGACGTTGATGTTTAGTAAACAAGAGGAAGACGTTGATGTTTAGTAAACAAGATGAAGACGTTGATGTTTAGTAAACAAGATGAAGACACTGTTTAGTAAACAAGGTGAAGACGTTAATGTTTAGTAAACAAGATGACGACGTTGATGTTTAGTAAACAAGATGAAGACGATGTTTAGTAAACAAGATGAAGACGTTGATGTTTAGTAAACAAGATGAAGACAATGTTTAGTAAACAAGATGAAGACATTGATGTTTAGTAAACAAGATGATGACAATGTTTAGTAAACAAGATGAA
The DNA here is from genome assembly GCF_933228915.1 of Telmatherina bonti. NCBI lineage: Eukaryota > Metazoa > Chordata > Actinopteri > Atheriniformes > Telmatherinidae > Telmatherina > Telmatherina bonti. The sequence goes on from NC_136614.1 coordinate 4,421,337, forward strand.
GACGTTGATGTTTAGTGAACAAAAGGAAGACGTTGATGTTTAGTAAACAAGATGAAGACGTTGATGTTTAGTAAATAAGATGAAGACGTTGATGTTTAGTAAACAAGATGAAGACGTTGATGTTTAGTAAACAAGATGAAGACAATGTTTGGTAAACAAGATGAAGACGTTGATGTTTAGTAAAGAAGGTGAAGACGATGTTTTGTAAACAAGATGACGACGTTGATGTTTAGTAAACAAGATGAAGATGTAGATGTTTAGTAAACAAGATGAAGATGTAGATGTTTAGTAAACAAGATGAAGACGTTGATGTTTAGTAAACAAGATGAAGACATTGATGTTTAGTAAACAAGATGAAGACGTTGATGTTTTGTAAACAAGTTTAAGACGTTGATGTTTAGTAAACAAGACGAAGACATTGATGTTTAGTAAACAAGATGAAGATGTAGATGTTTAGTAAACAAGATGAAGACGTTAATGTTTAGTAAACAAGATGAAGACGTTGATGTTTAGTAAACAAGATGAAGACAATGTTTAGTAAACAAGATGAAGACGTTGATGTTTAGTGAACAAGATGAAGACGTTGATGTTTAGTAACCAAGATGAAGACGATGTTTTGTAAACAAGTTTAAGACGTTGATGTTTAGTAAACAAGATGAAGATGTAGATGTTTAGTAAACAAGATGAAGACGTTGATGTTTAGTAAACAAGATGAAGATGTTGATGTTTAGTAAACAAGATGAAGACAATGTTTAGTAAACAAGATGAAGACGTTGATGTTTATAAACAAAAGGAAGACGTTGATGTTTAGTTAACAAGATGAAGACAATGTTTAGTAAACAAGATGAAGACGTTGATGTTTAGTAAACAAGATGAAGACGTTGATGTTTAGTAAACAAGATGAAGACACTGTTTAGTAAACAAGATGAAGACGTCTATGTTTAGTAAACAAGATGAAGACAATGTTTAGTAAACAAGATGAAGACGTTGATGTTTAGTAAACAAGATGAAGACACTGTTTAGTAAACAAGGTGAAGACGTTAATGTTTAGTAAACAAGATGACGACGTGGATGTTTAGTAAACAAGATGAAGACAATGTTTAGTAAACAAGATGAAGACAATGTTTAGAAAACAAGATGAAGACGTTGATGTTTAGTAACAAAAGGAAGACGTTGATGTTTAGTAAACAAGATGAAGACAGTGTTTAGTGAACAAGATGAAGACGTTGATGTTTAGTAAACAAGATGACGACGTTGATGTTTAGTAAACAAGATGAAGACGTTGATGTTTAGTAAATAAGATGAAGACGATGTTTAGTAAACAAGATGAAGACAATGTTTAGTAAACAAGATAGACGTTGATGTTTAGTAAACAAGATGAAGACAATGTTTAGTAAACAAGATGAAGACGTCTATGTTTAGTAAACAAGATGAAGACCATGTTTAGTAAACAAGATGAAGACGTTGATGTTTAGTAAACAAGATGAAGACACTGTTTAGTAAACAAAATGAAGACGTTGATGTTTAGTAAACAAGATGAAGACGTTGATGTTTAGTAAACAAGATGAAGACGTTGATGTTTAGTAAACAAGATGAAGACAATGTTTAGTAAACAAGATGAAGACAATGTTTAGAAAACAAGATGAAGACGTTGATGTTTAGTAACAAGATGAAGACGTTGATGTTTTGTAAACAAGTTTACGACGTTGATGTTTAGTAAACAAGACGAAGACATTGATGTTTAGTAAACAAGATGAAGTTGTAGATGTTTAGTAAACAAGATGAAGACGTTAATGTTTAGTAAACAAGATGAAGACGTTGATGTTTAGTAAACAAGATGAAGACAATGTTTAGTAAACAAGATGAAGACGTTGATGTTTAGTAAACAAGATGAAGACGTTGATGTTTAGTAACCAAGATGAAGACGATGTTTTGTAAACAAGTTTAAGACGTTGATGTTTAGTAAACAAGATGAAGATGTAGATGTTTAGTAAACAAGATGAAGACGTTGATGTTTAGTAAACAAGATGAAGATGTTGATGTTTAGTAAACAAGATGAAGACAATGTTTAGTAAACAAGATGAAGACGTTGATGTTTAGTAAACAAAAGGAAGACGTTGATGTTTAGTAAACAAGATGAAGACAATGTTTAGTAAACAAGATGACGACGTTGATGTTTAGTAAACAAGATGAAGACACTGTTTAGTTAACAAGATGAAGACGTCTATGTTTAGTAAACAAGATGAAGACAATGTTTAGTAAACAAGATGAAGACGTTGTTGTTTAGTAAACAAGATGAAGACACTGTTTAGTAAACAAGGTGAAGACGTTAATGTTTAGTAAACAAGATGACGACGTTGATGTTTAGTAAACAAGATGAAGACATTGATGTTTAGTAAACAAGATGAAGACAATGTTTAGAAAACAAGATGAAGACGTTGATGTTTAGTAACAAAAGGAAGACGTTGATGTTTAGTAAACAAGATGAAGACAGTGTTTAGTGAACAAGATGAAGATGTTGATGTTTAGTAAACAAGATGACGACGTTGATGTTTAGTAAACAAGATGAAGACGTTGATGTTTAGTAAATAAGATGAAGACGTTGATGTTTAGTAAACAAGATGAAGACAATGTTTAGTAAACAAGATAGACGTTGATGTTTAGTAAACAAGATGAAGACAATGTTTAGTAAACAAGATGAAGACGTTGATGTTTAGTAAACAAGATGAAGACGTTGATGTTTAGTAAACAAGAGGAAGACGTTGATGTTTAGTAAACAAGATGAAGACGTTGATGTTTAGTAAACAAGATGAAGACACTGTTTAGTAAACAAGGTGAAGACGTTAATGTTTAGTAAACAAGATGACGACGTTGATGTTTAGTAAACAAGATGAAGACGATGTTTAGTAAACAAGATGAAGACGTTGATGTTTAGTAAACAAGATGAAGACAATGTTTAGTAAACAAGATGAAGACATTGATGTTTAGTAAACAAGATGATGACAATGTTTAGTAAACAAGATGAAGACGTTGATGTTTAGTGAACAAAAGGAAGACGTTGATGTTTAGTAAACAAGATGAAGACAATGTTTAGTAAACAAGATGAAGACGTTGATGTTTAGTAAACAAGATGACGACGTTTATGTTTAGTAAACAAGATGAAGACGTTGATGTTTAGTAAATAAGATGAAGACGTTGATGTTTAGTAAACAAGATGAAGACGTTGATGTTTAGTAAACAAGATGAAGACAATGTTTGGTAAACAAGATGAAGACGTTGATGTTTAGTAAAGAAGGTGAAGACGATGTTTTGTAAACAAGATGACGACGTTGATGTTTAGTAAACAAGATGAAGATGTAGATGTTTAGTAAACAAGATGAAGATGTAGATGTTTAGTAAACAAGATGAAGACGTTGATGTTTAGTAAACAAGATGAAGACATTGATGTTTAGTAAACAAGATGAAGACGTTGATGTTTTGTAAACAAGTTTAAGACGTTGATGTTTAGTAAACAAGACGAAGACATTGATGTTTAGTAAACAAGATGAAGATGTAGATGTTTAGTAAACAAGATGAAGACGTTAATGTTTAGTAAACAAGATGAAGACGTTGATGTTTAGTAAACAAGATGAAGACAATGTTTAGTAAACAAGATGAAGACGTTGATGTTTAGTGAACAAGATGAAGACGTTGATGTTTAGTAACCAAGATGAAGACGATGTTTTGTAAACAAGTTTAAGACGTTGATGTTTAGTAAACAAGATGAAGATGTAGATGTTTAGTAAACAAGATGAAGACGTTGATGTTTAGTAAACAAGATGAAGATGTTGATGTTTAGTGAACAAGATGAAGACAATGTTTAGTAAACAAGATGAAGACGTTGATGTTTAGTAAACAAAAGGAAGACGTTGATGTTTAGTTAACAAGATGAAGACAATGTTTAGTAAACAAGATGAAGACGTTGATGTTTAGTAAACAAGATGAAGACGTTGATGTTTAGTAAACAAGATGAAGACACTGTTTAGTAAACAAGATGAAGACGTCTATGTTTAGTAAACAAGATGAAGACAATGTTTAGTAAACAAGATGAAGACGTTGATGTTTAGTAAACAAGATGAAGACACTGTTTAGTAAACAAGGTGAAGACGTTAATGTTTAGTAAACAAGATGACGACGTGGATGTTTAGTAAACAAGATGAAGACAATGTTTAGTAAACAAGATGAAGACAATGTTTAGAAAACAAGATGAAGACGTTGATGTTTAGTAACAAAAGGAAGACGTTGATGTTTAGTAAACAAGATGAAGACAGTGTTTAGTGAACAAGATGAAGACGTTGATGTTTAGTAAACAAGATGACGACGTTGATGTTTAGTAAACAAGATGAAGACGTTGATGTTTAGTAAATAAGATGAAGACGATGTTTAGTAAACAAGATGAAGACAATGTTTAGTAAACAAGATAGACGTTGATGTTTAGTAAACAAGATGAAGACAATGTTTAGTAAACAAGATGAAGACGTTGATGTTTAGTAAACAAGATGAAGACGTTGATGTTTAGTAAACAAGAGGAAGACGTTGATGTTTAGTAAACAAGATGAAGACAATGTTTAGTAAACAAAATGAAGACGTTGATGTTTAGTAAACAAGATGAAGACGTTGATGTTTAGTAAACAAGATGAAGACGTTGATGTTTAGTAAACAAGATGAAGATGTAGATGTTTAGTAAACAAGATGAAGATGTAGATGTTTAGTAAACAAGATGAAGACGTTGATGTTTAGTAAACAAGATGAAGACGTTGATGTTTAGTAAACAAGATGAAGACGTTGATGTTTTGTAAACAAGTTTAAGACGTTGATGTTTAGAAAACAAGACGAAGACATTGATGTTTAGTAAACAAGATGAAGATGTAGATGTTTAGTAAACAAGATGAAGACGTTAATGTTTAGTAAACAAGATGAAGACGTTGATGTTTAGTAAACAAGATGAAGACAATGTTTAGTAAACAAGATGAAGACGTTGATGTTTAGTAAACAAGATGAAGACGTTGATGTTTAGTAACCAAGATGAAGACGATGTTTTGTAAACAAGTTTAAGACGTTGATGTTTAGTAAACAAGATGAAGATGTAGATGTTTAGTAAACAAGATGAAGACGTTGATGTTTAGTAAACAAGATGAAGATGTTGATGTTTAGTAAACAAGATGAAGACAATGTTTAGTAAACAAGATGAAGACGTTGATGTTTAGTAAACAAAAGGAAGACGTTGATGTTTAGTAAACAAGATGAAGACAATGTTTAGTAAACAAGATGAAGACGTTGATGTTTAGTAAACAAGATGAAGACACTGTTTAGTAAACAAGATGAAGACGTCTATGTTTAGTAAACAAGATGAAGACAATGTTTAGTAAACAAGATGAAGACGTTGATGTTTAGTAAACAAGATGAAGACACTGTTTAGTAAACAAGGTGAAGACGTTAATGTTTAGTAAACAAGATGACGATGTTGATGTTTAGTAAACAAGATGAAGACGTTGATGTTTAGTAAATAAGATGAAGACGTTGATGTTTAGTAAACAAGATGAAGACAATGTTTAGTAAACAAGATAGACGTTGATGTTTAGTAAACAAGATGAAGACAATGTTTAGTAAACAAGATGAAGACGTTGATGTTTAGTAAACAAGATGAAGACGTTGATGTTTAGTAAACAAGAGGAAGACGTTGATGTTTAGTAAACAAGATGAAGACGTTGATGTTTAGTAAACAAGATGAAGACACTGTTTAGTAAACAAGGTGAAGACGTTAATGTTTAGTAAACAAGATGACGACGTTGATGTTTAGTAAACAAGATGAAGACGATGTTTAGTAAACAAGATGAAGACGTTGATGTTTAGTAAACAAGATGAAGACAATGTTTAGTAAACAAGATGAAGACATTGATGTTTAGTAAACAAGATGATGACAATGTTTAGTAAACAAGATGAAGACGTTGATGTTTAGTGAACAAAAGGAAGACGTTGATGTTTAGTAAACAAGATGAAGACAATGTTTAGTAAACAAGATGAAGACGTTGATGTTTAGTAAACAAGATGACGACGTTGATGTTTAGTAAACAAGATGAAGACGTTGATGTTTAGTAAATAAGATGAAGACGTTGATGTTTAGTAAACAAGATGAAGACGTTGATGTTTAGTAAACAAGAGGAAGACGTTGATGTTTAGTAAACAAGATGAAGACAATGTTTGGTAAACAAGATGAAGACGTTGATGTTTAGTAAACAAGGTGAAGACGATGTTTTGTAAACAAGATGACGACGTTGATGTTTAGTAAACAAGATGAAGATGTAGATGTTTAGTAAACAAGATGAAGACGTTGATGTTTAGTAAACAAGATGAAGACGTTGATGTTTTGTAAACAAGTTTAAGACGTTGATGTTTAGTAAACAAGACGAAGACAATGTTTAGTAAACAAGATGAAGATATAAATCTTTAGTAAACAAGATGAAGACAATGTTTAGTAAACAAGATGAAGATATAAATCTTTAGTAAACAAGATGAAGACAATGTTTAGTAAACAAGATGAAGACGTTGATGTTTAGTAAACAAGAGGAAGACGTTGATGTTTAGTAAACAAGAGGAAGACGTTGTTGTTTAGTAAACAAAAGGAAGACGTTGATGTTTAGTAAACAAGATGAAGACAATGTTTAGTAAACAAGATGAAGACGTTGATGTTTAGTAAACAAGATGAAGACGTTGATGTTTAGTAAACAAGATGAAGACGTTGATGTTTAGTAAACAAGATGACGACGTTGATGTTTAGTAAACAAAAGGAAGACGTTGATGTTTAGTGAACACGATGAAGACAATGTTTAGTAAACAAGATGAAGACGTTGATGTTTAGTAAACAAGATGAAGACGTTGATGTTTAGTAAACAAGATGAAGATGTAGATGTTTAGTAAACAAGATGAAGATGTAGATGTTTAGTAAACAAGATGAAGACGTTGATGTTTAGTAAACAAGATGACGACGTTGATGTTTAGTAAACAAGATGAAGACGTTGATGTTTAGTAAATAAGAGGAAGACGTTGATGTTTAGTAAACAAGATGAAGACGTTGATGTTTAGTGAACAAGAGGAAGACGTTGATGTTTAGTAAACAAGATGAAGACGTTGATGTTTAGTAAACAAGATGAAGACACTGTTTAGTAAACAAGGTGAAGACGTTAATGTTTAGTAAACAAGATGACGACGTTGATGTTTAGTAAACAAGACGAAGACGTTGATGTTTAGTAAACAAGATGAAGACGATGTTTTGTAAACAAGTTTAAGACGTTGATGTTTAGTAAACAAGATGAAGACGTTGATGTTTAGTGAACAAGAGGAAGACGTTGATGTTTAGTAAACAAGATGAAGACACTGTTTAGTAAACAAGGTGAAGACGTTAATGTTTAGTAAACAAGATGACGACGTTGATGTTTAGTAAACAAGATGAAGACGATGTTTAGTAAACAAGATGAAGACGTTGATGTTTAGTAAACAAGATGAAGACAATGTTTAGTAAACAAGATGAAGACATTGATGTTTAGTAAACAAGATGAAGACAATGTTTAGTAAACAAGATGAAGACGTTGATGTTTAGTAAACAAAAGGAAGACGTTGATGTTTAGTAAACAAGATGAAGACAATGTTTAGTAAACAAGATGAAGACGTTGATGTTTAGTAAACAAGATGACGACGTTGATGTTTAGTAAACAAGATGAAGGCGTTGATGTTTAGTAAATAAGATGAAGACGTTGATGTTTAGTAAACAAGAGGAAGACGTTGATGTTTAGTAAACAAGATGAAGACAATGTTTAGTAAACAAGATGAAGACATTGATGTTTAGTAAACAAGATGAAGACAATGTTTAGAAAACAAGATGAAGACGTTGATGTTTAGTAAACAAAAGGAAGACGTTGATGTTTAGTAAACAAGATGAAGACAATGTTTAGTAAACAAGATGAAGACGTTGATGTTTAGTAAACAAGATGACGACGTTGATGTTTAGTAAACAAGATGAAGACGTTGATGTTTAGTAAATAAGATGAAGACGTTGATGTTTAGTAAACAAGATGAAGACGTTGATGTTTAGTAAACAAGGTGCAGACGATGTTTAGTAAACAAGATGACGACGTTGATGTTTAGTAAACAAGATGAAGACGTTGATGTTTAGTAAACAAGATGAAGACGTTGATGTTTAGTAAACAAGATGAAGACAATGTTTAGTAAACAAGATGAAGATATAAATGTTTAGTAAACAAGATGAAGACAATGTTTAGTAAACAAGATGAAGATATAAATCTTTAGTAAACAAGATGAAGACAATGTTTAGTAAACAAGATGAAGATGTTGATGTTTAGTAAACAAGATGAAGACGATGTTTTGTAAAGAAGTTTAAGACGTTGATGTTTAGTAAACAAGATGAAGACGATGATGTTTAGTGAACAAGAGGAAGACGTTGATGTTTAGTAAACAAGATGAAGACACTGTTTAGTAAACAAGGTGAAGACGTTAATGTTTAGTAAACAAGATGACGACGTTGATGTTTAGTAAACAAGATGAAGACGATGTTTAGTAAACAAGATGAAGACGTTTATGTTTAGTAAACAAGATGAAGACAATGTTTAGTAAACAAGATGAAGACATTGATGTTTAGTAAACAAGATGAAGACAATGTTTAGTAAACAAGATGAAGACGTTGATGTTTAGTGAACAAAAGGAAGACGTTGATGTTTAGTAAACAAGATGAAGACAATGTTTAGTAAACAAGATGAAGACGTTGATGTTTAGTGAACAAAAGGAAGACGTTGATGTTTAGTAAACAAGATGACGACGTTGATGTTTAGTAAACAAGATGAAGGCGTTGATGTTTAGTAAATAAGATGAAGACGTTGATGTTTAGTAAACAAGATGAAGACGTTGATGTTTAGTAAACAAGAGGAAGACGTTGATGTTTAGTAAACAAGATGAAGACAATGTTTAGTAAACAAGATGAAGACATTGATGTTTAGTAAACAAGATGAAGACAATGTTTAGAAAACAAGATGAAGACGTTGATGTTTAGTAAACAAAAGGAAGACGTTGATGTTTAGTAAACAAGATGAAGACAATGTTTAGTAAACAAGATGAAGACGTTGATGTTTAGTAAACAAGATGACGACGTTGATGTTTAGTAAACAAGATGAAGACGTTGATGTTTAGTAAATAAGATGAAGACGTTGATGTTTAGTAAACAAGATGAAGACGTTGATGTTTAGTAAACAAGGTGCAGACGATGTTTAGTAAACAAGATGACGACGTTGATGTTTAGTAAACAAGATGAAGACGTTGATGTTTAGTAAACAAGATGAAGACGTTTGATGTTTAGTAAACAAGATGAAGACAATGTTTAGTAAACAAGATGAAGATATAAATGTTTAGTAAACAAGATGAAGACAATGTTTAGTAAACAAGATGAAGATATAAATCTTTAGTGAACAAGATGAAGACAATGTTTAGTAAACAAGATGAAGATGTTGATGTTTAGTAAACAAGATGAAGACGTTGATGTTTAGTAAACAAGATGAAGACAATGTTTAGTAAACAAGATAGACGTTGATGTTTAGTAAACAAGATGAAGACAATGTTTAGTAAACAAGATGAAGATATAAATCTTTAGTAAACAAGATGAAGACAATGTTTAGTAAACAAGATGAAGATATAAATCTTTAGTAAACAAGACGAAGGCAATGTTTAGTAAACAAGATGAAGACGTTGATGTTTAGTAAACAAGAGGAAGACGTTGATGTTTAGTAAACAAGAGGAAGACGTTGATGTTTAGTAAACAAAAGGAAGACGTTGATGTTTAGTAAACAAGATGAAGACAATGTTTAGTGAACAAGATGAAGACGTTGATGTTTAGTGAACAAGATGAAGACGTTGATGTTTAGTAAACAAGATGAAGATGTAGATGTTTAGTGAACAAGATGAAGACGTTGATGTTTAGTAAACAAGATGACGACGTTGATGTTTAGTAAACAAGATGAAGACGTTGATGTTTAGTAAACAAGATGACGACGTTGATGTTTAGTAAACAAGATGAAGACGTTGATGTTTAGTAAACAAGATGACGACGTTGATGTTTAGTAAACAAGATGACGACGTTGATGTTTAGTAAACAAGATGAAGACGTTGATGTTTAGTAAACAAAAGGAAGACGTTGATGTTTAGTAAACAAGATGAAGACGATGTTTAGTAAACAAGATGAAGACGTTGATGTTTAGTAAACAAGATGACGACGTTGATGTTTAGTAAACAAGATGAAGACGTTGATGTTTAGTAAACAAGATGACGACGTTGATGTTTAGTAAACAAGATGACGACGTTGATGTTTAGTAAACAAGATGAAGACGTTGATGTTTAGTAAACAAGATGAAGACGTTGATGTTTAGTAAACAAAGTGCAGACGATGTTTAGTAAACAAGATGACGACGTTGATGTTTAGTAAACAAGATGAAGACGTTGATGTTTAGTAAACAAGATGAAGACGTTGATGTTTAGTAAACAAGATGAAGACAATGTTTAGTAAACAAGATGAAGATATAAATGTTTAGTAAACAAGATGAAGACAATGTTTAGTAAACAAGATGAAGATATAAATCTTTAGTAAACAAGATGAAGACAATGTTTAGTAAACAAGATGAAGATGTTGATGTTTAGTAAACAAGATGAAGACGATGTTTTGTAAAGAAGTTTAAGACGTTGATGTTTAGTAAACAAGATGAAGACGATGATGTTTAGTGAACAAGAGGAAGACGTTGATGTTTAGTAAACAAGATGAAGATATAAATCTTTAGTAAACAAGATGAAGACAATGTTTAGTAAACAAGATGAAGACGTTGATGTTTAGTAAACAAGAGGAAGACGTTGATGTTTAGTAAACAAGAGGAAGACGTTGATGTTTAGTAAACAAAAGGAAGACGTTGATGTTTAGTAAACAAGATGAAGACAATGTTTAGTGAACAAGATGAAGACGTTGATGTTTAGTGAACAAGATGAAGACGTTGATGTTTAGTAAACAAGATGAAGATGTAGATGTTTAGTGAACAAGATGAAGACGTTGATGTTTAGTAAACAAGATGACGACGTTGATGTTTAGTAAACAAGATGAAGACGTTGATGTTTAGTAAACAAGATGACGACGTTGATGTTTAGTAAACAAGATGACGACGTTGATGTTTAGTAAACAAGATGAAGACGTTGATGTTTAGTAAACAAGATGAAGACGTTGATGTTTAGTAAACAAGGTGCAGACGATGTTTAGTAAACAAGATGACGACGTTGATGTTTAGTAAACAAGATGAAGACGTTGATGTTTAGTAAACAAGATGAAGACGTTGATGTTTAGTAAACAAGATGAAGACAATGTTTAGTAAACAAGATGAAGATATAAATGTTTAGTAAACAAGATGAAGACAATGTTTAGTAAACAAGATGAAGATATAAATCTTTAGTAAACAAGATGAAGACAATGTTTAGTAAACAAGATGAAGATGTTGATGTTTAGTAAACAAGATGAAGACGATGTTTTGTAAAGAAGTTTAAGACGTTGATGTTTAGTAAACAAGATGAAGACGATGATGTTTAGTGAACAAGAGGAAGACGTTGATGTTTAGTAAACAAGATGAAGATATAAATCTTTAGTAAACAAGATGAAGACAATGTTTAGTAAACAAGATGAAGACGTTGATGTTTAGTAAACAAGAGGAAGACGTTGATGTTTAGTAAACAAGAGGAAGACGTTGATGTTTAGTAAACAAAAGGAAGACGTTGATGTTTAGTAAACAAGATGAAGACAATGTTTAGTGAACAAGATGAAGACGTTGATGTTTAGTGAACAAGATGAAGACGTTGATGTTTAGTAAACAAGATGAAGATGTAGATGTTTAGTGAACAAGATGAAGACGTTGATGTTTAGTAAACAAGATGACGACGTTGATGTTTAGTAAACAAGATGAAGACGTTGATGTTTAGTAAACAAGATGACGACGTTGATGTTTAGTAAACAAGATGAAGACGTTGATGTTTAGTAAACAAGATGACGACGTTGATGTTTAGTAAACAAGATGACGACGTTGATGTTTAGTAAACAAGATGAAGACGTTGATGTTTAGTAAACAAAAGGAAGACGTTGATGTTTAGTAAACAAGATGAAGACAATGTTTAGTAAACAAGATGAAGACGTTGATGTTTAGTAAACAAGATGACGACGTTGATGTTTAGTAAACAAGATGAAGACGTTGATGTTTAGTAAACAAGATGACGACGTTGATGTTTAGTAAACAAGATGACGACGTTGATGTTTAGTAAACAAGATGAAGACGTTGATGTTTAGTAAACAAGATGAAGACGTTGATGTTTAGTAAACAAGGTGCAGACGATGTTTAGTAAACAAGATGACGACGTTGATGTTTAGTAAACAAGATGAAGACGTTGATGTTTAGTAAACAAGATGAAGACGTTGATGTTTAGTAAACAAGATGAAGACAATGTTTAGTAAACAAGATGAAGATATAAATGTTTAGTAAACAAGATGAAGACAATGTTTAGTAAACAAGATGAAGATATAAATCTTTAGTAAACAAGATGAAGACAATGTTTAGTAAACAAGATGAAGATGTTGATGTTTAGTAAACAAGATGAAGACGATGTTTTGTAAAGAAGTTTAAGACGTTGATGTTTAGTAAACAAGATGAAGACGATGATGTTTAGTGAACAAGAGGAAGACGTTGATGTTTAGTAAACAAGATGAAGACACTGTTTAGTAAACAAGGTGAAGACGTTAATGTTTAGTAAACAAGATGACGACGTTGATGTTTAGTAAACAAGATGAAGACGATGTTTAGTAAACAAGATGAAGACGTTTATGTTTAGTAAACAAGATGAAGACAATGTTTAGTAAACAAGATGAAGACATTGATGTTTAGTAAACAAGATGAAGACAATGTTTAGTAAACAAGATGAAGACGTTGATGTTTAGTGAACAAAAGGAAGACGTTGATGTTTAGTAAACAAGATGAAGACAATGTTTAGTAAACAAGATGAAGACGTTGATGTTTAGTGAACAAAAGGAAGACGTTGATGTTTAGTAAACAAGATGACGACGTTGATGTTTAGTAAACAAGATGAAGGCGTTGATGTTTAGTAAATAAGATGAAGACGTTGATGTTTAGTAAACAAGATGAAGACGTTGATGTTTAGTAAACAAGAGGAAGACGTTGATGTTTAGTAAACAAGATGAAGACAATGTTTAGTAAACAAGATGAAGACATTGATGTTTAGTAAACAAGATGAAGACAATGTTTAGAAAACAAGATGAAGACGTTGATGTTTAGTAAACAAAAGGAAGACATTGATGTTTAGTAAACAAGATGAAGACAATGTTTAGTAAACAAGATGAAGACGTTGATGTTTAGTAAACAAGATGACGACGTTGATGTTTAGTAAACAAGATGAAGACGTTGATGTTTAGTAAATAAGATGAAGACGTTGATGTTTAGTAAACAAGATGAAGACGTTGATGTTTAGTAAACAAGGTGCAGACGATGTTTAGTAAACAAGATGACGACGTTGATGTTTAGTAAACAAGATGAAGACGTTGATGTTTAGTAAACAAGATGAAGACGTTTGATGTTTAGTAAACAAGATGAAGACAATGTTTAGTAAACAAGATGAAGATATAAATGTTTAGTAAACAAGATGAAGACAATGTTTAGTAAACAAGATGAAGATATAAATCTTTAGTGAACAAGATGAAGACAATGTTTAGTAAACAAGATGAAGATGTTGATGTTTAGTAAACAAGATGAAGATGTTGATGTTTAGTAAACAAGATGAAGACAATGTTTAGTAAACAAGATAGACGTCGATGTTTAGTAAACAAGATGAAGACGTTGATGTTTAGTGAACAAGAGGAAGACGTTGATGTTTAGTAAACAAGATGAAGACACTGTTTAGTAAACAAGGTGAAGACGTTAATGTTTAGTAAACAAGATGACGACGTTGATGTTTAGTAAACAAGATGAAGACGATGTTTAGTAAACAAGATGAAGACGTTGATGTTTAGTAAACAAGATGAAGACAATGTTTAGTAAACAAGATGAAGACATTGATGTTTAGTAAACAAGATGAAGACAATGTTTAGTAAACAAGATGAAGACGTTGATGTTTAGTGAACAAAAGGAAGACGTTGATGTTTAGTAAACAAGATGAAGACAATGTTTAGTAAACAAGATGAAGACGTTGATGTTTAGTAAACAAGATGACGACGTTGATGTTTAGTAAACAAGATGAAGACGTTGATGTTTAGTAAACAAGATGACGACGTTGATGTTTAGTAAACAAGATGAAGACGTTGATGTTTAGTAAATAAGATGAAGACGTTGATGTTTAGTAAACAAGATGAAGACGTTGATGTTTAGTAAACAAGGTGAAGACGATGTTTAGTAAACAAGATGACGACGTTGATGTTTAGTAAACAAGATGAAGACGTTGATGTTTAGTAAACAAGATGAAGACGTTGATGTTTAGTAAACAAGATGAAGACAATGTTTAGTAAACAAGATGAAGATATAAATCTTTAGTAAACAAGATGAAGACAATGTTTAGTAAACAAGATGAAGATGTTGATGTTTAGTAAACAAGATGAAGACGTTGATGTTTAGTAAACAAGATGAAGACAATGTTTAGTAAACAAGATAGACGTTGATGTTTAGTAAAAAGGATGAAGACAATGTTTAGTAAACAAGATGAAGACGTTGATGTTTAGTAAACAAGATGAAGACGTTGATGTTTAGTAAACAAGATGAAGACAATGTTTAGTAAACAAGATAGATGTTGATGTTTAGTAAACAAGATGAAGACAATGTTTAGTAAACAAGATGAAGATATAAATCTTTAGTAAACAAGATGAAGACAATGTTTAGTAAACAAGATGAAGATATAAATCTTTAGTAAACAAGATGAAGACAATGTTTAGTAAACAAGATGAAGACGTTGATGTTTAGTAAACAAGATGAAGACGTTGATGTTTAGTAAACAAGATGAAGACAATGTTTAGTAAACAAGATGAAGATATAAATGTTTAGTAAACAAGATGAAGACAATGTTTAGTAAACAAGATGAAGATATAAATCTTTAGTAAACAAGATGAAGACAATGTTTAGTAAACAAGATAGACGTTGATGTTTAGTAAACAAGATGAAGACAATGTTTAGTAAACAAGATGAAGACGTTGATGTTTAGTAAACAAGATGAAGACGTTGATGTTTAGTAAACAAGATGAAGACAATGTTTAGTAAACAAGATAGACGTTGATGTTTAGTAAACAAGATGAAGACAATGTTTAGTAAACAAGATGAAGATATAAATCTTTAGTAAACAAGATGAAGACAATGTTTAGTAAACAAGATGAAGATATAAATCTTTAGTAAACAAGTTGAAGACAATGTTTAGTAAACAAGATGAAGACGTTGATGTTTAGTAAACAAGAGGAAGACGTTTATGTTTAGTAAACAAGAGGAAGACGTTGATGTTTAGTAAACAAAAGGAAGACGTTGATGTTTAGTAAACAAGATGAAGACAATGTTTAGTAAACAAGTTGAAGACGTTGATGTTTAGTAAACAAGATGACGACGTTGATGTTTAGTAAACAAGATGAAGACGTTGATGTTTAGTAAACAAGATGACAACGTTGATGTTTAGTAAACAAGATGAAGACGTTGATGTTTAGTAAATAAGATGAAGACGATGTTTAGTAAACAAGATGAAGACAATGTTTAGTAAACAAGATAGACGTTGATGTTTAGTAAACAAGATGAAGACAATGTTTAGTAAACAAGATGAAGACGTTGATGTTTAGTAAACAAGATGAAGACGTTGATGTTTAGTAAACAAGAGGAAGACGTTGATGTTTAGAAAACAAGATGAAGACATTGATGTTTAGTAAACAAGATGAAGACACTGTTTAGTAAACAAGGTGAAGACGTTAATGTTTAGTAAACAAGATGACGACGTTGATGTTTAGTAAACAAGATGAAGACGTTGATGTTTAGTAAACAAAAGGAAGACGTTGATGTTTAGTAAACAAGATGAAGACAATGTTTAGTAAACAAGATGAAGACGTTGATGTTTAGTTAACAAGATGACGACGTTGATGTTTAGTAAACAAGATGAAGACGTTGATGTTTAGTAAACAAGATGACGACGTTGATGTTTAGTAAACAAGATGACGACGTTGATGTTTAGTAAACAAGATGAAGACGTTGATGTTTAGTAAATAAGATGAAGACGTCGATGTTTAGTAAACAAGATGAAGACGTTGATGTTTAGTGAACAAGAGGAAGACGTTGATGTTTAGTAAACAAGATGAAGACACTGTTTAGTAAACAAGGTGAAGACGTTAATGTTTAGTAAACAAGATGACGACGTTGATGTTTAGTAAACAAGATGAAGACGATGTTTAGTAAACAAGATGAAGACGTTGATGTTTAGTAAACAAGATGAAGACGTTGATGTTTAGTAAATAAGATGAAGACGATGTTTAGTAAACAAGATGAAGACAATGTTTAGTAAACAAGATAGACGTTGATGTTTAGTAAACAAGATGAAGACAATGTTTAGTAAACAAGATGAAGACGTTGATGTTTAGTAAACAAGATGAAGACGTTGATGTTTAGTAAACAAGAGGAAGACGTTGATGTTTAGAAAACAAGATGAAGACGTTGATGTTTAGTAAACAAGATGAAGACACTGTTTAGTAAACAAGGTGAAGACGTTAATGTTTAGTAAACAAGATGACGACGTTGATGTTTAGTAAACAAGATGAAGACGTTGATGTTTAGTAAACAAAAGGAAGACGTTGATGTTTAGTAAACAAGATGAAGACAATGTTTAGTAAACAAGATGAAGACGTTGATGTTTAGTAAACAAGATGACGACGTTGATGTTTAGTAAACAAGATGAAGACGTTGATGTTTAGTAAACAAGATGACGACGTTGATGTTTAGTAAACAAGATGACGACGTTGATGTTTAGTAAACAAGATGAAGACGTTGATGTTTAGTAAATAAGATGAAGACGTCGATGTTTAGTAAACAAGATGAAGACGTTGATGTTTAGTGAACAAGAGGAAGACGTTGATGTTTAGTAAACAAGATGAAGACACTGTTTAGTAAACAAGGTGAAGACGTTAATGTTTAGTAAACAAGATGACGACGTTGATGTTTAGTAAACAAGATGAAGACGATGTTTAGTAAACAAGATGAAGACGTTGATGTTTAGTAAACAAGATGAAGACAATGTTTAGTAAACAAGATGAAGACATTGATGTTTAGTAAACAAGATGAAGACAATGTTTAGTAAACAAGATGAAGACGTTGATGTTTAGTGAACAAAAGGAAGACGTTGATGTTTAGTAAACAAGATGAAGACAATGTTTAGTAAACAAGATGAAGACGTTGATGTTTAGTAAACAAGATGACGACGTTGATGTTTAGTAAACAAGATGAAGACGTTGATGTTTAGTAAACAAGATGACGACGTTGATGTTTAGTAAACAAGATGAAGACGTTGATGTTTAGTAAATAAGATGAAGACGTTGATGTTTAGTAAACAAGATGAAGACGTTGATGTTTAGTAAACAAGGTGAAGACGATGTTTAGTAAACAAGATGACGACGTTGATGTTTAGTAAACAAGATGAAGACGTTGATGTTTAGTAAACAAGATGAAGACGTTGATGTTTAGTAAACAAGATGAAGACAATGTTTAGTAAACAAGATGAAGATATAAATCTTTAGTAAACAAGATGAAGACAATGTTTAGTAAACAAGATGAAGATGTTGATGTTTAGTAAACAAGATGAAGACGTTGATGTTTAGTAAACAAGATGAAGACAATGTTTAGTAAACAAGATAGACGTTGATGTTTAGTAAAAAGGATGAAGACAATGTTTAGTAAACAAGATGAAGACGTTGATGTTTAGTAAACAAGATGAAGACGTTGATGTTTAGTAAACAAGATGAAGACAATGTTTAGTAAACAAGATAGACGTTGATGTTTAGTAAACAAGATGAAGACAATGTTTAGTAAACAAGATGAAGATATAAATCTTTAGTAAACAAGATGAAGACAATGTTTAGTAAACAAGATGAAGATATAAATCTTTAGTAAACAAGATGAAGACAATGTTTAGTAAACAAGATGAAGACGTTGATGTTTAGTAAACAAGATGAAGACGTTGATGTTTAGTAAACAAGATGAAGACAATGTTTAGTAAACAAGATGAAGATATAAATGTTTAGTAAACAAGATGAAGACAATGTTTAGTAAACAAGATGAAGATATAAATCTTTAGTAAACAAGATGAAGACAATGTTTAGTAAACAAGATAGATGTTGATGTTTAGTAAACAAGATGAAGACAATGTTTAGTAAACAAGATGAAGACGTTGATGTTTAGTAAACAAGATGAAGACGTTGATGTTTAGTAAACAAGATGAAGACAATGTTTAGTAAACAAGATAGACGTTGATGTTTAGTAAACAAGATGAAGACAATGTTTAGTAAACAAGATGAAGATATAAATCTTTAGTAAACAAGATGAAGACAATGTTTAGTAAACAAGATGAAGATATAAATCTTTAGTAAACAAGATGAAGACAATGTTTAGTAAACAAGATGAAGACGTTGATGTTTAGTAAACAAGAGGAAGACGTTTATGTTTAGTAAACAAGAGGAAGACGTTGATGTTTAGTAAACAAAAGGAAGACGTTGATGTTTAGTAAACAAGATGAAGACAATGTTTAGTAAACAAGTTGAAGACGTTGATGTTTAGTAAACAAGATGACGACGTTGATGTTTAGTAAACAAGATGAAGACGTTGATGTTTAGTAAACAAGATGACAACGTTGATGTTTAGTAAACAAGATGAAGACGTTGATGTTTAGTAAATAAGATGAAGACGATGTTTAGTAAACAAGATGAAGATATAAATGTTTAGTAAACAAGATAGACGTTGATGTTTAGTAAACAAGATGAAGACAATGTTTAGTAAACAAGATGAAGACGTTGATGTTTAGTAAACAAGATGAAGACGTTGATGTTTAGTAAACAAGAGGAAGACGTTGATGTTTAGTAAACAAGATGAAGACGTTGATGTTTAGTAAACAAGATGAAGACACTGTTTAGTAAACAAGGTGAAGACGTTAATGTTTAGTAAACAAGATGACGACGTTGATGTTTAGTAAACAAGATGAAGACGATGTTTAGTAAACAAGATGAAGACACTGTTTAGTAAACAAGGTGAAGACGTTAATGTTTAGTAAACAAGATGACGACGTTGATGTTTAGTAAACAAGATGAAGACAATGTTTAGTAAACAAGATGAAGACAATGTTTAGAAAACAAGATGAAGACGTTGATGTTTAGTAAACAAAAGGAAGACGTTGATGTTTAGTAAACAAGATGAAGACGTTGATGTTTAGTAAACAAAAGGAAGACGTTGATGTTTAGTAAACAAGATGAAGACAATGTTTAGTAAACAAGATGAAGATGTTGATGTTTAGTGAACAAGATGACGACGTTGATGTTTAGTAAACAAGATGAAGACGTTGATGTTTAGTAAACAAGATGAAGACGATGTTTAGTAAACAAGATGAAGACGTTGATGTTTAGTAAACAAGAGGAAGACGTTGATGTTTAGTAAACAAGATGAAGACGTTGATGTTTAGTAAACAAGATGAAGACACTGTTTAGTAAACAAGGTGAAGACGTTAATATTTAGTAAACAAGATGACGACGTTGATGTTTAGTAAACAAGATGAAGACGATGTTTAGTAAACAATATGAAGACGTTGATGTTTAGTAAACAAGATGAAGACAATGTTTAGTAAACAAGATGAAGACGTTGATGTTTAGTAAACAAGATGAAGACGTTGATGTTTAGTAAACAAGGTGAAGACGATGTTTAGTAAACAAGATGACGACGTTGATGTTTAGTAAACAAGATGAAGACGTTGATGTTTAGTAAACAAGATGAAGACGTTGATGTTTAGTAAACAAGATGAAGACAATGTTTAGTAAACAAGATAAAGATATAAATGTTTAGTAAACAAGATGAAGACAATGTTTAGTAAACAAGATGAAGATATAAATCTTTAGTAAACAAGATGAAGACAATGTTTAGTAAACAAGATGAAGATATAAATCTTTAGTAAACAAGATGAAGACGTTGATGTTTAGTAAACAAGATGAAGACGTTGATGTTTAGTAAACAAGATGAAGACGTTGATGTTTAGTAAACAAGGTGAAGACGATGTTTAGTAAACAAGATGACGACGTTGATGTTTAGTAAACAAGATGAAGACAATGTTTAGTAAACAAGATGAAGATATAAATGTTTAGTAAACAAGATGAAGACAATGTTTAGTAAACAAGATGAAGATATAAATCTTTAGTAAACAAGATGAAGACGTTGATGTTTAGTAAACAAGATGAAGACAATGTTTAGTAAACAAGATGAAGACGTTGATGTTTAGTAAACAAGGTGAAGACGATGTTTAGTAAACAAGATGACGACGTTGATGTTTAGTAAACAAGATGAAGACGTTGATGTTTAGTAAACAAGATGAAGAAGTTGATGTTTAGTAAACAAGATGAAGACAATGTTTAGTAAACAAGATGAAGATATAAATGTTTAGTAAACAAGATGAAGACAATGTTTAGTAAACAAGATGAAGATATAAATCTTTAGTAAACAAGATGAAGACAATGTTTAGTAAACAAGATGAAGATATAAATCTTTAGTAAACAAGATGAAGACAATGTTTAGTAAACAAGATAGACGTTGATGTTTAGTAAACAAGATGAAGACAATGTTTAGTAAACAAGATGAAGACGTTGATGTTTAGTAAACAAGATGAAGACGTTGATGTTTAGTAAACAAGATGAAGACAATGTTTAGTAAACAAGATAGACGTTGATGTTTAGTAAACAAGATGAAGACAATGTTTAGTAAACAAGATGAAGATATAAATCTTTAGTAAACAAGATGAAGACAATGTTTAGTAAACAAGATGAAGATATAAATCTTTAGTAAACAAGATGAAGACAATGTTTAGTAAACAAGATGAAGATGTTGATGTTTAGTGAACAAGATGACGACGTTGATGTTTAGTAAACAAGATGAAGACGTTGATGTTTAGTAAACAAGATGAAGACGATGTTTAGTAAACAAGATGAAGACGTTGATGTTTAGTAAACAAGAGGAAGACGTTGATGTTTAGTAAACAAGATGAAGACGTTGATGTTTAGTAAACAAGATGAAGACACTGTTTAGTAAACAAGGTGAAGACGTTAATATTTAGTAAACAAGATGACGACGTTGATGTTTAGTAAACAAGATGAAGACGATGTTTAGTAAACAATATGAAGACGTTGATGTTTAGTAAACAAGATGAAGACAATGTTTAGTAAACAAGATGAAGACGTTGATGTTTAGTAAACAAGATGAAGACGTTGATGTTTAGTAAACAAGGTGAAGACGATGTTTAGTAAACAAGATGACGACGTTGATGTTTAGTAAACAAGATGAAGACGTTGATGTTTAGTAAACAAGATGAAGACGTTGATGTTTAGTAAACAAGATGAAGACAATGTTTAGTAAACAAGATAAAGATATAAATGTTTAGTAAACAAGATGAAGACAATGTTTAGTAAACAAGATGAAGATATAAATCTTTAGTAAACAAGATGAAGACAATGTTTAGTAAACAAGATGAAGATATAAATCTTTAGTAAACAAGATGAAGACGTTGATGTTTAGTAAACAAGATGAAGACGTTGATGTTTAGTAAACAAGATGAAGACGTTGATGTTTAGTAAACAAGGTGAAGACGATGTTTAGTAAACAAGATGACGACGTTGATGTTTAGTAAACAAGATGAAGACAATGTTTAGTAAACAAGATGAAGATATAAATGTTTAGTAAACAAGATGAAGACAATGTTTAGTAAACAAGATGAAGATATAAATCTTTAGTAAACAAGATGAAGACGTTGATGTTTAGTAAACAAGATGAAGACAATGTTTAGTAAACAAGATGAAGACGTTGATGTTTAGTAAACAAGGTGAAGACGATGTTTAGTAAACAAGATGACGACGTTGATGTTTAGTAAACAAGATGAAGACGTTGATGTTTAGTAAACAAGATGAAGAAGTTGATGTTTAGTAAACAAGATGAAGACAATGTTTAGTAAACAAGATGAAGATATAAATGTTTAGTAAACAAGATGAAGACAATGTTTAGTAAACAAGATGAAGATATAAATCTTTAGTAAACAAGATGAAGACAATGTTTAGTAAACAAGATGAAGATATAAATCTTTAGTAAACAAGATGAAGACAATGTTTAGTAAACAAGATAGACGTTGATGTTTAGTAAACAAGATGAAGACAATGTTTAGTAAACAAGATGAAGACGTTGATGTTTAGTAAACAAGATGAAGACGTTGATGTTTAGTAAACAAGATGAAGACAATGTTTAGTAAACAAGATAGACGTTGATGTTTAGTAAACAAGATGAAGACAATGTTTAGTAAACAAGATGAAGATATAAATCTTTAGTAAACAAGATGAAGACAATGTTTAGTAAACAAGATGAAGATATAAATCTTTAGTAAACAAGATGAAGACAATGTTTAGTAAACAAGATGAAGACGTTGATGTTTAGTAAACAAGAGGAAGACGTTTATGTTTAGTAAACAAGAGGAAGACGTTGATGTTTAGTAAACAAAAGGAAGACGTTGATGTTTA
This sequence comes from Telmatherina bonti, assembly GCF_933228915.1. Lineage (NCBI taxonomy): Eukaryota > Metazoa > Chordata > Actinopteri > Atheriniformes > Telmatherinidae > Telmatherina > Telmatherina bonti. The sequence continues at coordinate 4,444,222 of NC_136614.1, forward strand.
GTAAACAAGATGAAGACAATGTTTAGTAAACAAGTTGAAGACGTTGATGTTTAGTAAACAAGATGACGACGTTGATGTTTAGTAAACAAGATGAAGACGTTGATGTTTAGTAAACAAGATGACAACGTTGATGTTTAGTAAACAAGATGAAGACGTTGATGTTTAGTAAATAAGATGAAGACGATGTTTAGTAAACAAGATGAAGACAATGTTTAGTAAACAAGATAGACGTTGATGTTTAGTAAACAAGATGAAGACAATGTTTAGTAAACAAGATGAAGACGTTGATGTTTAGTAAACAAGATGAAGACGTTGATGTTTAGTAAACAAGAGGAAGACGTTGATGTTTACTAAACAAGATGAAGACGTTGATGTTTAGTAAACAAGATGAAGATACTGTTTAGTAAACAAGGTGAAGACGTTAATGTTTAGTAAACAAGATGACGACGTTGATGTTTAGTAAACAAGATGAAGACGTTGATGTTTAGTAAACAAGATGAAGACGTTGATGTTTAGTAAACAAGATGAAGACAATGTTTAGTAAACAAGATGAAGACGTTGATGTTTAGTAAACAAGATGACGACGTTGATGTTTAGTAAACAAGATGAAGACGTTGATGTTTAGTAAACAAGATGACGACGTTGATGTTTAGTAAACAAGATGACGACGTTGATGTTTAGTAAACAAGATGAAGACGTTGATGTTTAGTAAATAAGATGAAGACGTCGATGTTTAGTAAACAAGATGAAGACGTTGATGTTTAGTGAACAAGAGGAAGACGTTGATGTTTAGTAAACAAGATGAAGACACTGTTTAGTAAACAAGGTGAAGACGTTAATGTTTAGTAAACAAGATGACGACGTTGATGTTTAGTAAACAAGATGAAGACGATGTTTAGTAAACAAGATGAAGACGTTGATGTTTAGTAAACAAGATGAAGACAATGTTTAGTAAACAAGATGAAGACATTGATGTTTAGTAAACAAGATGAAGACAATGTTTAGTAAACAAGATGAAGACGTTGATGTTTAGTGAACAAAAGGAAGACGTTGATGTTTAGTAAACAAGATGAAGACAATGTTTAGTAAACAAGATGAAGACGTTGATGTTTAGTAAACAAGATGACGACGTTGATGTTTAGTAAACAAGATGAAGACGTTGATGTTTAGTAAACAAGATGACGACGTTGATGTTTAGTAAACAAGATGAAGACGTTGATGTTTAGTAAATAAGATGAAGACGTTGATGTTTAGTAAACAAGATGAAGACGTTGATGTTTAGTAAACAAGGTGAAGACGATGTTTAGTAAACAAGATGACGACGTTGATGTTTAGTAAACAAGATGAAGACGTTGATGTTTAGTAAACAAGATGAAGACGTCGATGTTTAGTAAACAAGATGAAGACAATGTTTAGTAAACAAGATGAAGATATAAATCTTTAGTAAACAAGATGAAGACAATGTTTAGTAAACAAGATGAAGATGTTGATGTTTAGTAAACAAGATGAAGACGTTGATGTTTAGTAAACAAGATGAAGACAATGTTTAGTAAACAAGATAGACGTTGATGTTTAGTAAAAAGGATGAAGACAATGTTTAGTAAACAAGATGTAGACGTTGATGTTTAGTAAACAAGATGAAGACGTTGATGTTTAGTAAACAAGATGAAGACAATGTTTAGTAAACAAGATAGACGTTGATGTTTAGTAAACAAGATGAAGACAATGTTTAGTAAACAAGATGAAGATATAAATCTTTAGTAAACAAGATGAAGACAATGTTTAGTAAACAAGATGAAGATATAAATCTTTAGTAAACAAGATGAAGACAATGTTTAGTAAACAAGATGAAGACGTTGATGTTTAGTAAACAAGATGAAGACGTTGATGTTTAGTAAACAAGATGAAGACAATGTTTAGTAAACAAGATGAAGATATAAATGTTTAGTAAACAAGATGAAGACAATGTTTAGTAAACAAGATGAAGATATAAATCTTTAGTAAACAAGATGAAGACAATGTTTAGTAAACAAGATAGACGTTGATGTTTAGTAAACAAGATGAAGACAATGTTTAGTAAACAAGATGAAGACGTTGATGTTTAGTAAACAAGATGAAGACGTTGATGTTTAGTAAACAAGATGAAGACAATGTTTAGTAAACAAGATAGACGTTGATGTTTAGTAAACAAGATGAAGACAATGTTTAGTAAACAAGATGAAGATATAAATCTTTAGTAAACAAGATGAAGACAATGTTTAGTAAACAAGATGAAGATATAAATCTTTAGTAAACAAGATGAAGACAATGTTTAGTAAACAAGATGAAGACGTTGATGTTTAGTAAACAAGAGGAAGACGTTTATGTTTAGTAAACAAGAGGAAGACGTTGATGTTTAGTAAACAAAAGGAAGACGTTGATGTTTAGTAAACAAGATGAAGACAATGTTTAGTAAACAAGTTGAAGACGTTGATGTTTAGTAAACAAGATGACGACGTTGATGTTTAGTAAACAAGATGAAGACGTTGATGTTTAGTAAACAAGATGACAACGTTGATGTTTAGTAAACAAGATGAAGACGTTGATGTTTAGTAAATAAGATGAAGACGATGTTTAGTAAACAAGATGAAGACAATGTTTAGTAAACAAGATAGACGTTGATGTTTAGTAAACAAGATGAAGACAATGTTTAGTAAACAAGATGAAGACGTTGATGTTTAGTAAACAAGATGAAGACGTTGATGTTTAGTAAACAAGAGGAAGACGTTGATGTTTAGTAAACAAGATGAAGACGTTGATGTTTAGTAAACAAGATGAAGACACTGTTTAGTAAACAAGGTGAAGACGTTAATGTTTAGTAAACAAGATGACGACGTTGATGTTTAGTAAACAAGATGAAGACGATGTTTAGTAAACAAGATGAAGACACTGTTTAGTAAACAAGGTGAAGACGTTAATGTTTAGTAAACAAGATGACGACGTTGATGTTTAGTAAACAAGATGAAGACAATGTTTAGTAAACAAGATGAAGACAATGTTTAGAAAACAAGATGAAGACGTTGATGTTTAGTAAACAAAAGGAAGACGTTGATGTTTAGTAAACAAGATGAAGACGTTGATGTTTAGTAAACAAAAGGAAGACGTTGATGTTTAGTAAACAAGATGAAGACAATGTTTAGTAAACAAGATGAAGATGTTGATGTTTAGTGAACAAGATGACGACGTTGATGTTTAGTAAACAAGATGAAGACGTTGATGTTTAGTAAACAAGATGAAGACGATGTTTAGTAAACAAGATGAAGACGTTGATGTTTAGTAAACAAGAGGAAGACGTTGATGTTTAGTAAACAAGATGAAGACGTTGATGTTTAGTAAACAAGATGAAGACACTGTTTAGTAAACAAGGTGAAGACGTTAATATTTAGTAAACAAGATGACGACGTTGATGTTTAGTAAACAAGATGAAGACGATGTTTAGTAAACAATATGAAGACGTTGATGTTTAGTAAACAAGATGAAGACAATGTTTAGTAAACAAGATGAAGACGTTGATGTTTAGTAAACAAGATGAAGACGTTGATGTTTAGTAAACAAGGTGAAGACGATGTTTAGTAAACAAGATGACGACGTTGATGTTTAGTAAACAAGATGAAGACGTTGATGTTTAGTAAACAAGATGAAGACGTTGATGTTTAGTAAACAAGATGAAGACAATGTTTAGTAAACAAGATGAAGATATAAATGTTTAGTAAACAAGATGAAGACAATGTTTAGTAAACAAGATGAAGATATAAATCTTTAGTAAACAAGATGAAGACAATGTTTAGTAAACAAGATGAAGATATAAATCTTTAGTAAACAAGATGAAGACGTTGATGTTTAGTAAACAAGATGAAGACGTTGATGTTTAGTAAACAAGATGAAGACGTTGATGTTTAGTAAACAAGGTGAAGACGATGTTTAGTAAACAAGATGACGACGTTGATGTTTAGTAAACAAGATGAAGACAATGTTTAGTAAACAAGATGAAGATATAAATGTTTAGTAAACAAGATGAAGACAATGTTTAGTAAACAAGATGAAGATATAAATCTTTAGTAAACAAGATGAAGACGTTGATGTTTAGTAAACAAGATGAAGACAATGTTTAGTAAACAAGATGAAGACGTTGATGTTTAGTAAACAAGGTGAAGACGATGTTTAGTAAACAAGATGACGACGTTGATGTTTAGTAAACAAGATGAAGACGTTGATGTTTAGTAAACAAGATGAAGAAGTTGATGTTTAGTAAACAAGATGAAGACAATGTTTAGTAAACAAGATGAAGATATAAATGTTTAGTAAACAAGATGAAGACAATGTTTAGTAAACAAGATGAAGATATAAATCTTTAGTAAACAAGATGAAGACAATGTTTAGTAAACAAGATGAAGATATAAATCTTTAGTAAACAAGATGAAGACAATGTTTAGTAAACAAGATGAAGATGTTGATGTTTAGTGAACAAGATGAAGACGTTGATGTTTAGTAAACAAGATGAAGACAATGTTTAGTAAACAAGATAGACGTTGATGTTTAGTAAACAAGATGAAGACGTTGATGTTTAGTAAACAAGATGAAGACGTTGATGTTTAGTAAACAAGATGAAGACAATGTTTAGTAAACAAAATGAAGACGTTGATGTTTAGTAAACAAGATGAAGACGTTGATGTTTAGTAAACAAGATGAAGACGTTGATGTTTAGTAAACAAGATGAAGATGTAGATGTTTAGTAAACAAGATGAAGATGTAGATGTTTAGTAAACAAGATGAAGACGTTGATGTTTAGTAAACAAGATGAAGACGTTGATGTTTAGTAAACAAGATGAAGACGTTGATGTTTTGTAAACAAGTCTAAGACGTTGATGTTTAGTAAACAAGACGAAGACATTGATGTTTAGTAAACAAGATGAAGATGTAGATGTTTAGTAAACAAGATGAAGACGTTAATGTTTAGTAAACAAGATGAAGACGTTGATGTTTAGTAAACAAGATGAAGACAATGTTTAGTAAACAAGATGAAGACGTTGATGTTTAGTAAACAAGATGAAGACGTTGATGTTTAGTAACCAAGATGAAGACGATGTTTTGTAAACAAGTTTAAGACGTTGATGTTTAGTAAACAAGATGAAGATGTAGATGTTTAGTAAACAAAAGGAAGACGTTGATGTTTAGTAAACAAGATGAAGACAATGTTTAGTAAACAAGATGAAGATGTTGATGTTTAGTGAACAAGATGACGACGTTGATGTTTAGTAAACAAGATGAAGACGTTGATGTTTAGTAAACAAGATGAAGACGATGTTTAGTAAACAAGATGAAGACGTTGATGTTTAGTAAACAAGAGGAAGACGTTGATGTTTAGTAAACAAGATGAAGACGTTGATGTTTAGTAAACAAGATGAAGACACTGTTTAGTAAACAAGGTGAAGACGTTAATATTTAGTAAACAAGATGACGACGTTGATGTTTAGTAAACAAGATGAAGACGATGTTTAGTAAACAATATGAAGACGTTGATGTTTAGTAAACAAGATGAAGACAATGTTTAGTAAACAAGATGAAGACGTTGATGTTTAGTAAACAAGATGAAGACGTTGATGTTTAGTAAACAAGGTGAAGACGATGTTTAGTAAACAAGATGACGACGTTGATGTTTAGTAAACAAGATGAAGACGTTGATGTTTAGTAAACAAGATGAAGACGTTGATGTTTAGTAAACAAGATGAAGACAATGTTTAGTAAACAAGATGAAGATATAAATGTTTAGTAAACAAGATGAAGACAATGTTTAGTAAACAAGATGAAGATATAAATCTTTAGTAAACAAGATGAAGACAATGTTTAGTAAACAAGATGAAGATATAAATCTTTAGTAAACAAGATGAAGACGTTGATGTTTAGTAAACAAGATGAAGACGTTGATGTTTAGTAAACAAGATGAAGACGTTGATGTTTAGTAAACAAGGTGAAGACGATGTTTAGTAAACAAGATGACGACGTTGATGTTTAGTAAACAAGATGAAGACAATGTTTAGTAAACAAGATGAAGATATAAATGTTTAGTAAACAAGATGAAGACAATGTTTAGTAAACAAGATGAAGATATAAATCTTTAGTAAACAAGATGAAGACGTTGATGTTTAGTAAACAAGATGAAGACAATGTTTAGTAAACAAGATGAAGACGTTGATGTTTAGTAAACAAGGTGAAGACGATGTTTAGTAAACAAGATGACGACGTTGATGTTTAGTAAACAAGATGAAGACGTTGATGTTTAGTAAACAAGATGAAGAAGTTGATGTTTAGTAAACAAGATGAAGACAATGTTTAGTAAACAAGATTAAGATATAAATGTTTAGTAAACAAGATGAAGACAATGTTTAGTAAACAAGATGAAGATATAAATCTTTAGTAAACAAGATGAAGACAATGTTTAGTAAACAAGATGAAGATATAAATCTTTAGTAAACAAGATGAAGACAATGTTTAGTAAACAAGATGAAGATGTTGATGTTTAGTAAACAAGATGAAGACGTTGATGTTTAGTAAACAAGATGAAGACAATGTTTAGTAAACAAGATAGACGTTGATGTTTAGTAAACAAGATGAAGACGTTGATGTTTAGTAAACAAGATGAAGACGTTGATGTTTAGTAAACAAGATGAAGACAATGTTTAGTAAACAAAATGAAGACGTTGATGTTTAGTAAACAAGATGAAGACGTTGATGTTTAGTAAACAAGATGAAGACGTTGATGTTTAGTAAACAAGATGAAGATGTAGATGTTTAGTAAACAAGATGAAGATGTAGATGTTTAGTAAACAAGATGAAGACGTTGATGTTTAGTAAACAAGATGAAGACGTTGATGTTTAGTAAACAAGATGAAGACGTTGATGTTTTGTAAACAAGTCTAAGACGTTGATGTTTAGTAAACAAGACGAAGACATTGATGTTTAGTAAACAAGATGAAGATGTTGATGTTTAGTAAACAAGATGAAGACGTTAATGTTTAGTAAACAAGATGAAGACGTTGATGTTTAGTAAACAAGATGAAGACAATGTTTAGTAAACAAGATGACGACGTTGATGTTTAGTAAACAAGATGAAGACGTTGATGTTTAGTAAACAAGATGAAGACGATGTTTAGTAAACAAGATGAAGACGTTGATGTTTAGTAAACAAGAGGAAGACGTTGATGTTTAGTAAACAAGATGAAGACGTTGATGTTTAGTAAACAAGATGAAGACACTGTTTAGTAAACAAGGTGAAGACGTTAATATTTAGTAAACAAGATGACGACGTTGATGTTTAGTAAACAAGATGAAGACGATGTTTAGTAAACAATATGAAGACGTTGATGTTTAGTAAACAAGATGAAGACAATGTTTAGTAAACAAGATGAAGACGTTGATGTTTAGTAAACAAGATGAAGACGTTGATGTTTAGTAAACAAGGTGAAGACGATGTTTAGTAAACAAGATGACGACGTTGATGTTTAGTAAACAAGATGAAGACGTTGATGTTTAGTAAACAAGATGAAGACGTTGATGTTTAGTAAACAAGATGAAGACAATGTTTAGTAAACAAGATGAAGATATAAATGTTTAGTAAACAAGATGAAGACAATGTTTAGTAAACAAGATGAAGATATAAATCTTTAGTAAACAAGATGAAGACAATGTTTAGTAAACAAGATGAAGATATAAATCTTTAGTAAACAAGATGAAGACGTTGATGTTTAGTAAACAAGATGAAGACGTTGATGTTTAGTAAACAAGATGAAGACGTTGATGTTTAGTAAACAAGGTGAAGACGATGTTTAGTAAACAAGATGACGACGTTGATGTTTAGTAAACAAGATGAAGACAATGTTTAGTAAACAAGATGAAGATATAAATGTTTAGTAAACAAGATGAAGACAATGTTTAGTAAACAAGATGAAGATATAAATCTTTAGTAAACAAGATGAAGACGTTGATGTTTAGTAAACAAGATGAAGACAATGTTTAGTAAACAAGATGAAGACGTTGATGTTTAGTAAACAAGGTGAAGACGATGTTTAGTAAACAAGATGACGACGTTGATGTTTAGTAAACAAGATGAAGACGTTGATGTTTAGTAAACAAGATGAAGACGTTGATGTTTAGTAAACAAGATGAAGACAATGTTTAGTAAACAAGATGAAGATATAAATGTTTAGTAAACAAGATGAAGACAATGTTTAGTAAACAAGATGAAGATATAAATCTTTAGTAAACAAGATGAAGACAATGTTTAGTAAACAAGATGAAGATATAAATCTTTAGTAAACAAGATGAAGACAATGTTTAGTAAACAAGATGAAGATGTTGATGTTTAGTAAACAAGATGAAGACGTTGATGTTTAGTAAACAAGATGAAGACAATGTTTAGTAAACAAGATAGACGTTGATGTTTAGTAAACAAGATGAAGACGTTGATGTTTAGTAAACAAGATGAAGACGTTGATGTTTAGTAAACAAGATGAAGACAATGTTTAGTAAACAAAATGAAGACGTTGATGTTTAGTAAACAAGATGAAGACGTTGATGTTTAGTAAACAAGATGAAGACGTTGATGTTTAGTAAACAAGATGAAGATGTAGATGTTTAGTAAACAAGATGAAGATGTAGATGTTTAGTAAACAAGATGAAGACGTTGATGTTTAGTAAACAAGATGAAGACGTTGATGTTTAGTAAACAAGATGAAGACGTTGATGTTTTGTAAACAAGTCTAAGACGTTGATGTTTAGTAAACAAGACGAAGACATTGATGTTTAGTAAACAAGATGAAGATGTAGATGTTTAGTAAACAAGATGAAGACGTTAATGTTTAGTAAACAAGATGAAGACGTTGATGTTTAGTAAACAAGATGAAGACAATGTTTAGTAAACAAGATGAAGACGTTGATGTTTAGTAAACAAGATGAAGACGTTGATGTTTAGTAACCAAGATGAAGACGATGTTTTGTAAACAAGTTTAAGACGTTGATGTTTAGTAAACAAGATGAAGATGTAGATGTTTAGTAAACAAAAGGAAGACGTTGATGTTTAATAAACAAGATGAAGACAATGTTTAGTAAACAAGATGAAGATGTTGATGTTTAGTGAACAAGATGACGACGTTGATGTTTAGTAAACAAGATGAAGACGTTGATGTTTAGTAAACAAGATGAAGACGATGTTTAGTAAACAAGATGAAGACGTTGATGTTTAGTAAACAAGAGGAAGACGTTGATGTTTAGTAAACAAGATGAAGACGTTGATGTTTAGTAAACAAGATGAAGACACTGTTTAGTAAACAAGGTGAAGACGTTAATATTTAGTAAACAAGATGACGACGTTGATGTTTAGTAAACAAGATGAAGACGATGTTTAGTAAACAATATGAAGACGTTGATGTTTAGTAAACAAGATGAAGACAATGTTTAGTAAACAAGATGAAGACGTTGATGTTTAGTAAACAAGATGAAGACGTTGATGTTTAGTAAACAAGGTGAAGACGATGTTTAGTAAACAAGATGACGACGTTGATGTTTAGTAAACAAGATGAAGACGTTGATGTTTAGTAAACAAGATGAAGACGTTGATGTTTAGTAAACAAGATGAAGACAATGTTTAGTAAACAAGATGAAGATATAAATGTTTAGTAAACAAGATGAAGACAATGTTTAGTAAACAAGATGAAGATATAAATCTTTAGTAAACAAGATGAAGACAATGTTTAGTAAACAAGATGAAGATATAAATCTTTAGTAAACAAGATGAAGACGTTGATGTTTAGTAAACAAGATGAAGACGTTGATGTTTAGTAAACAAGATGAAGACGTTGATGTTTAGTAAACAAGGTGAAGACGATGTTTAGTAAACAAGATGACGACGTTGATGTTTAGTAAACAAGATGAAGATAATGTTTAGTAAACAAGATGAAGATATAAATGTTTAGTAAACAAGATGAAGACAATGTTTAGTAAACAAGATGAAGATATAAATCTTTAGTAAACAAGATGAAGACGTTGATGTTTAGTAAACAAGATGAAGACAATGTTTAGTAAACAAGATGAAGACGTTGATGTTTAGTAAACAAGGTGAAGACGATGTTTAGTAAACAAGATGACGACGTTGATGTTTAGTAAACAAGATGAAGACGTTGATGTTTAGTAAACAAGATGAAGAAGTTGATGTTTAGTAAACAAGATGAAGACAATGTTTAGTAAACAAGATTAAGATATAAATGTTTAGTAAACAAGATGAAGACAATGTTTAGTAAACAAGATGAAGATATAAATCTTTAGTAAACAAGATGAAGACAATGTTTAGTAAACAAGATGAAGATATAAATCTTTAGTAAACAAGATGAAGACAATGTTTAGTAAACAAGATGAAGATGTTGATGTTTAGTAAACAAGATGAAGACGTTGATGTTTAGTAAACAAGATGAAGACAATGTTTAGTAAACAAGATAGACGTTGATGTTTAGTAAACAAGATGAAGACGTTGATGTTTAGTAAACAAGATGAAGACGTTGATGTTTAGTAAACAAGATGAAGACAATGTTTAGTAAACAAAATGAAGACGTTGATGTTTAGTAAACAAGATGAAGACGTTGATGTTTAGTAAACAAGATGAAGACGTTGATGTTTAGTAAACAAGATGAAGATGTAGATGTTTAGTAAACAAGATGAAGATGTAGATGTTTAGTAAACAAGATGAAGACGTTGATGTTTAGTAAACAAGATGAAGACGTTGATGTTTAGTAAACAAGATGAAGACGTTGATGTTTTGTAAACAAGTCTAAGACGTTGATGTTTAGTAAACAAGACGAAGACATTGATGTTTAGTAAACAAGATGAAGATGTTGATGTTTAGTAAACAAGATGAAGACGTTAATGTTTAGTAAACAAGATGAAGACGTTGATGTTTAGTAAACAAGATGAAGACAATGTTTAGTAAACAAGATGAAGACGTTGATGTTTAGTAAACAAGATGAAGACGTTGATGTTTAGTAACCAAGATGAAGACGATGTTTTGTAAACAAGTTTAAGACGTTGATGTTTAGTAAACAAGATGAAGATGTAGATGTTTAGTAAACAAGATGAAGACAATGTTTAGTAAACAAGATGAAGACGTTGATGTTTAGTAAACAAGGTGAAGACGATGTTTAGTAAACAAGATGACGACGTTGATGTTTAGTAAACAAGATGAAGACGTTGATGTTTAGTAAACAAGATGAAGAAGTTGATGTTTAGTAAACAAGATGAAGACAATGTTTAGTAAACAAGATGAAGATATAAATGTTTAGTAAACAAGATGAAGACAATGTTTAGTAAACAAGATGAAGATATAAATCTTTAGTAAACAAGATGAAGACAATGTTTAGAAAACAAGATGAAGATATAAATCTTTAGTAAACAAGATGAAGACAATGTTTAGTAAACAAGATGAAGATGTTGATGTTTAGTAAACAAGATGAAGACGTTGATGTTTAGTAAACAAGATGAAGACAATGTTTAGTAAACAAGATAGACGTTGATGTTTAGTAAACAAGATGAAGACGTTGATGTTTAGTAAACAAGATGAAGACGTTGATGTTTAGTAAACAAGATGAAGACAATGTTTAGTAAACAAAATGAAGACGTTGATGTTTAGTAAACAAGATGAAGACGTTGATGTTTAGTAAACAAGATGAAGACGTTGATGTTTAGTAAACAGGATGAAGATGTAGATGTTTAGTAAACAAGATGAAGATGTAGATGTTTAGTAAACAAGATGAAGACGTTGATGTTTAGTAAACAAGATGAAGACGTTGATGTTTAGTAAACAAGATGAAGACGTTGATGTTTTGTAAACAAGTCTAAGACGTTGATGTTTAGTAAACAAGACGAAGACATTGATGTTTAGTAAACAAGATGAAGATGTAGATGTTTAGTAAACAAGATGAAGACGTTAATGTTTAGTAAACAAGATGAAGACGTTGATGTTTAGTAAACAAGATGAAGACAATGTTTAGTAAACAAGATGAAGACGTTGATGTTTAGTAAACAAGATGAAGACGTTGATGTTTAGTAACCAAGATGAAGACGATGTTATGTAAACAAGTTTAAGACGTTGATGTTTAGTAAACAAGATGAAGATGTAGATGTTTAGTAAACAAGATGAAGACGTTGATGTTTAGTAAACAAGATGAAGATGTTGATGTTTAGTAAACAAGATGAAGACAATGTTTAGTAAACAAGATGAAGACGTTGATGTTTAGTAAACAAAAGGAAGACGTTGATGTTTAGTAAACAAGATGAAGACAATGTTTAGTAAACAAGATGAAGACGTTGATGTTTAGTAAACAAGATGAAGACACTGTTTAGTAAACAAGATGAAGACGTCTATGTTTAGTAAACAAGATGAAGACAATGTTTAGTAAACAAGATGAAGACACTGTTTAGTAAACAAGGTGAAGACGTTAATGTTTAGTAAACAAGATGACGACGTTGATGTTTAGTAAACAAGATGAAGACAATGTTTAGTAAACAAGATGAAGACAATGTTTAGAAAACAAGATGAAGACGTTGATGTTTAGTAACAAAAGGAAGACGTTGATGTTTAGTAAACAAGATGAAGACAGTGTTTAGTGAACAAGATGAAGATGTTGATGTTTAGTAAACAAGATGACGACGTTGATGTTTAGTAAACAAGATGAAGACGTTGATGTTTAGTAAATAAGATGAAGACGTTGATGTTTAGTAAACAAGATGAAGACAATGTTTAGTAAACAAGATGAAGACGTTGATGTTTAGTAAACAAGATGAAGACAATGTTTAGTAAACAAGATGAAGACGTTGATGTTTAGTAAACAAGATGAAGACGTTGATGTTTAGTAAACAAGAGGAAGACGTTGATGTTTAGTAAACAAGATGAAGACGTTAATGTTTAGTAAACAAGATGACGACGTTGATGTTTAGTAAACAAGATGAAGACGATGTTTAGTAAACAAGATGAAGACGTTGATGTTTAGTAAACAAGATGAAGACAATGTTTAGTAAACAAGATGAAGACATTGATGTTTAGTAAACAAGATGATGACAATGTTTAGTAAACAAGATGAAGACGTTGATGTTTAGTGAACAAAAGGAAGACGTTGATGTTTAGTAAACAAGATGAAGACAATGTTTAGTAAACAAGATGAAGACGTTGATGTTTAGTAAACAAGATGACGACGTTGATATTTAGTAAACAAGATGAAGACGTTGATGTTTAGTAAATAAGATGAAGACGTTGATGTTTAGTAAACAAGAGGAAGACGTTGATGTTTAGTAAACAAGAGGAAGACGTTGATGTTTAGTAAACAAGATGAAGACAATGTTTGGTAAACAAGATGAAGACGTTGATGTTTAGTAAACAAGGTGAAGACGATGTTTTGTAAACAAGATGACGACGTTGATGTTTAGTAAACAAGATGAAGATGTAGATGTTTAGTAAACAAGATGAAGATGTAGATGTTTAGTAAACAAGATGAAGACGTTGATGTTTAGTAAACAAGGTGAAGACGTTGATGTTTAGTAAACAAGATGAAGACGTTGATGTTTTGTAAACAAGTTTAAGACGTTGATGTTTAGTAAACAAGACGAAGACAATGTTTAGTAAACAAGATGAAGATATAAATCTTTAGTAAACAAGATGAAGACAATGTTTAGTAAACAAGATGAAGATATAAATCTTTAGTAAACAAGATGAAGACAATGTTTAGTAAACAAGATGAAGACGTTGATGTTTAGTAAACAAGAGGAAGACGTTAATGTTTAGTAAACAAGAGGAAGACGTTGTTGTTTAGTAAACAAAAGGAAGACGTTGATGTTTAGTAAACAAGATGAAGACAATGTTTAGTAAACAAGATGAAGACGTTGATGTTTAGTAAACAAGATGAAGACGTTGATGTTTAGTAAACAAGATGAAGACGTTGATGTTTAGTAAACAAGATGACGACGTTGATGTTTAGTAAACAAAAGGAAGACGTTGATGTTTAGTGAACAAGATGAAGACAATGTTTAGTAAACAAGATGAAGATGTTGATGTTTAGTAAACAAGATGAAGACGTTGATGTTTAGTAAACAAGATGAAGATGTAGATGTTTAGTAAACAAGATGAAGACGTTGATGTTTAGTAAACAAGATGACGACGTTGATGTTTAGTAAACAAGATGAAGACGTTGATGTTTAGTAAATAAGAGGAAGACGTTGATGTTTAGTAAACAAGATGAAGACGTTGATGTTTAGTGAACAAGAGGAAGACGTTGATGTTTAGTAAACAAAAGGAAGACGTTGATGTTTAGTAAACAAGATGAAGACAATGTTTAGTAAACAAGATGAAGATGTTGATGTTTAGTGAACAAGATGACGACGTTGATGTTTAGTAAACAAGATGAAGACGTTGATGTTTAGTAAACAAGATGAAGACGATGTTTAGTAAACAAGATGAAGACGTTGATGTTTAGTAAACAAGGTGAAGACGTTAATGTTTAGTAAACAAGATGACGACGTTGATGTTTAGTAAACAAGATGAAGACACTGTTTAGTAAACAAGGTGAAGACGTTAATATTTAGTAAACAAGATGACGACGTTGATGTTTAGTAAACAAGATGAAGACGATGTTTAGTAAACAATATGAAGACGTTGATGTTTAGTAAACAAGATGAAGACAATGTTTAGTAAACAAGATGAAGACGTTGATGTTTAGTAAACAAGATGAAGACGTTGATGTTTAGTAAACAAGGTGAAGACGATGTTTAGTAAACAAGATGACGACGTTGATGTTTAGTAAACAAGATGAAGACGTTGATGTTTAGTAAACAAGATGAAGACGTTGATGTTTAGTAAACAAGATGAAGACAATGTGTAGTAAACAAGATGAAGATATAAATGTTTAGTAAACAAGATGAAGACAATGTTTAGTAAACAAGATGAAGATATAAATCTTTAGTAAACAAGATGAAGACAATGTTTAGTAAACAAGATGAAGATATAAATCTTTAGTAAACAAGATGAAGACGTTGATGTTTAGTAAACAAGATGAAGACGTTGATGTTTAGTAAACAAGATGAAGACGTTGATGTTTAGTAAACAAGGTGAAGACGATGTTTAGTAAACAAGATGACGACGTTGATGTTTAGTAAACAAGATGAAGACAATGTTTAGTAAACAAGATGAAGATATAAATGTTTAGTAAACAAGATGAAGACAATGTTTAGTAAACAAGATGAAGATATAAATCTTTAGTAAACAAGAGGAAGACGTTAATGTTTAGTAAACAAGAGGAAGACGTTGTTGTTTAGTAAACAAAAGGAAGACGTTGATGTTTAGTAAACAAGATGAAGACAATGTTTAGTAAACAAGATGAAGACGTTGATGTTTAGTAAACAAGATGAAGACGTTGATGTTTAGTAAACAAGATGAAGACGTTGATGTTTAGTAAACAAGATGACGACGTTGATGTTTAGTAAACAAAAGGAAGACGTTGATGTTTAGTGAACAAGATGAAGACAATGTTTAGTAAACAAGATGAAGATGTTGATGTTTAGTAAACAAGATGAAGACGTTGATGTTTAGTAAACAAGATGAAGATGTAGATGTTTAGTAAACAAGATGAAGACGTTGATGTTTAGTAAACAAGATGACGACGTTGATGTTTAGTAAACAAGATGAAGACGTTGATGTTTAGTAAATAAGAGGAAGACGTTGATGTTTAGTAAACAAGATGAAGACGTTGATGTTTAGTGAACAAGAGGAAGACGTTGATGTTTAGTAAACAAAAGGAAGACGTTGATGTTTAGTAAACAAGATGAAGACAATGTTTAGTAAACAAGATGAAGATGTTGATGTTTAGTGAACAAGATGACGACGTTGATGTTTAGTAAACAAGATGAAGACGTTGATGTTTAGTAAACAAGATGAAGACGATGTTTAGTAAACAAGATGAAGACGTTGATGTTTAGTAAACAAGGTGAAGACGTTAATGTTTAGTAAACAAGATGACGACGTTGATGTTTAGTAAACAAGATGAAGACACTGTTTAGTAAACAAGGTGAAGACGTTAATATTTAGTAAACAAGATGACGACGTTGATGTTTAGTAAACAAGATGAAGACGATGTTTAGTAAACAATATGAAGACGTTGATGTTTAGTAAACAAGATGAAGACAATGTTTAGTAAACAAGATGAAGACGTTGATGTTTAGTAAACAAGATGAAGACGTTGATGTTTAGTAAACAAGGTGAAGACGATGTTTAGTAAACAAGATGACGACGTTGATGTTTAGTAAACAAGATGAAGACGTTGATGTTTAGTAAACAAGATGAAGACGTTGATGTTTAGTAAACAAGATGAAGACAATGTGTAGTAAACAAGATGAAGATATAAATGTTTAGTAAACAAGATGAAGACAATGTTTAGTAAACAAGATGAAGATATAAATCTTTAGTAAACAAGATGAAGACAATGTTTAGTAAACAAGATGAAGATATAAATCTTTAGTAAACAAGATGAAGACGTTGATGTTTAGTAAACAAGATGAAGACGTTGATGTTTAGTAAACAAGATGAAGACGTTGATGTTTAGTAAACAAGGTGAAGACGATGTTTAGTAAACAAGATGACGACGTTGATGTTTAGTAAACAAGATGAAGACAATGTTTAGTAAACAAGATGAAGATATAAATGTTTAGTAAACAAGATGAAGACAATGTTTAGTAAACAAGATGAAGATATAAATCTTTAGTAAACAAGATGAAGACGTTGATGTTTAGTAAACAAGATGAAGACAATGTTTAGTAAACAAGATGAAGACGTTGATGTTTAGTAAACAAGGTGAAGACGTTGATGTTTAGTAAACAAGATGAAGAAGTTGATGTTTAGTAAACAAGATGAAGACAATGTTTAGTAAACAAGATGAAGATATAAATGTTTAGTAAACAAGATGAAGACAATGTTTAGTAAACAAGATGAAGATATAAATCTTTAGTAAACAAGATGAAGACAATGTTTAGTAAACAAGATGAAGATATAAATCTTTAGTAAACAAGATGAAGACAATGTTTAGTAAACAAGATGAAGATGTTGATGTTTAGTAAACAAGATGAAGACGTTGATGTTTAGTAAACAAGATGAAGACAATGTTTAGTAAACAAGATAGACGTTGATGTTTAGTAAACAAGATGAAGACGTTGATGTTTAGTAAACAAGATGAAGACGTTGATGTTTAGTAAACAAGATGAAGACAATGTTTAGTAAACAAAATGAAGACGTTGATGTTTAGTAAACAAGCTGAAGACGTTGATGTTTAGTAAACAAGATGAAGACGTTGATGTTTAGTAAACAAGATGAAGATGTAGATGTTTAGTAAACAAGATGAAGATGTAGATGTTTAGTAAACAAGATGAAGACGTTGATGTTTAGTAAACAAGATGAAGACGTTGATGTTTAGTAAACAAGATGAAGACGTTGATGTTTTGTAAACAAGTTTAAGACGTTGATGTTTAGTAAACAAGACGAAGACATTGATGTTTAGTAAACAAGATGAAGATGTAGATGTTTAGTAAACAAGATGAAGACGTTAATGTTTAGTAAAACAAGATGAAGACGTTGATGTTTAGTAAACAAGATGAAGACAATGTTTAGTAAACAAGATGAAGACGTTGATGTTTAGTAAACAAGATGAAGACGTTGATGTTTAGTAACCAAGATGAAGACGATGTTTTGTAAACAAGTTTAAGACGTTGATGTTTAGTAAACAAGATGAAGATGTAGATGTTTAGTAAACAAGATGAAGACGTTGATGTTTAGTAAACAAGATGAAGATGTTGATGTTTAGTAAACAAGATGAAGACAATGTTTAGTAAACAAGATGAAGACGTTGATGTTTAGTAAACAAAAGGAAGACGTTGATGTTTAGTAAACAAGATGAAGACAATGTTTAGTAAACAAGATGAAGACGTTGATGTTTAGTAAACAAGATGAAGACACTGTTTAGTAAACAAGATGAAGACGTCTATGTTTAGTAAACAAGATGAAGACAATGTTTAGTAAACAAGATGAAGACACTGTATAGTAAACAAGGTGAAGACGTTAATGTTTAGTAAACAAGATGACGACGTTGATGTTTAGTAAACAAGATGAAGACAATGTTTAGTAAACAAGATGAAGACAATGTTTAGAAAACAAGATGAAGACGTTGATGTTTAGTAACAAAAGGAAGACGTTGATGTTTAGTAAGCAAGATGAAGACAGTGTTTAGTGAACAAGATGAAGATGTTGATGTTTAGTAAACAAGATGACGACGTTGATGTTTAGTAAACAAGATGAAGACGTTGATGTTTAGTAAATAAGATGAAGACGTTGATGTTTAGTAAACAAGATGAAGACAATGTTTAGTAAACAAGATGAAGACGTTGATGTTTAGTAAACAAGATGAAGACAATGTTTAGTAAACAAGATGAAGACGTTGATGTTTAGTAAACAAGATGAAGACGTTGATGTTTAGTAAACAAGAGGAAGACGTTGATGTTTTGTAAACAAGATGAAGACGTTGATGTTTAGTAAACAAGATGAAGACACTGTTTAGTAAACAAGGTGAAGACGTTAATGTTTAGTAAACAAGATGACGACGTTGATGTTTAGTAAACAAGATGAAGACGATGTTTAGTAAACAAGATGAAGACGTTGATGTTTAGTAAACAAGATGAAGACAATGTTTAGTAAACAAGATGAAGACGTTGATGTTTAGTAAATAAGATGAAGACGTTGATGTTTAGTAAACAAGATGAAGACAATGTTTAGTAAACAAGATGAAGACGTTGATGTTTAGTAAACAAGATGAAGACAATGTTTAGTAAACAAGATGAAGACGTTGATGTTTAGTAAACAAGATGAAGACGTTGATGTTTAGTAAACAAGAGGAAGACGTTGATGTTTTGTAAACAAGATGAAGACGTTGATGTTTAGTAAACAAGATGAAGACACTGTTTAGTAAACAAGGTGAAGACGTTAATGTTTAGTAAACAAGATGACGACGTTGATGTTTAGTAAACAAGATGAAGACGATGTTTAGTAAACAAGATGAAGACGTTGATGTTTAGTAAACAAGATGAAGACAATGTTTAGTAAACAAGATGAAGACGTTGATGTTTAGTAAATAAGATGAAGACGTTGATGTTTAGTAAACAAGATGAAGACAATGTTTAGTAAACAAGATGAAGACGTTGATGTTTAGTAAACAAGATGAAGACAATGTTTAGTAAACAAGATGAAGACGTTGATGTTTAGTAAACAAGATGAAGACGTTGATGTTTAGTAAACAAGAGGAAGACGTTGATGTTTTGTAAACAAGATGAAGACGTTGATGTTTAGTAAACAAGATGAAGACACTGTTTAGTAAACAAGGTGAAGACGTTAATGTTTAGTAAACAAGATGACGACGTTGATGTTTAGTAAACAAGATGAAGACGATGTTTAGTAAACAAGATGAAGACGTTGATGTTTAGTAAACAAGATGAAGACAATGTTTAGTAAACAAGATGAAGACATTGATGTTTAGTAAACAAGATGATGACAATGTTTAGTAAACAAGATGAAGACGTTGATGTTTAGTGAACAAAAGGAAGACGTTGATGTTTAGTAAACAAGATGAAGACAATGTTTAGTAAACAAGATGAAGACGTTGATGTTTAGTAAACAAGATGACGACGTTGATGTTTAGTAAACAAGATGAAGACGTTGATGTTTAGTAAATAAGATGAAGACGTTGATGTTTAGTAAACAAGATGAAGACGTTGATGTTTAGTAAACAAGATGAAGACGTTGATGTTTAGTAAACAAGATGAAGACAATGTTTGGTAAACAAGATGAAGACGTTGATGTTTAGTAAACAAGGTGAAGACGATGTTTTGTAAACAAGATGACGACGTTGATGTTTAGTAAACAAGATGAAGATGTAGATGTTTAGTAAACAAGATGAAGATGTAGATGTTTAGTAAACAAGATGAAGACGTTGATGTTTAGTAAACAAGATGAAGACGTTGATGTTTAGTAAACAAGATGAAGACGTTGATGTTTTGTAAACAAGTTTAAGACGTTGATGTTTAGTAAACAAGACGAAGACAATGTTTAGTAAACAAGATGAAGATATAAATCTTTAGTAAACAAGATGAAGACAATGTTTAGTAAACAAGATGAAGACGTTGATGTTTAGTAAACAAGAGGAAGACGTTAATGTTTAGTAAACAAGAGGAAGACGTTGTTGTTTAGTAAACAAAAGGAAGACGTTGATGTTTAGTAAAGAAGATGAAGACAATGTTTAGTAAACAAGATGAAGACGTTGATGTTTAGTAAACAAGATGAAGACGTTGATGTTTAGTAAACAAGATGAAGACGTTGATGTTTAGTAAACAAGATGACGACGTTGATGTTTAGTAAACAAAAGGAAGACGTTGATGTTTAGTGAACAAGATGAAGACAATGTTTAGTAAACAAGATGAAGACGTTGATGTTTAGTAAACAAGATGAAGACGTTGATGTTTAGTAAACAAGATGAAGATGTAGATGTTTAGTAAACAAGATGAAGACGTTGATGTTTAGTAAACAAGATGACGACGTTGATGTTTAGTAAACAAGATGAAGACGTTGATGTTTAGTAAATAAGAGGAAGACGTTGATGTTTAGTAAACAAGATGAAGACGTTGATGTTTAGTGAACAAGAGGAAGACGTTGATGTTTAGTAAACAAGATGAAGACGTTGATGTTTAGTAAACAAGATGAAGACACTGTTTAGTAAACAAGGTGAAGACGTTAATGTTTAGTAAACAAGATGACGACGTTGATGTTTAGTAAACAAGATGAAGACGTTGATGTTTAGTAAACAAGATGAAGACGATGTTTTGTAAACAAGTTTAAGACGTTGATGTTTAGTAAACAAGATGAGGACGTTGATGTTTAGTGAACAAGAGGAAGACGTTGATGTTTAGTAAACAAGATGAAGACACTGTTTAGTAAACAAGGTGAAGACGTTAATGTTTAGTAAACAAGATGACGACGTTGATGTTTAGTAAACAAGATGAAGACGATGTTTAGTAAACAAGATGAAGACGTTGATGTTTAGTAAACAAGATGAAGACAATGTTTAGTAAACAAGATGAAGACATTGATGTTTAGTAAACAAGATGAAGACAATGTTTAGTAAACAAGATGAAGACGTTGATGTTTAGTGAACAAAAGGAAGACGTTGATGTTTAGTAAACAAGATGAAGACAATGTTTAGTAAACAAGATGAAGACGTTGATGTTTAGTAAACAAGATGACGACGTTGATGTTTAGTAAACAAGATGAAGGCGTTGATGTTTAGTAAATAAGATGAAGACGTTGATGTTTAGTAAACAAGATGAAGACGTTGATGTTTAGTAAACAAGAGGAAGACGTTGATGTTTAGTAAACAAGATGAAGACAATGTTTAGTAAACAAGATGAAGACATTGATGTTTAGTAAACAAGATGAAGACAATGTTTAGAAAACAAGATGAAGACGTTGATGTTTAGTAAACAAAAGGAAGACGTTGATGTTTAGTAAACAAGATGAAGACAATGTTTAGTAAACAAGATGAAGACGTTGATGTTTAGTAAACAAGATGACGACGTTGATGTTTAGTAAACAAGATGAAGACGTTGATGTTTAGTAAATAAGATGAAGACGTTGATGTTTAGTAAACAAGCTGAAGACGTTGATGTTTAGTAAACAAGGTGCAGACGATGTTTAGTAAACAAGATGACGACGTTGATGTTTAGTAAACAAGATGAAGACGTTGATGTTTAGTAAACAAGATGAAGACGTTGATGTTTAGTAAACAAGATGAAGACAATGTTTAGTAAACAAGATGAAGATATAAATGTTTAGTAAACAAGATGAAGACAATGTTTAGTAAACAAGATGAAGATATAAATCTTTAGTAAACAAGATGAAGACAATGTTTAGTAAACAAGATGAAGATGTTGATGTTTAGTAAACAAGATGAAGACGATGTTTTGTAAACAAGTTTAAGACGTTGATGTTTAGTAAACAAGATGAAGACGTTGATGTTTAGTGAACAAGAGGAAGACGTTGATGTTTAGTAAACAAGATGAAGACACTGTTTAGTAAACAAGGTGAAGACGTTAATGTTTAGTAAACAAGATGACGACGTTGATGTTTAGTAAACAAGATGAAGACGATGTTTAGTAAACAAGATGAAGACGTTGATGTTTAGTAAACAAGATGAAGACAATGTTTAGTAAACAAGATGAAGACATTGATGTTTAGTAAACAAGATGAAGACGATGTTTAGTAAACAAGATGAAGACGTTGATGTTTAGTAAACAAGATGAAGACAATGTTTAGTAAACAAGATGAAGACATTGATGTTTAGTAAACAAGATGAAGACAATGTTTAGAAAACAAGATGAAGACGTTGATGTTTAGTAAACAAAAGGAAGACATTGATGTTTAGTAAACAAGATGAAGACGTTGATGTTTAGTAAATAAGATGAAGACGTTGATGTTTAGTAAACAAGATGAAGACGTTGATGTTTAGTAAACAAGGTGCAGACGATGTTTAGTAAACAAGATGACGACGTTGATGTTTAGTAAACAAGATGAAGACGTTGATGTTTAGTAAACAAGATGAAGACGTTGATGTTTAGTAAACAAGATGAAGACAATGTTTAGTAAACAAGATGAAGATATAAATGTTTAGTAAACAAGATGAAGACAATGTTTAGTAAACAAGATGAAGATATAAATCTTTAGTAAACAAGATGAAGACAATGTTTAGTAAACAAGATGAAGATGTTGATGTTTAGTAAACAAGATGAAGACGTTGATGTTTAGTAAACAAGATGAAGACAATGTTTAGTAAACAAGATAGACGTTGATGTTTAGTAAACAAGATGAAGACAATGTTTAGTAAACAAGATGAAGATATAAATCTTTAGTAAACAAGATGAAGACAATGTTTAGTAAACAAGATGAAGATATAAATCTTTAGTAAACAAGATGAAGACAATGTTTAGTAAACAAGATGAAGACGTTGATGTTTAGTAAACAAGAGGAAGACGTTGATGTTTAGTAAACAAGAGGAAGACGTTGATGTTTAGTAAACAAAAGGAAGACGTTGATGTTTAGTAAACAAGATGAAGACAATGTTTAGTAAACAAGATGAAGACGTTGATGTTTAGTAAACAAGATGAAGACGTTGATGTTTAGTAAACAAGATGAAGACGTTGATGTTTAGTAAACAAGGTGCAGACGATGTTTAGTAAACAAGATGACGACGTTGATGTTTAGTAAACAAGATGAAGACGTTGATGTTTAGTAAACAAGATGAAGACGTTGATGTTTAGTAAACAAGATGAAG
The DNA here is from genome assembly GCF_933228915.1 of Telmatherina bonti. NCBI lineage: Eukaryota > Metazoa > Chordata > Actinopteri > Atheriniformes > Telmatherinidae > Telmatherina > Telmatherina bonti. The sequence continues at coordinate 4,467,705 of NC_136614.1, forward strand.
ACAATGTTTAGTAAACAAGATGAAGATATAAATGTTTAGTAAACAAGATGAAGACAATGTTTAGTAAACAAGATGAAGATATAAATCTTTAGTAAACAAGATGAAGACAATGTTTAGTAAACAAGATGAAGATGTTGATGTTTAGTAAACAAGATGAAGACGTTGATGTTTAGTAAACAAGATGAAGACAATGTTTAGTAAACAAGATAGACGTTGATGTTTAGTAAACAAGATGAAGACAATGTTTAGTAAACAAGATGAAGATATAAATCTTTAGTAAACAAGATGAAGACAATGTTTAGTAAACAAGATGAAGATATAAATCTTTAGTAAACAAGATGAAGACAATGTTTAGTAAACAAGATGAAGACGTTGATGTTTAGTAAACAAGAGGAAGACGTTGATGTTTAGTAAACAAGAGGAAGACGTTGATGTTTAGTAAACAAAAGGAAGACGTTGATGTTTAGTAAACAAGATGAAGACAATGTTTAGTAAACAAGATGAAGACGTTGATGTTTAGTAAACAAGATGAAGACGTTGATGTTTAGTAAACAAGATGAAGATGTAGATGTTTAGTGAACAAGATGAAGACGTTGATGTTTAGTAAACAAGATGACGACGTTGATGTTTAGTAAACAAGATGAAGACGTTGATGTTTAGTAAACAAGATGACGACGTTGATGTTTAGTAAACAAGATGAAGACGTTGATGTTTAGTAAACAAGATGACGACGTTGATGTTTAGTAAACAAGATGACGACGTTGATGTTTAGTAAACAAGATGAAGACGTTGATGTTTAGTAAACAAAAGGAAGACGTTGATGTTTAGTAAACAAGATGAAGACTATGTTTAGTAAACAAGATGAAGACGTTGATGTTTAGTAAACAAGATGACGACGTTGATGTTTAGTAAACAAGATGAAGACGTTGATGTTTAGTAAACAAGATGACGATGTTGATGTTTAGTAAACAAGATGACGACGTTGATGTTTAGTAAACAAGATGAAGACGTTGATGTTTAGTAAATAAGATGAAGACGTCGATGTTTAGTAAACAAGATGAAGACGTTGATGTTTAGTGAACAAGAGGAAGACGTTGATGTTTAGTAAACAAGATGAAGACACTGTTTAGTAAACAAGGTGAAGACGTTAATGTTTAGTAAACAAGATGACGACGTTGATGTTTAGTAAACAAGATGAAGACGATGTTTAGTAAACAAGATGAAGACGTTGATGTTTAGTAAACAAGATGAAGACAATGTTTAGTAAACAAGATGAAAACATTGATGTTTAGTAAACAAGATGAAGACAATGTTTAGTAAACAAGATGAAGACGTTGATGTTTAGTGAACAAAAGGAAGACGTTGATGTTTAGTAAACAAGATGAAGACAATGTTTAGTAAACAAGATGAAGACGTTGATGTTTAGTAAACAAGATGACGACGTTGATGTTTAGTAAACAAGATGAAGACGTTGATGTTTAGTAAACAAGATGACGACGTTGATGTTTAGTAAACAAGATGAAGACGTTGATGTTTAGTAAATAAGATGAAGACGTTGATGTTTAGTAAACAAGATGAAGACGTTGATGTTTAGTAAACAAGGTGAAGACGATGTTTAGTAAACAAGATGACGACGTTGATGTTTAGTAAACAAGATGAAGACGTTGATGTTTAGTAAACAAGATGAAGACGTTGATGTTTAGTAAACAAGATGAAGACAATGTTTAGTAAACAAGATGAAGATATAAATCTTTAGTAAACAAGATGAAGACAATGTTTAGTAAACAAGATGAGGATGTTGATGTTTAGTAAACAAGATGAAGACGTTGATGTTTAGTAAACAAGATGAAGACAATGTTTAGTAAACAAGATAGACGTTGATGTTTAGTAAAAAGGATGAAGACAATGTTTAGTAAACAAGATGAAGACGTTGATGTTTAGTAAACAAGATGAAGACGTTGATGTTTAGTAAACAAGATGAAGACAATGTTTAGTAAACAAGATAGACGTTGATGTTTAGTAAACAAGATGAACACAATGTTTAGTAAACAAGATGAAGATATAAATCTTTAGTAAACAAGATGAAGACAATGTTTAGTAAACAAGATGAAGATATAAATCTTTAGTAAACAAGATGAAGACAATGTTTAGTAAACAAGATGAAGACGTTGATGTTTAGTAAACAAGATGAAGACGTTGATGTTTAGTAAACAAGATGAAGACAATGTTTAGTAAACAAGATGAAGATATAAATGTTTAGTAAACAAGATGAAGACAATGTTTAGTGAACAAGATGAAGATATAAATCTTTAGTAAACAAGATGAAGACAATGTTTAGTAAACAAGATAGACGTTGATGTTTAGTAAACAAGATGAAGACAATGTTTAGTAAACAAGATGAAGACGTTGATGTTTAGTAAACAAGATGAAGACGTTGATGTTTAGTAAACAAGATGAAGACAATGTTTAGTAAACAAGATAGACGTTGATGTTTAGTAAACAAGATGAAGACAATGTTTAGTAAACAAGATGAAGATATAAATCTTTAGTAAACAAGATGAAGACAATGTTTAGTAAACAAGATGAAGATATAAATCTTTAGTAAACAAGATGAAGACAATGTTTAGTAAACAAGATGAAGACGTTGATGTTTAGTAAACAAGAGGAAGACGTTGATGTTTAGTAAACAAGAGGAAGACGTTGATGTTTAGTAAACAAAAGGAAGACGTTGATGTTTAGTAAACAAGATGAAGACAATGTTTAGTAAACAAGTTGAAGACGTTGATGTTTAGTAAACAAGATGAAGACGTTGATGTTTAGTAAACAAGATGAAGATGTAGATGTTTAGTGAACAAGATGAAGACGTTGATGTTTAGTAAACAAGATGACGACGTTGATGTTTAGTAAACAAGATGAAGACGTTGATGTTTAGTAAACAAGATGACAACGTTGATGTTTAGTAAACAAGATGACGACGTTGATGTTTAGTAAACAAGATGAAGACGTTGATGTTTAGTAAATAAGATGAAGACGTCGATGTTTAGTAAACAAGATAAAGACGTTGATGTTTAGTGAACAAGAGGAAGACGTTGATGTTTAGTAAACAAGATGAAGACACTGTTTAGTAAACAAGGTGAAGACGTTAATGTTTAGTAAACAAGATGACGACGTTGATGTTTAGTAAACAAGATGAAGACGATGTTTAGTAAACAAGATGAAGACGTTGATGTTTAGTAAACAAGATGAAGACAATGTTTAGTAAACAAGATGAAGACATTGATGTTTAGTAAACAAGATGAAGACAATGTTTAGTAAACAAGATGAAGACGTTGATGTTTAGTGAACAAAAGGAAGACGTTGATGTTTAGTAAACAAGATGAAGACAATGTTTAGTAAACAAGATGAAGACGTTGATGTTTAGTAAACAAGATGACGACGTTGATGTTTAGTAAACAAGATGAAGGCGTTGATGTTTAGTAAATAAGATGAAGACGTTGATGTTTAGTAAACAAGATGAAGACGTTGATGTTTAGTAAACAAGAGGAAGACGTTGATGTTTAGTAAACAAGATGAAGACAATGTTTAGTAAACAAGATGAAGACATTGATGTTTAGTAAACAAGATGAAGACAATGTTTAGAAAACAAGATGAAGACGTTGATGTTTAGTAAACAAAAGGAAGACGTTGATGTTTAGTAAACAAGATGAAGACAATGTTTAGTAAACAAGATGAAGACGTTGATGTTTAGTAAACAAGATGACGACGTTGATGTTTAGTAAACAAGATGAAGACGTTGATGTTTAGTAAATAAGATGAAGACGTTGATGTTTAGTAAACAAGATGAAGACGTTGATGTTTAGTAAACAAGGTGCAGACGATGTTTAGTAAACAAGATGAAGACGTTGATGTTTAGTAAACAAGATGAAGACGTTGATGTTTAGTAAACAAGATGAAGACAATGTTTAGTAAACAAGATGAAGATATAAATGTTTAGTAAACAAGATGAAGACAATGTTTAGTAAACAAGATGAAGATATAAATCTTTAGTAAACAAGATGAAGACAATGTTTAGTAAACAAGATGAAGATGTTGATGTTTAGTAAACAAGATGAAGACATTGATGTTTAGTAAACAAGATGAAGACAATGTTTAGTAAACAAGATAGACGTTGATGTTTAGTAAACAAGATGAAGACAATGTTTAGTAAACAAGATGAAGATATAAATCTTTAGTAAACAAGATGAAGACAATGTTTAGTAAACAAGATGAAGATATAAATCTTTAGTAAACAAGATGACGACAACGTTTAGTAAACAAGATGAAGACGTTGATGTTTAGTAAACAAGAGGAAGACGTTGATGTTTAGTAAACAAGAGGAAGACGTTGATGTTTAGTAAACAAAAGGAAGACGTTGATGTTTAGTAAACAAGATGAAGACAATGTTTAGTAAACAAGATGAAGACGTTGATGTTTAGTAAACAAGATGAAGACGTTGATGTTTAGTAAACAAGATGAAGATGTAGATGTTTAGTGAACAAGATGAAGACGTTGATGTTTAGTAAACAAGATGACGACGTTGATGTTTAGTAAACAAGATGAAGACGTTGATGTTTAGTAAACAAGATGACGACGTTGATGTTTAGTAAACAAGATGAAGACGTTGATGTTTAGTAAACAAGATGACGACGTTGATGTTTAGTAAACAAGATGACGACGTTGATGTTTAGTAAACAAGATGAAGACGTTGATGTTTAGTAAACAAAAGGAAGACGTTGATGTTTAGTAAACAAGATGAAGACAATGTTTAGTAAACAAGATGAAGACGTTGATGTTTAGTAAACAAGATGACGACGTTGATGTTTAGTAAACAAGATGAAGACGTTGATGTTTAGTAAACAAGATGACGACGTTGATGTTTAGTAAACAAGATGACGACGTTGATGTTTAGTAAACAAGATGAAGACGATGTTTAGTAAACAAGATGAAGACGTTGATGTTTAGTAAACAAGATGAAGACAATGTTTAGTAAACAAGATGAAGACATTGATGTTTAGTAAACAAGATGAAGACAATGTTTAGTAAACAAGATGAAGACGTTGATGTTTAGTGAACAAAAGGAAGACGTTGATGTTTAGTAAACAAGATGAAGACAATGTTTAGTAAACAAGATGAAGACGTTGATGTTTAGTAAACAAGATGACGACGTTGATGTTTAGTAAACAAGATGAAGGCGTTGATGTTTAGTAAATAAGATGAAGACGTTGATGTTTAGTAAACAAGATGAAGATGTAGATGTTTAGTAAACAAGATGAAGACGTTGATGTTTAGTAAACAAGATGAAGACACTGTTTAGTAAACAAGGTGAAGACGTTAATGTTTAGTAAACAAGATGACGACGTTGATGTTTAGTAAACAAGATGAAGACGATGTTTAGTAAACAAGATGAAGACGTTGATGTTTAGTAAACAAGATGAAGACAATGTTTAGTAAACAAGATGAAGACATTGATGTTTAGTAAACAAGATGAAGACAATGTTTAGTAAACAAGATGAAGACGTTGATGTTTAGTGAACAAAAGGAAGACGTTGATGTTTAGTAAACAAGATGAAGACAATGTTTAGTAAACAAGATGAAGACGTTGATGTTTAGTAAACAAGATGACGACGTTGATGTTTAGTAAACAAGATGAAGGCGTTGATGTTTAGTAAACAAGATGACGACGTTGATGTTTAGTAAACAAGATGAAGACGTTGATGTTTAGTAAACAAGATGAAGATGTTGATGTTTAGTAAACAAGATGAAGACAATGTTTAGTAAACAAGATAGACGTTGATGTTTAGTAAACAAGATGAAGACAATGTTTAGTAAACAAGATAGACGTTGATGTTTAGTAAACAAGATGAAGACAATGTTTAGTAAACAAGATGAAGATATAAATCTTTAGTAAACAAGATGAAGACAATGTTTAGTAAACAAGATGAAGATATAAATCTTTAGTAAACAAGATGAAGACAATGTTTAGTAAACAAGATGAAGATGTTGATGTTTAGTAAACAAGAGGAAGACGTTGATGTTTAGTAAACAAGAGGAAGACGTTGATGTTTAGTAAACAAGATGAAGACAATGTTTAGTAAACAAGATAGACATTGATGTTTAGTGAACAAGATGAAGACGTTGATGTTTAGTAAACAAGATGAAGACGTTGATGTTTAGTAAACAAAAGGAAGACGTTGATGTTTAGAAAACGAGATGAAGACAATGTTTAGTAAACAAGATGAAGACGTTGATGTTTAGTAAACAAGATGAAGACGTTGATGTTTAGTAAACAAGATGAAGACACTGTTTAGTAAACAAGATGAAGACGTTGATGTTTAGTAAACAAGATGAAGACAATGTTTAGTAAACAAGATGAAGACGTTGATGTTTAGTAAACAAGGTGAAGACGTTGATGTTTAGTAAACAAGATGAAGACAATGTTTAGTAAACAAGATGAAGACGTTGATGTTTAGTAAACAAGATGAAGACGTTGATGTTTAGTAAACAAGATGACGACGTTGATGTTTAGTAAACAAGATGAAGACGTTGATGTTTAGTAAATAAGATGAAGACGTTGATGTTTAGTAAACAAGATGAAGACGTTGATGTTTAGTAAACAAGATGAAGAAGTTGATATTTAGTAAACAAGAGGAAGACGTTGATGTTTAGTAAACAAGAGGAAGACGTTGATGTTTAGTAAACAAGATGAAGATGTAGATGTTTAGTAAACAAGGTGAAGACGTTGATGTTTAGTTAACAAGATGAAGACGTTGATGTTTAGTAAACAAGATGAAGACGATGTTTTGTAAACAAGTTTAAGACGTTGATGTTTAGTAAACAAGATGAAGATGTAGATGTTTAGTAAACAAGAAGAAGTTGATGTTTAGTAAACAAGATGAAGATGTTGATGTTTAGTAAACAAGATGAAGACCATGTTTAGTAAACAAGATGAAGACGTTGATGTTTAGTAAACAAAAGGAAGACGTTGATGTTTAGTAAACAAGATGAAGACAATGTTTAGTAAACAAGATGAAGACGTTGATGTTTAGTAAACAAGATGAAGATGTTGATGTTTAGTAAACAAGATGAAGACACTGTTTAGTAAACAAGATGAAGATGTAGATGTTTAGTAAACAAGATGAAGACAATGTTTAGTAAACAAGATGAAGACGTTGATGTTTAGTAAACAAGATGAAGACACTGTTTAGTAAACAAGGTGAAGACGTTAATGTTTAGTAAACAAGGTGAAGACGTTAATGTTTAGTAAACAAGATGACGACGTTGATGTTTAGTAAACAAGATGAAGACGTTGATGTTTAGTAAACAAGATGAAGACAATGTTTAGTAAACAAGATGAAGACGTTGATGTTTAGTAAACAAGATGAAGACGTTGATGTTTAGTAAACAAAAGGAAGACGTTGATGTTTAGTAAACAAGATGAAGACAATGTTTAGTAAACAAGATGAAGACGTTGATGTTTAGTAAACAAGATGAAGACGTTGATGTTTAGTAAACAAGATGAAGATGTAGATGTTTAGTAAACAAGATGAAGACGTTGATGTTTAGTAAACAAGATGACGACGTTGATGTTTAGTAAACAAGATGAAGACGTTGATGTTTAGTAAACAAGATGACGACGTTGATGTTTAGTAAACAAGATGAAGACGTTGATGTTTAGTAAACAAGATGAAGACGTTGATGTTTAGTAAATAAGATGAAGACGTCGATGTTTAGTAAACAAGATGAAGACGTTGATGTTTAGTGAACAAGAGGAAGACGTTGATGTTTAGTAAACAAGATGAAGACGTTGATGTTTAGTAAACAAGATGAAGACACTGTTTAGTAAACAAGGTGAAGACGTTAATGTTTAGTAAACAAGATGACGACGTTGATGTTTAGTAAACAAGATGAAGACGATGTTTAGTAAACAAGATGAAGACGTTGATGTTTAGTAAACAAGATGAAGACAATGTTTAGTAAACAAGATGAAGACATTGATGTTTAGTAAACAAGATGAAGACAATGTTTAGTAAACAAGATGAAGACGTTGATGTTTAGTAAACAAGATGAAGACGATGTTTAGTAAACAAGATGAAGACGTTGATGTTTAGTAAACAAGATGAAGACATTGATGTTTAGTAAACAAGATGAAGACAATGTTTAGTAAACAAGATGAAGACGTTGATGTTTAGTGAACAAAAGGAAGACATTGATGTTTAGTAAACAAGATGAAGACAATGTTTAGTAAACAAGATGAAGACGTTGATGTTTAGTAAACAAGATGACGACGTTGATGTTTAGTAAACAAGATGAAGACGTTGATGTTTAGTAAATAAGATGAAGACGTTGATGTTTAGTAAACAAGATGAAGACGTTGATGTTTAGTAAACAAGAGGAAGACGTTGATGTTTAGTAAACAAGATGAAGACAATGTTTAGTAAACAAGATGAAGACGTTGATGTTTAGTAAACAAGGTGAAGACGATGTTTAGTAAACAAGATGACAACGTTGATGTTTAGTAAACAAGATGAAGACGTTGATGTTTAGTAAACAAGATGAAGACGTTGATGTTTAGTAAACAAGATGAAGACAATGTTTAGTAAACAAGATGAAGATATAAATGTTTAGTAAACAAGATGAAGACAATGTTTAGTAAACAAGATGAAGATATAAATCTTTAGTCAACATGATGAAGACAATGTTTAGTAAACAAGATGAAGATATAAATCTTTAGTAAACAAGATGATGACAATGTTTAGTAAACAAGATGAAGATGTTGATGTTTAGTAAACAAGATGAAGATGTTGATGTTTAGTAAACAAGATGAAGACAATGTTTAGTAAACAAGATAGACGTTGATGTTTAGTAAACAAGATGAAGACAATGTTTAGTAAACAAGATAGACGTTGATGTTTAGTAAACCAGATGAAGACAATGTTTAGTAAACAAGATGAAGATATAAATCTTTAGTAAACAAGATGAAGACAATGTTTAGTAAACAAGATGAAGATATAAATCTTTAGTAAACAAGATGAAGACAATGTTTAGTAAACAAGATGAAGATGTTGATGTTTAGTAAACAAGAGGAAGACGTTGATGTTTAGTAAACAAGAGGAAGACGTTGATGTTTAGTAAACAAGATGAAGACGTTGATGTTTAGTAAACAAGATGAAGACGTTGATGTTTAGTAAACAAGATGAAGACGTTGATGTTTAGTAAATAAGATGAAGACGTCGATGTTTAGTAAACAAGATGAAGACGTTGATGTTTAGTGAACAAGAGGCAGACGTTGATGTTTAGTAAACAAGATGAAGACGTTGATGTTTAGTAAACAAGATGAAGACACTGTTTAGTAAACAAGGTGAAGACGTTAATGTTTAGTAAACAAGATGACGACGTTGATGTTTAGTAAACAAGATGAAGACGATGTTTAGTAAACAAGATGAAGACGTTGATGTTTAGTAAACAAGATGAAGACAATGTTTAGTAAACAAGATGAAGACATTGATGTTTAGTAAACAAGATGAAGACAATGTTTAGTAAACAAGATGAAGACGTTGATGTTTAGTAAACAAGATGAAGACGATGTTTAGTAAACAAGATGAAGACGTTGATGTTTAGTAAACAAGATGAAGACATTGATGTTTAGTAAACAAGATGAAGACAATGTTTAGTAAACAAGATGAAGACGTTGATGTTTAGTGAACAAAAGGAAGACGTTGATGTTTAGTAAACAAGATGAAGACAATGTTTAGTAAACAAGATGAAGACGTTGATGTTTAGTAAACAAGATGACGACGTTGATGTTTAGTAAACAAGATGAAGACGTTGATGTTTAGTAAATAAGATGAAGACGTTGATGTTTAGTAAACAAGATGAAGACGTTGATGTTTAGTAAACAAGAGGAAGACGTTGATGTTTAGTAAACAAGATGAAGACAATGTTTAGTAAACAAGATGAAGACGTTGATGTTTAGTAAACAAGGTGAAGACGATGTTTAGTAAACAAGATGACAACGTTGATGTTTAGTAAACAAGATGAAGACGTTGATGTTTAGTAAACAAGATGAAGACGTTGATGTTTAGTAAACAAGATGAAGACAATGTTTAGTAAACAAGATGAAGATATAAATGTTTAGTAAACAAGATGAAGACAATGTTTAGTAAACAAGATGAAGATATAAATCTTTAGTAAACAAGATGAAGACAATGTTTAGTAAACAAGATGAAGATATAAATCTTTAGTAAACAAGATGATGACAATGTTTAGTAAACAAGATGAAGATGTTGATGTTTAGTAAACAAGCTGAAGATGTTGATGTTTAGTAAACAAGATGAAGACAATGTTTAGTAAACAAGATAGACGTTGATGTTTAGTAAACAAGATGAAGACAATGTTTAGTAAACAAGATAGACGTTGATGTTTAGTAAACCAGATGAAGACAATGTTTAGTAAACAAGATGAAGATATAAATCTTTAGTAAACAAGATGAAGATAATGTTTAGTAAACAAGATGAAGATATAAATCTTTAGTAAACAAGATGAAGACAATGTTTAGTAAACAAGATGAAGATGTTGATGTTTAGTAAACAAGAGGAAGACGTTGATGTTTAGTAAACAAGAGGAAGACGTTGATGTTTAGTAAACAAGATGAAGACGTTGATGTTTAGTAAACAAGATGAAGACAATGTTTAGTAAACAAGATAGACATTGATGTTTAGTGAACAAGATGAAGACGTTGATGTTTAGTAAACAAGATGAAGACGTTGATGTTTAGTAAACAAGATGAAGACAATGTTTAGTAAGCAAAATGAAGACGTTGATGTTTAGTAAACAAGATGAAGACGTTGATGTTTAGTAAACAAGATGAAGACGTTGATGTTTAGTAAACAAGATGAAGATGTAGATGTTTAGTAAACAAGATGAAGATGTAGATGTTTAGTAAACAAGATGAAGACGTTGATGTTTAGTAAACAAGATGAAGACGTTGATGTTTTGTAAACAAGTTTAAGACGTTGATGTTTAGTAAACAAGACGAAGACATTGATGTTTAGTAAACAAGATGAAGATGTAGATGTTTAGTAAACAAGATGAAGACGTTAATGTTTAGTAAACAAGATGAAGACGTTGATGTTTAGTGAACAAGATGAAGACAATGTTTAGTAAACAAGATGAAGACGTTGATGTTTAGTAAACAAAAGGAAGACGTTGATGTTTAGAAAACGAGATGAAGACAATGTTTAGTAAACAAGATGAAGACGTTGATGTTTAGTAAACAAGATGAAGACGTTGATGTTTAGTAAACAAGATGAAGACACTGTTTAGTAAACAAGATGAAGACGTTGATGTTTAGTAAACAAGATGAAGACAATGTTTAGTAAACAAGATGAAGACGTTGATGTTTAGTAAACAAGGTGAAGACGTTGATGTTTAGTAAACAAGATGAAGACAATGTTTAGTAAACAAGATGAAGACGTTGATGTTTAGTAAACAAGATGAAGACGTTGATGTTTAGTAAACAAGATGACGACGTTGATGTTTAGTAAACAAGATGAAGACGTTGATGTTTAGTAAATAAGATGAAGACGTTGATGTTTAGTAAACAAGATGAAGACGTTGATGTTTAGTAAACAAGATGAAGAAGTTGATATTTAGTAAACAAGAGGAAGACGTTGATGTTTAGTAAACAAGATGAAGATGTAGATGTTTAGTAAACAAGGTGAAGACGTTGATGTTTAGTTAACAAGATGAAGACGTTGATGTTTAGTAAACAAGATGAAGACGATGTTTTGTAAACAAGTTTAAGACGTTGATGTTTAGTAAACAAGATGAAGATGTAGATGTTTAGTAAACAAGATGAAGACGTTAATGTTTAGTAAACAAGATGAAGACGTTGATGTTTAGTGAACAAGATGAAGACAATGTTTAGTAAACAAGATGAAGACGTTGATGTTTAGTAAACAAAAGGAAGACGTTGATGTTTAGAAAACGAGATGAAGACAATGTTTAGTAAACAAGATGAAGACGTTGATGTTTAGTAAACAAGATGAAGACGTTGATGTTTAGTAAACAAGATGAAGACACTGTTTAGTAAACAAGATGAAGACGTTGATGTTTAGTAAACAAGATGAAGACAATGTTTAGTAAACAAGATGAAGACGTTGATGTTTAGTAAACAAGGTGAAGACGTTAATGTTTAGTAAACAAGATGACGACGTTGATGTTTAGTAAACAAGATGAAGATGTTGATGTTTAGTAAACAAGATGAAGACAATGTTTAGTGAACAAGATGAAGACGTTGATGTTTAGTAAACAAGATGAAGACGTTGATGTTTAGTAAACAAGATGAAGACAATGTTTAGTAAACAAGATGAAGACGTTGATGTTTAGTAAACAAGATGAAGACGTTGATGTTTAGTAAACAAGATGAAGACGTTGATGTTTAGTAAACAAGATGACGACGTTGATGTTTAGTAAACAAGATGAAGACTTTGATGTTTAGTAAACAAGAGGAAGACGTTGATGTTTAGTAAACAAGAGGAAGACGTTGATGTTTAGTAAACAAGATGAAGATGTAGATGTTTAGTAAACAAGATGACGACGTTGATGTTTAGTAAAAAAGATGAAGACGTTGACATTTAGTAAACAAGAGGAAGACGTTGATGTTTAGTAAACAAGAGGAAGACGTTGATGTTTAGTAAACAAGATGAAGATGTAGATGTTTAGTAAACAAGGTGAAGACGTTGATGTTTAGTAAACAAGATGAAGACGTTGATGTTTAGTAAACAAGATGAAGACGTTGATGTTTAGTGAACAAGAGGAAGACGTTGATGTTTAGTAAACAAGATGAAGACGTTGATGTTTAGTAAACAAGATGAAGACACTTTAGTAAACAAGGTGAAGACGTTAATGTTTAGTAAACAAGATGACGACGTTGATGTTTAGTAAACAAGATGAAGACGATGTTTAGTAAACAAGATGAAGACGTTGATGTTTAGTAAACAAGATGAAGACAATGTTTAGTAAACAAGATGAAGACATTGATGTTTAGTGAACAAGATGAAGACAATGTTTAGTAAACAAGATGAAGACGTTGATGTTTAGTGAACAAAAGGAAGACGTTGATGTTTAGTAAACAAAAGGAAGACGTTGATGTTTAGAAAACGAGATGAAGACAATGTTTAGTAAACAAGATGAAGACGTTGATGTTTAGTAAACAAGATGAAGACGTTGATGTTTAGTAAACAAGATGAAGACACTGTTTAGTAAACAAGATGAAGACGTTGATGTTTAGTAAACAAGATGAAGACAATGTTTAGTAAACAAGATGAAGACGTTGATGTTTAGTAAACAAGGTGAAGACGTTGATGTTTAGTAAACAAGATGAAGACAATGTTTAGTAAACAAGATGAAGACGTTGATGTTTAGTAAACAAGATGAAGACGTTGATGTTTAGTAAACAAGATGACGACGTTGATGTTTAGTAAACAAGATGAAGACGTTGATGTTTAGTAAATAAGATGAAGACGTTGATGTTTAGTAAACAAGATGAAGACGTTGATGTTTAGTAAACAAGATGAAGAAGTTGATATTTAGTAAACAAGAGGAAGACGTTGATGTTTAGTAAACAAGATGAAGATGTAGATGTTTAGTAAACAAGGTGAAGACGTTGATGTTTAGTTAACAAGATGAAGACGTTGATGTTTAGTAAACAAGATGAAGACGATGTTTTGTAAACAAGTTTAAGACGTTGATGTTTAGTAAACAAGATGAAGATGTAGATGTTTAGTAAACAAGATGAAGACGTTAATGTTTAGTAAACAAGATGAAGACGTTGATGTTTAGTGAACAAGATGAAGACAATGTTTAGTAAACAAGATGAAGACGTTGATGTTTAGTAAACAAAAGGAAGACGTTGATGTTTAGAAAACGAGATGAAGACAATGTTTAGTAAACAAGATGAAGACGTTGATGTTTAGTAAACAAGATGAAGACGTTGATGTTTAGTAAACAAGATGAAGACACTGTTTAGTAAACAAGATGAAGACGTTGATGTTTAGTAAACAAGATGAAGACAATGTTTAGTAAACAAGATGAAGACGTTGATGTTTAGTAAACAAGGTGAAGACGTTAATGTTTAGTAAACAAGATGACGACGTTGATGTTTAGTAAACAAGATGAAGATGTTGATGTTTAGTAAACAAGATGAAGACAATGTTTAGTGAACAAGATGAAGACGTTGATGTTTAGTAAACAAGATGAAGACGTTGATGTTTAGTAAACAAGATGAAGACAATGTTTAGTAAACAAGATGAAGACGTTGATGTTTAGTAAACAAGATGAAGACGTTGATGTTTAGTAAACAAGATGAAGACGTTGATGTTTAGTAAACAAGATGACGACGTTGATGTTTAGTAAACAAGATGAAGACTTTGATGTTTAGTAAACAAGAGGAAGACGTTGATGTTTAGTAAACAAGAGGAAGACGTTGATGTTTAGTAAACAAGATGAAGATGTAGATGTTTAGTAAACAAGATGACGACGTTGATGTTTAGTAAAAAAGATGAAGACGTTGACATTTAGTAAACAAGAGGAAGACGTTGATGTTTAGTAAACAAGAGGAAGACGTTGATGTTTAGTAAACAAGATGAAGATGTAGATGTTTAGTAAACAAGGTGAAGACGTTGATGTTTAGTAAACAAGATGAAGACGTTGATGTTTAGTAAACAAGATGAAGACGTTGATGTTTAGTGAACAAGAGGAAGACGTTGATGTTTAGTAAACAAGATGAAGACGTTGATGTTTAGTAAACAAGATGAAGACACTTTAGTAAACAAGGTGAAGACGTTAATGTTTAGTAAACAAGATGACGACGTTGATGTTTAGTAAACAAGATGAAGACGATGTTTAGTAAACAAGATGAAGACGTTGATGTTTAGTAAACAAGATGAAGACAATGTTTAGTAAACAAGATGAAGACATTGATGTTTAGTGAACAAGATGAAGACAATGTTTAGTAAACAAGATGAAGACGTTGATGTTTAGTGAACAAAAGGAAGACGTTAATGTTTAGTAAACAAGATGAAGACAATGTTTAGTAAACAAGATGAAGACGTTGATGTTTAGTAAACAAGATGACGACGTTGATGTTTAGTAAACAAGATGAAGACGTTGATGTTTAGTAAACAAGATGAAGACACTGTTTAGTAAACAAGGTGAAGACGTTAATGTTTAGTAAACAAGATGACGACGTTGATGTTTAGTAAACAAGATGAAGACGTTGATGTTTAGTAAATAAGATGAAGACGTTGATGTTTAGTAAACAAGATGAAGACGTTGATGTTTAGTAAACAAGAGGAAGACGTTGATGTTTAGTAAACAAGATGAAGACAATGTTTAGTAAACAAGATGAAGACGTTGATGTTTAGTAAACAAGGTGAAGACGATGTTTAGTAAACAAGATGACAACGTTGATGTTTAGTAAACAAGATGAAGACGTTGATGTTTAGTAAACAAGATGAAGACGTTGATGTTTAGTAAACAAGATGAAGACAATGTTTAGTAAACAAGATGAAGATATAAATGTTTAGTAAACAAGATGAAGACAATGTTTAGTAAACAAGATGAAGATATAAATCTTTAGTAAACAAGATGAAGACAATGTTTAGTAAACAAGATGAAGATATAAATCTTTAGTAAACAAGATGATGACAATGTTTAGTAAACAAGATGAAGATGTTGATGTTTAGTAAACAAGATGAAGACAATGTTTAGTAAACAAGATAGACGTTGATGTTTAGTAAACAAGATGAAGACAATGTTTAGTAAACAAGATGAAGACGTTGATGTTTAGTAAACAAGATGAAGACGTTGATGTTTAGTAAACAAGATGAAGACAATGTTTAGTAAACAAGATGAAGATATAAATCTTTAGTAAACAAGATGAAGACAATGTTTAGTAAACAAGATGAAGATATAAATCTTTAGTAAACAAGATGAAGACAATGTTTAGTAAACAAAATGAAGATATAAATCTTTAGTAAACAAGATGAAGACAATGTTTAGTAAACAAGATGAAGATGTTGATGTTTAGTAAACAAGAGGAAGACGTTGATGTTTAGTAAACAAGAGGAAGACGTTGATGTTTAGTAAACAAGATGAAGACGTTGATGTTTAGTAAACAAGATGAAGACAATGTTTAGTAAACAAGATAGACATTGATGTTTAGTGAACAAGATGAAGACGTTGATGTTTATTAAACAAGATGAAGACGTTGATGTTTAGTAAACAAGATGAAGACAATGTTTAGTAAACAAAATGAAGACGTTGATGTTTAGTAAACAAGATGAAGACGTTGATGTTTAGTAAACAAGATGAAGACGTTGATGTTTAGTAAACAAGATGAAGATGTAGATGTTTAGTAAACAAGATGAAGATGTAGATGTTTAGTAAACAAGATGAAGATGGTGATGTTTAGTAAACAAGATGAAGACGTTGATGTTTTGTAAACAAGTTTAAGACGTTGATGTTTAGTAAACAAGACGAAGACATTGATGTTTAGTAAACAAGAAGAAGTTGATGTTTAGTAAACAAGATGAAGATGTTGATGTTTAGTAAACAAGATGAAGACCATGTTTAGTAAACAAGATGAAGACGTTGATGTTTAGTAAACAAAAGGAAGACGTTGATGTTTAGTAAACAAGATGAAGACAATGTTTAGTAAACAAGATGAAGACGTTGATGTTTAGTAAACAAGATGAAGATGTTGATGTTTAGTAAACAAGATGAAGACACTGTTTAGTAAACAAGATGAAGATGTAGATGTTTAGTAAACAAGATGAAGACAATGTTTAGTAAACAAGATGAAGACGTTGATGTTTAGTAAACAAGATGAAGACACTGTTTAGTAAACAAGGTGAAGACGTTAATGTTTAGAAAACAAGGTGAAGACGTTAATGTTTAGTAAACAAGATGACGACGTTGATGTTTAGTAAACAAGATGAAGACGTTGATGTTTAGTAAACAAGATGAAGACAATGTTTAGTAAACAAGATGAAGACGTTGATGTTTAGTAAACAAGATGAAGACGTTGATGTTTAGTAAACAAAAGGAAGACGTTGATGTTTAGTAAACAAGATGAAGACAATGTTTAGTAAACAAGATGAAGACGTTGATGTTTAGTAAACAAGATGAAGACGTTGATGTTTAGTAAACAAGATGAAGATGTAGATGTTTAGTAAACAAGATGAAGACGTTGATGTTTAGTAAACAAGATGACGACGTTGATGTTTAGTAAACAAGATGAAGACGTTGATGTTTAGTAAACAAGATGACGACGTTGATGTTTAGTAAAAAAGATGAAGACGTCGATGTTTAGTAAACAAGATGAAGACGTTGATGTTTAGTAAATAAGATGAAGACGTCGATGTTTAGTAAACAAGATGAAGACGTTGATGTTTAGTGAACAAGAGGAAGACGTTGATGTTTAGTAAACAAGATGAAGACGTTGATGTTTAGTAAACAAGATGAAGACACTGTTTAGTAAACAAGGTGAAGACGTTAATGTTTAGTAAACAAGATGACGACGTTGATGTTTAGTAAACAAGATGAAGACGATGTTTAGTAAACAAGATGAAGACGTTGATGTTTAGTAAACAAGATGAAGACAATGTTTAGTAAACAAGATGAAGACGTTGATGTTTAGTAAACAAGATGAAGACGATGTTTAGTAAACAAGATGAAGACGTTGATGTTTAGTAAACAAGATGAAGACATTGATGTTTAGTAAACAAGATGAAGACGTTGATGTTTAGTAAACAAGATGAAGACGTTGATGTTTAGTAAACAAGATGAAGACAATGTTTAGTAAACAAGATGAAGATATAAATGTTTAGTAAACAAGATGAAGACAATGTTTAGTAAACAAGATGAAGATATAAATCTTTAGTAAACAAGATGAAGACAATGTTTAGTAAACAAGATGAAGATATAAATCTTTAGTAAACAAGATGATGACAATGTTTAGTAAACAAGATGAAGATGTTGATGTTTAGTAAACAAGATGAAGACAATGTTTAGTAAACAAGATAGACGTTGATGTTTAGTAAACAAGATGAAGACAATGTTTAGTAAACAAGATGAAGACGTTGATGTTTAGTAAACAAGATGAAGACGTTGATGTTTAGTAAACAAGATGAAGACAATGTTTAGTAAACAAGATGAAGATATAAATCTTTAGTAAACAAGATGAAGACAATGTTTAGTAAACAAGATGAAGATATAAATCTTTAGTAAACAAGATGAAGACAATGTTTAGTAAACAAAATGAAGATATAAATCTTTAGTAAACAAGATGAAGACAATGTTTAGTAAACAAGATGAAGATGTTGATGTTTAGTAAACAAGAGGAAGACGTTGATGTTTAGTAAACAAGAGGAAGACGTTGATGTTTAGTAAACAAGATGAAGACGTTGATGTTTAGTAAACAAGATGAAGACAGTGTTTAGTAAACAAGATAGACATTGATGTTTAGTGAACAAGATGAAGACGTTGATGTTTATTAAACAAGATGAAGACGTTGATGTTTAGTAAACAAGATGAAGACAATGTTTAGTAAACAAAATGAAGACGTTGATGTTTAGTAAACAAGATGAAGACGTTGATGTTTAGTAAACAAGATGAAGACGTTGATGTTTAGTAAACAAGATGAAGATGTAGATGTTTAGTAAACAAGATGAAGATGTAGATGTTTAGTAAACAAGATGAAGACGGTGATGTTTAGTAAACAAGATGAAGACGTTGATGTTTTGTAAACAAGTTTAAGACGTTGATGTTTAGTAAACAAGACGAAGACATTGATGTTTAGTAAACAAGAAGAAGTTGATGTTTAGTAAACAAGATGAAGATGTTGATGTTTAGTAAACAAGATGAAGACCATGTTTAGTAAACAAGATGAAGACGTTGATGTTTAGTAAACAAAAGGAAGACGTTGATGTTTAGTAAACAAGATGAAGACAATGTTTAGTAAACAAGATGAAGACGTTGATGTTTAGTAAACAAGATGAAGATGTAGATGTTTAGTAAACAAGATGAAGACAATGTTTAGTAAACAAGATGAAGACGTTGATGTTTAGTAAACAAGATGAAGACACTGTTTAGTAAACAAGGTGAAGACGTTAATGTTTAGAAAACAAGGTGAAGACGTTAATGTTTAGTAAACAAGATGACGACGTTGATGTTTAGTAAACAAGATGAAGACGTTGATGTTTAGTAAACAAGATGAAGACAATGTTTAGTAAACAAGATGAAGACGTTGATGTTTAGTAAACAAGATGAAGACGTTGATGTTTAGTAAACAAAAGGAAGACGTTGATGTTTAGTAAACAAGATGAAGACAATGTTTAGTAAACAAGATGAAGACGTTGATGTTTAGTAAACAAGATGAAGACGTTGATGTTTAGTAAACAAGATGAAGATGTAGATGTTTAGTAAACAAGATGAAGACGTTGATGTTTAGTAAACAAGATGACGACGTTGATGTTTAGTAAACAAGATGAAGACGTTGATGTTTAGTAAACAAGATGACGACGTTGATGTTTAGTAAAAAAGATGAAGACGTCGATGTTTAGTAAACAAGATGAAGACGTTGATGTTTAGTAAATAAGATGAAGACGTCGATGTTTAGTAAACAAGATGAAGACGTTGATGTTTAGTGAACAAGAGGAAGACGTTGATGTTTAGTAAACAAGATGAAGACGTTGATGTTTAGTAAACAAGATGAAGACACTGTTTAGTAAACAAGGTGAAGACGTTAATGTTTAGTAAACAAGATGACGACGTTGATGTTTAGTAAACAAGATGAAGACGATGTTTAGTAAACAAGATGAAGACGTTGATGTTTAGTAAACAAGATGAAGACAATGTTTAGTAAACAAGATGAAGACATTGATGTTTAGTAAACAAGATGAAGACAATGTTTAGTAAACAAGATGAAGACGTTGATGTTTAGTAAACAAGATGAAGACGATGTTTAGTAAACAAGATGAAGACGTTGATGTTTAGTAAACAAGATGAAGACATTGATGTTTAGTAAACAAGATGAAGACAATGTTTAGTAAACAAGATGAAGACGTTGATGTTTAGTGAACAAAAGGAAGACGTTGATGTTTAGTAAACAAGATGAAGACAATGTTTAGTAAACAAGATGAAGACGTTGATGTTTAGTAAACAAGATGACGACGTTGATGTTTAGTAAACAAGATGAAGACGTTGATGTTTAGTAAATAAGATGAAGACGTTGATGTTTAGTAAACAAGATGAAGACGTTGATGTTTAGTAAACAAGAGGAAGACGTTGATGTTTAGTAAACAAGATGAAGACAATGTTTAGTAAACAAGATGAAGACGTTGATGTTTAGTAAACAAGGTGAAGACGATGTTTAGTAAACAAGATGACAACGTTGATGTTTAGTAAACAAGATGAAGACGTTGATGTTTAGTAAACAAGATGAAGACGTTGATGTTTAGTAAACAAGATGAAGACAATGTTTAGTAAACAAGATGAAGATATAAATGTTTAGTAAACAAGATGAAGACAACGTTTAGCAAACAAGATGAAGATATAAATCTTTAGTAAACAAGATGAAGACAATGTTTAGTAAACAAGATGAAGATATAAATCTTTAGTAAACAAGATGATGACAATGTTTAGTAAACAAGATGAAGATGTTGATGTTTAGTAAACAAGATGAAGATGTTGATGTTTAGTAAACAAGATGAAGACAATGTTTAGTGAACAAGATAGACGTTGATGTTTAGTAAACAAGATGAAGACAATGTTTAGTAAACAAGATAGACGTTGATGTTTAGTAAACAAGATGAAGACAATGTTTAGTAAACAAGATGAAGATATAAATCTTTAGTAAACAAGATGAAGACAATGTTTAGTAAACAAGATGAAGATATAAATCTTTAGTAAACAAGATGAAGACAATGTTTAGTAAACAAGATGAAGATGTTGATGTTTAGTAAACAAGAGGAAGACGTTGATGTTTAGTAAACAAGAGGAAGACGTTGATGTTTAGTAAACAAGATGAAGACGTTGATGTTTAGTAAACAAGATGAAGACAATGTTTAGTAAACAAGATAGACATTGATGTTTAGTGAACAAGATGAAGACGTTGATGTTTAGTAAACAAGATGAAGACGTTGATGTTTAGTAAACAAGATGAAGACAATGTTTAGTAAGCAAAATGAAGACGTTGATGTTTAGTAAACAAGATGAAGACGTTGATGTTTAGTAAACAAGATGAAGACGTTGATGTTTAGTAAACAAGATGAAGATGTAGATGTTTAGTAAACAAGATGAAGATGTAGATGTTTAGTAAACAAGATGAAGACGTTGATGTTTAGTAAACAAGATGAAGACGTTGATGTTTTGTAAACAAGTTTAAGACGTTGATGTTTAGTAAACAAGACGAAGACATTGATGTTTAGTAAACAAGATGAAGATGTAGATGTTTAGTAAACAAGATGAAGACGTTAATGTTTAGTAAACAAGATGAAGACGTTGATGTTTAGTGAACAAGATGAAGACAATGTTTAGTAAACAAGATGAAGACGTTGATGTTTAGTAAACAAAAGGAAGACGTTGATGTTTAGAAAACGAGATGAAGACAATGTTTAGTAAACAAGATGAAGACGTTGATGTTTAGAAAACAAGATGAAGACGTTGATGTTTAGTAAACAAGATGAAGACAATGTTTAGTAAACAAGATGAAGACGTTGATGTTTAGTAAACAAGGTGAAGACGTTGATGTTTAGTAAACAAGATGAAGACAATGTTTAGTAAACAAGATGAAGACGTTGATGTTTAGTAAACAAGATGAAGACGTTGATGTTTAGTAAACAAGATGACGACGTTGATGTTTAGTAAACAAGATGAAGACGTTGATGTTTAGTAAATAAGATGAAGACGTTGATGTTTAGTAAACAAGATGAAGACGTTGATGTTTAGTAAACAAGATGAAGACGTTGATATTTAGTAAACAAGAGGAAGACGTTGATGTTTAGTAAACAAGAGGAAGACGTTGATGTTTAGTAAACAAGATGAAGATGTAGATGTTTAGTAAACAAGGTGAAGACGTTGATGTTTAGTTAACAAGATGAAGACGTTGATGTTTAGTAAACAAGATGAAGACGATGTTTTGTAAACAAGTTTAAGACGTTGATGTTTAGTAAACAAGATGAAGATGTAGATGTTTAGTAAACAAGAAGAAGTTGATGTTTAGTAAACAAGATGAAGATGTTGATGTTTAGTAAACAAGATGAAGACCATGTTTAGTAAACAAGATGAAGACGTTGATGTTTAGTAAACAAAAGGAAGACGTTGATGTTTAGTAAACAAGATGAAGACAATGTTTAGTAAACAAGATGAAGACGTTGATGTTTAGTAAACAAGATGAAGATGTTGATGTTTAGTAAACAAGATGAAGACACTGTTTAGTAACCAAGATGAAGATGTAGATGTTTAGTAAACAAGATGAAGACAATGTTTAGTAAACAAGATGAAGACGTTGATGTTTAGTAAACAAGATGAAGACACTGTTTAGTAAACAAGGTGAAGACGTTAATGTTTAGTAAACAAGGTGAAGACGTTAATGTTTAGTAAACAAGATGACGACGTTGATGTTTAGTAAACAAGATGAAGACGTTGATGTTTAGTAAACAAGATGAAGACAATGTTTAGTAAACAAGATGAAGATATAAATCTTTAGTAAACAAGATGAAGACAATGTTTAGTAAACAAGATGAAGATATAAATCTTTAGTAAACAAGATGAAGACAATGTTTAGTAAACAAAATGAAGATATAAATCTTTAGTAAACAAGATGAAGACAATGTTTAGTAAACAAGATGAAGATGTTGATGTTTAGTAAACAAGAGGAAGACGTTGATGTTTAGTAAACAAGAGGAAGACGTTGATGTTTAGTAAACAAGATGAAGACGTTGATGTTTAGTAAACAAGATGAAGACAATGTTTAGTAAACAAGATAGACATTGATGTTTAGTGAACAAGATGAAGACGTTGATGTTTAGTAAACAAGATGAAGACGTTGATGTTTAGTAAACAAGATGAAGACAATGTTTAGTAAACAAAATGAAGACGTTGATGTTTAGTAAACAAGATGAAGACGTTGATGTTTAGTAAACAAGATGAAGACGTTGATGTTTAGTAAACAAGATGAAGATGTAGATGTTTAGTAAACAAGATGAAGATGTAGATGTTTAGTAAACAAGATGAAGACGGTGATGTTTAGTAAACAAGATGAAGACGTTGATGTTTTGTAAACAAGTTTAAGACGTTGATGTTTAGTAAACAAGACGAAGACATTGATGTTTAGTAAACAAGAAGAAGTTGATGTTTAGTAAACAAGATGAAGATGTTGATGTTTAGTAAACAAGATGAAGACCATGTTTAGTAAACAAGATGAAGACGTTGATGTTTAGTAAACAAAAGGAAGACGTTGATGTTTAGTAAACAAGATGAAGACAATGTTTAGTAAACAAGATGAAGACGTTGATGTTTAGTAAACAAGATGAAGATGTTGATGTTTAGTAAACAAGATGAAGACACTGTTTAGTAAACAAGATGAAGATGTAGATGTTTAGTAAACAAGATGAAGACAATGTTTAGTAAACAAGATGAAGACGTTGATGTTTAGTAAACAAGATGAAGACACTGTTTAGTAAACAAGGTGAAGACGTTAATGTTTAGAAAACAAGGTGAAGACGTTAATGTTTAGTAAACAAGATGACGACGTTGATGTTTAGTAAACAAGATGAAGACGTTGATGTTTAGTAAACAAGATGAAGACAATGTTTAGTAAACAAGATGAAGACGTTGATGTTTAGTAAACAAGATGAAGACGTTGATGTTTAGTAAACAAAAGGAAGACGTTGATGTTTAGTAAACAAGATGAAGACAATGTTTAGTAAACAAGATGAAGACGTTGATGTTTAGTAAACAAGATGAAGACGTTGATGTTTAGTAAACAAGATGAAGATGTAGATGTTTAGTAAACAAGATGAAGACGTTGATGTTTAGTAAACAAGATGACGACGTTGATGTTTAGTAAACAAGATGAAGACGTTGATGTTTAGTAAACAAGATGACGACGTTGATGTTTAGTAAACAAGATGAAGACGTTGATGTTTAGTAAACAAGATGAAGACGTTGATGTTTAGTAAATAAGATGAAGACGTCGATGTTTAGTAAACAAGATGAAGACGTTGATGTTTAGTAAACAAGAGGAAGACGTTGATGTTTAGTAAACAAGATGAAGACGTTGATGTTTAGTAAACAAGATGAAGACACTGTTTAGTAAACAAGGTGAAGACGTTAATGTTTAGTAAACAAGATGACGACGTTGATGTTTAGTAAACAAGATGAAGACGATGTTTAGTAAACAAGATGAAGACGTTGATGTTTAGTAAACAAGATGAAGACAATGTTTAGTAAACAAGATGAAGACATTGATGTTTAGTAAACAAGATGAAGACAATGTTTAGTAAACAAGATGAAGACGTTGATGTTTAGTAAACAAGATGAAGACGATGTTTAGTAAACAAGATGAAGACGTTGATGTTTAGTAAACAAGATGAAGACATTGATGTTTAGTAAACAAGATGAAGACAATGTTTAGTAAACAAGATGAAGACGTTGATGTTTAGTGAACAAAAGGAAGACGTTGATGTTTAGTAAACAAGATGAAGACAATGTTTAGTAAACAAGATGAAGACGTTGATGTTTAGTAAACAAGATGACGACGTTGATGTTTAGTAAACAAGATGAAGACGTTGATGTTTAGTAAATAAGATGAAGACGTTGATGTTTAGTAAACAAGATGAAGACGTTGATGTTTAGTAAACAAGAGGAAGACGTTGATGTTTAGTAAACAAGATGAAGACAATGTTTAGTAAACAAGATGAAGACGTTGATGTTTAGTAAACAAGGTGAAGACGATGTTTAGTAAACAAGATGACAACGTTGATGTTTAGTAAACAAGATGAAGACGTTGATGTTTAGTAAACAAGATGAAGACGTTGATGTTTAGTAAACAAGATGAAGACAATGTTTAGTAAACAAGATGAAGATATAAATGTTTAGTAAACAAGATGAAGACAATGTTTAGTAAACAAGATGAAGATATAAATCTTTAGTAAACAAGATGAAGACAATGTTTAGTAAACAAGATGAAGATATAAATCTTTAGTAAACAAGATGATGACAATGTTTAGTAAACAAGATGAAGATGTTGATGTTTAGTAAACAAGATGAAGATGTTGATGTTTAGTAAACAAGATGAAGACAATGTTTAGTAAACAAGATAGACGTTGATGTTTAGTAAACAAGATGAAGACAATGTTTAGTAAACAAGATAGACGTTGATGTTTAGTAAACAAGATGAAGACAATGTTTAGTAAACAAGATGAAGATATAAATCTTTAGTAAACAAGATGAAGACAATGTTTAGTAAACAAGATGAAGATATAAATCTTTAGTAAACAAGATGAAGACAATGTTTAGTAAACAAGATGAAGATGTTGATGTTTAGTAAACAAGAGGAAGACGTTGATGTTTAGTAAACAAGAGGAAGACGTTGATGTTTAGTAAACAAGATGAAGACGTTGATGTTTAGTAAACAAGATGAAGACAATGTTTAGTAAACAAGATAGACATTGATGTTTAGTGAACAAGATGAAGACGTTGATGTTTAGTAAACAAGATGAAGACGTTGATGTTTAGTAAACAAGATGAAGACAATGTTTAGTAAGCAAAATGAAGACGTTGATGTTTAGTAAACAAGATGAAGACGTTAATGTTTAGTAAACAAGATGAAGACGTTGATGTTTAGTGAACAAGATGAAGACAATGTTTAGTAAACAAGATGAAGACGTTGATGTTTAGTAAACAAAAGGAAGACGTTGATGTTTAGAAAACGAGATGAAGACAATGTTTAGTAAACAAGATGAAGACGTTGATGTTTAGAAAACAAGATGAAGACGTTGATGTTTAGTAAACAAGATGAAGACACTGTTTAGTAAACAAGATGAAGACGTTGATGTTTAGTAAACAAGATGAAGACAATGTTTAGTAAACAAGATGAAGACGTTGATGTTTAGTAAACAAGGTGAAGACGTTGATGTTTAGTAAACAAGATGAAGACAATGTTAAGTAAACAAGATGAAGACGTTGATGTTTAGTAAACAAGATGAAGACGTTGATGTTTAGTAAACAAGATGACGACGTTGATGTTTAGTAAACAAGATGAAGACGTTGATGTTTAGTAAATAAGATGAAGACGTTGATGTTTAGTAAACAAGATGAAGACGTTGATGTTTAGTAAACAAGATGAAGACGTTGATATTTAGTAAACAAGAGGAAGACGTTGATGTTTAGTAAACAAGAGGAAGACGTTGATGTTTAGTAAACAAGATGAAGATGTAGATGTTTAGTAAACAAGGTGAAGACGTTGATGTTTAGTTAACAAGATGAAGACGTTGATGTTTAGTAAACAAGATGAAGACGATGTTTTGTAAACAAGTTTAAGACGTTGATGTTTAGTAAACAAGATGAAGATGTAGATGTTTAGTAAACAAGAAGAAGTTGATGTTTAGTAAACAAGATGAAGATGTTGATGTTTAGTAAACAAGATGAAGACCATGTTTAGTAAACAAGATGAAGACGTTGATGTTTAGTAAACAAAAGGAAGACGTTGATGTTTAGTAAACAAGATGAAGACAATGTTTAGTAAACAAGATGAAGACGTTGATGTTTAGTAAACAAGATGAAGATGTTGATGTTTAGTAAACAAGATGAAGACACTGTTTAGTAAACAAGATGAAGATGTAGATGTTTAGTAAACAAGATGAAGACAATGTTTAGTAAACAAGATGAAGACGTTGATGTTTAGTAAACAAGATGAAGACACTGTTTAGTAAACAAGGTGAAGACGTTAATGTTTAGTAAACAAGGTGAAGACGTTAATGTTTAGTAAACAAGATGACGACGTTGATGTTTAGTAAACAAGATGAAGACGTTGATGTTTAGTAAACAAGATGAAGACAATGTTTAGTAAACAAGATGAAGACGTTGATGTTTAGTAAACAAGATGAAGACGTTGATGTTTAGTAAACAAAAGGAAGACGTTGATGTTTAGTAAACAAGATGAAGACAATGTTTAGTAAACAAGATGAAGACGTTGATGTTTAGTAAACAAGATGAAGACGTTGATGTTTAGTAAACAAGATGAAGATGTAGATGTTTAGTAAACAAGATGAAGACGTTGATGTTTAGTAAACAAGATGACGACGTTGATGTTTAGTAAACAAGATGAAGACGTTGATGTTTAGTAAACAAGATGACGACGTTGATGTTTAGTAAACAAGATGAAGACGTTGATGTTTAGTAAACAAGATGAAGACGTTGATGTTTAGTGAACAAGATGAAGACAATGTTTAGTAAACAAGATGAAGACGTTGATGTTTAGTAAACAAAAGGAAGACGTTGATGTTTAGAAAACGAGATGAAGACAATGTTTAGTAAACAAGATGAAGACGTTGATGTTTAGTAAACAAGATGAAGACGTTGATGTTTAGTAAACAAGATGAAGACGTTGATATTTAGTGAACAAGAGGAAGACGTTGATGTTTAGTAAACAAGAGGAAGACGTTGATGTTTAGTAAACAAGATGAAGATGTAGATGTTTAGTAAACAAGGTGAAGATGTTGATGTTTAGTTAACAAGATGAAGACGTTGATGTTTAGTAAACAAGATGAAGACGATGTTTTGTAAACAAGTTTAAGACGTTGATGTTTAGTAAACAAGATGAAGATGTAGATGTTTAGTAAACAAGAAGAAGTTGATGTTTAGTAAACAAGATGAAGATGTTGATGTTTAGTAAACAAGATGAAGACCATGTTTAGTAAACAAGATGAAGACGTTGATGTTTAGTAAACAAAAGGAAGACGTTGATGTTTAGTAAACAAGATGAAGACAATGTTTAGTAAACAAGATGAAGACGTTGATGTTTAGTAAACAAGATGAAGATGTTGATGTTTAGTAAACAAGATGAAGACACTGTTTAGTAAACAAGATGAAGATGTAGATGTTTAGTAAACAAGATGAAGACAATGTTTAGTAAACAAGATGAAGACGTTGATGTTTAGTAAACAAGATGAAGACACTGTTTAGTAAACAAGGTGAAGACGTTAATGTTTAGTAAACAAGGTGAAGACGTTAATGTTTAGTAAACAAGATGACGACGTTGATGTTTAGTAAACAAGATGAAGACGTTGATGTTTAGTAAACAAGATGAAGACAATGTTTAGTGAACAAGATGAAGACGTTGATGTTTAGTAAACAAGATGAAGACGTTGATGTTTAGTAAAACAAAAGGAAGACGTTGATGTTTAGTAAACAAGATGAAGACAATGTTTAGTAAACAAGATGAAGACGTTGATGTTTAGTAAACAAGGTGAAGACGTTGATGTTTAGTAAACAAGATGAAGACAATGTTTAGTAAACAAGATGAAGACGTTGATGTTTAGTAAACAAGATGACGACGTTGATGTTTAGTAAACAAGATGAAGACGTTGATGTTTAGTAAACAAGATGACGACGTTGATGTTTAGTAAACAAGATGAAGACGTTGATGTTTAGTAAACAAGATGAAGACGTTGATGTTTAGTAAATAAGATGAAGACGTCGATGTTTAGTAAACAAGATGAAGACGTTGATGTTTAGTGAACAAGAGGAAGACGTTGATGTTTAGTAAACAAGATGAAGACGTTGATGTTTAGTAAACAAGATGAAGACACTGTTTAGTAAACAAGGTGAAGACGTTAATGTTTAGTAAACAAGATGACGACGTTGATGTTTAGTAAACAAGATGAAGACGATGTTTAGTAAACAAGATGAAGACGTTGATGTTTAGTAAACAAGATGAAGACAATGTTTAGTAAACAAGATGAAGACATTGATGTTTAGTAAACAAGATGAAGACAATGTTTAGTAAACAAGATGAAGACGTTGATGTTTAGTGAACAAAAGGAAGACGTTGATGTTTAGTAAACAAGATGAAGACAATGTTTAGTAAACAAGATGACGACGTTGATGTTTAGTAAACAAGATGAAGACGTTGATGTTTAGTAAACAAGTTTAAGACGTTGATGTTTAGTAAACAAGACGAAGACATTGATGTTTAGTAAACAAGATGAAGATGTAGATGTTTAGTAAACAAGATGAAGACGTTAATGTTTAGTAAACAAGATGAAGACGTTGATGTTTAGTGAACAAGATGAAGACAATGTTTAGTAAACAAGATGAAGACGTTGATGTTTAGTAAACAAAAGGAAGACGTTGATGTTTAGAAAACGAGATGAAGACAATGTTTAGTAAACAAGATGAAGACGTTGATGTTTAGTAAACAAGATGAAGACGTTGATGTTTAGTAAACAAGATGAAGACACTGTTTAGTAAACAAGATGAAGACGTTGATGTTTAGTAAACAAGATGAAGACAATGTTTAGTAAACAAGATGAAGACGTTGATGTTTAGTAAACAAGGTGAAGACGATGTTTAGTAAACAAGATGAAGACAATGTTTAGTAAACAAGATGAAGACGTTGATGTTTAGTAAACAAGATGAAGACGTTGATGTTTAGTAAACAAGATGACGACGTTGATGTTTAGTAAACAAGATGAAGACGTTGATGTTTAGTAAATAAGATGAAGACGTTGATGTTTAGTAAACAAGATGAAGACGTTGATGTTTAGTAAACAAGATGAAGAAGTTGATATTTAGTAAACAAGAGGAAGACGTTGATGTTTAGTAAACAAGAGGAAGACGTTGATGTTTAGTAAACAAGATGAAGATGTAGATGTTTAGTAAACAAGGTGAAGACGTTGATGTTTAGTTAACAAGATGAAGACGTTGATGTTTAGTAAACAAGATGAAGACGATGTTTTGTAAACAAGTTTAAGACGTTGATGTTTAGTAAACAAGATGAAGATGTAGATGTTTAGTAAACAAGAAGAAGTTGATGTTTAGTAAACAAGATGAAGATGTTGATGTTTAGTAAACAAGATGAAGACCATGTTTAGTAAACAAGATGAAGACGTTGATGTTTAGTAAACAAAAGGAAGACGTTGATGTTTAGTAAACAAGATGAAGACAATGTTTAGTAAAAAAGGATGAAGACGTTGATGTTTAGTAAACAAGATGAAGATGTTGATGTTTAGTAAACAAGATGAAGACACTGTTTAGTAAACAAGATGAAGATGTAGATGTTTAGTAAACAAGATGAAGACAATGTTTAGTAAACAAGATGAAGACGTTGATGTTTAGTAAACAAGATGAAGACACTGTTTAGTAAACAAGGTGAAGACGTTAATGTTTAGTAAACAAGGTGAAGACGTTAATGTTTAGTAAACAAGATGACGACGTTGATGTTTAGTAAACAAGATGAAGACGTTGATGTTTAGTAAACAAGATGAAGACAATGTTTAGTAAACAAGATGAAGACGTTGATGTTTAGTAAACAAGATGAAGACGTTGATGTTTAGTAAACAAAAGGAAGACGTTGATGTTTAGTAAACAAGATGAAGACAATGTTTAGTAAACAAGATGAAGACGTTGATGTTTAGTAAACAAGATGAAGACGTTGATGTTTAGTAAACAAGATGAAGATGTAGATGTTTAGTAAACAAGATGAAGACGTTGATGTTTAGTAAACAAGATGACGACGTTGATGTTTAGTAAACAAGATGAAGACGTTGATGTTTAGTAAACAAGATGACGACGTTGATGTTTAGTAAACAAGATGAAGACGTTGATGTTTAGTAAACAAGATGAAGACGTTGATGTTTAGTAAATAAGATGAAGACGTCGATGTTTAGTAAACAAGATGAAGACGTTGATGTTTAGTGAACAAGAGGAAGACGTTGATGTTTAGTAAACAAGATGAAGACGTTGATGTTTAGTAAACAAGATGAAGACACTGTTTAGTAAACAAGGTGAAGACGTTAATGTTTAGTAAACAAGATGACGACGTTGATGTTTAGTAAACAAGATGAAGACGATGTTTAGTAAACAAGATGAAGACGTTGATGTTTAGTAAACAAGATGAAGACATTGATGTTTAGTAAACAAGATGAAGACAATGTTTAGTAAACAAGATGAAGACGTTGATGTTTAGTGAACAAAAGGAAGACGTTGATGTTTAGTAAACAAGATGAAGACAATGTTTAGTAAACAAGATGACGACGTTGATGTTTAGTAAACAAGATGAAGACGTTGATGTTTAGTAAATAAGATGAAGACGTTGATGTTTAGTAAACAAGATGAAGACGTTGATGTTTAGTAAACAAGAGGAAGACGTTGATGTTTAGTAAACAAGATGATGACGTTGATGTTTAGTAAACAAGATGAAGACGTTGATGTTTAGTAAACAAGATGACGACGTTGATGTTTAGTAAACAAGATGAAGACGTTGATGTTTAGTAAATAAGATGAAGACGTTGATGTTTAGTAAACAAGATGAAGACGTTGATGTTTAGTAAACAAGGTGAAGACGATGTTTAGTAAACAAGATGACGACGTTGATGTTTAGTAAACAAGATGAAGACGTTGATGTTTAGTAAACAAGATGAAGACAATGTTTAGTAAACAAGATGAAGATATAAATGTTTAGTAAACAAGATGAAGACAATGTTTAGTAAACAAGATGAAGATATAAATCTTTAGTAAACAAGATGAAGACAATGTTTAGTAAACAAGATGAAGATGTTGATGTTTAGTAAACAAGATGAAGACGTTGATGTTTAGTAAACAAGATGAAGACAATGTTTAGTAAACAAGATAGACGTTGATGTTTAGTAAACAAGATGAAGACAATGTTTAGTAAACAAGATGAAGACGTTGATGTTTAGTAAACAAGATGAAGACGTTGATGTTTAGTAAACAAGATGAAGACAATGTTTAGTAAACAAGATAGACGTTGATGTTTAGTAAACAAGATGAAGACAATGTTTAGTAAACAAGATGAAGATATAAATCTTTAGTAAACAAGATGACGACAATGTTTAGTAAACAAGATGAAGATATAAATCTTTAGTAAACAAGATGAAGACAATGTTTAGTAAACAAGATGAAGACGTTGATGTTTAGTAAACAAGAGGAAGACGTTGATGTTTAGTAAACAAGAGGAAGACGTTGATGTTTAGTAAACAAAAGGAAGACGTTGATGTTTAGTAAACAAGATGAAGACAATGTTTAGTAAACAAGATGAAGACGTTGATGTTTAGTAAACAAGATGAAGACGTTGATGTTTAGTAAACAAGATGAAGATGTAGATGTTTAGTGAACAAGATGAAGACGTTGATGTTTAGTAAACAAGATGACGACGTTGATGTTTAGTAAACAAGATGAAGACGTTGATGTTTAGTAAACAAGATGACGACGTTGATGTTTAGTAAACAAGATGAAGACGTTGATGTTTAGTAAACAAGATGACGACGTTGATGTTTAGTAAACAAGATGACGACGTTGATGTTTAGTAAACAAGATGAAGACGTTGATGTTTAGTAAATAAGATGAAGACGTCGATGTTTAGTAAACAAGATGAAGACGTTGATGTTTAGTGAACAAGAGGAAGACGTTGATGTTTAGTAAACAAGATGAAGACACTGTTTAGTAAACAAGGTGAAGACGTTAATGTTTAGTAAACAAGATGACGACGTTGATGTTTAGTAAACAAGATGAAGACGATGTTTAGTAAACAAGATGAAGACGTTGATGTTTAGTAAACAAGATGAAGACAATGTTTAGTAAACAAGATGAAGACATTGATGTTTAGTAAACAAGATGAAGACAATGTTTAGTAAACAAGATGAAGACGTTGATGTTTAGTGAACAAAAGGAAGACGTTGATGTTTAGTAAACAAGATGAAGACAATGTTTAGTAAACAAGATGAAGACGTTGATGTTTAGTAAACAAGATGACGACGTTGATGTTTAGTAAACAAGATGAAGGCGTTGATGTTTAGTAAATAAGATGAAGACGTTGATGTTTAGTAAACAAGATGAAGACGTTGATGTTTAGTAAACAAGAGGAAGACGTTGATGTTTAGTAAACAAGATGAAGACAATGTTTAGTAAACAAGATGAAGACATTGATGTTTAGTAAACAAGATGAAGACAATGTTTAGTGAACAAGATGAAGACGTTGATGTTTAGTAAACAAAAGGAAGACGTTGATGTTTAGTAAACAAGATGAAGACAATGTTTAGTAAACAAGATGAAGACGTTGATGTTTAGTAAACAAGATGACGACGTTGATGTTTAGTAAACAAGATGAAGACGTTGATGTTTAGTAAATAAGATGAAGACGTTGATGTTTAGTAAACAAGATGAAGACGTTGATGTTTAGTAAACAAGGTGAAGACGATGTTTAGTAAACAAGATGACGACGTTGATGTTTAGTAAACAAGATGAAGACGTTGATGTTTAGTAAACAAGATGAAGACGTTGATGTTTAGTAAACAAGATGAAGACAATGTTTAGTAAACAAGATGAAGATATAAATGTTTAGTAAACAAGATGAAGACAATGTTTAGTAAACAAGATGAAGATATAAATCTTTAGTAAACAAGATGAAGACAATGTTTAGTAAACAAGATGAAGATGTTGATGTTTAGTAAACAAGATGAAGACGTTGATGTTTAGTAAACAAGATGAAGGCAATGTTTAGTAAACCAGATAGACGTTGATGTTTAGTAAACAAGATGAAGACAATGTTTAGTAAACAAGATGAAGACGTTGATGTTTAGTAAACAAGATGAAGACGTTGATGTTTAGTAAACAAGATGAAGACAATGTTTAGTAAACAAGATAGACGTTGATGTTTAGTAAACAAGATGAAGACAATGTTTAGTAAACAAGATGAAGATATAAATCTTTAGTAAACAAGATGAAGACAATGTTTAGTAAACAAGATGAAGATATAAATCTTTAGTAAACAAGATGAAGACAATGTTTAGTAAACAAGATGAAGACGTTGATGTTTAGTAAACAAGAGGAAGACGTTGATGTTTAGTAAACAAGAGGAAGACGTTGATGTTTAGTAAACAAAAGGAAGACGTTGATGTTTAGTAAACAAGATGAAGACAATGTTTAGTAAACAAGATGAAGACGTTGATGTTTAGTAAACAAGATGAAGACGTTGATGTTTAGTAAACAAGATGAAGATGTAGATGTTTAGTGAACAAGATGAAGACGTTGATGTTTAGTAAACAAGATGACGACGTTGATGTTTAGTAAACAAGATGAAGACGTTGATGTTTAGTAAACAAGATGACGACGTTGATGTTTAGTAAACAAGATGAAGACGTTGATGTTTAGTAAACAAGATGACGACGTTGATGTTTAGTAAACAAGATGACGACGTTGATGTTTAGTAAACAAGATGAAGACGTTGATGTTTAGTAAATAAGATGAAGACGTCGATGTTTAGTAAACAAGATGAAGACGTTGATGTTTAGTGAACAAGAGGAAGACGTTGATGTTTAGTAAACAAGATGAAGACACTGTTTAGTAAACAAGGTGAAGACGTTAATGTTTAGTAAACAAGATGACGACGTTAATGTTTAGTAAACAAGATGAAGACGATGTTTAGTAAACAAGATGAAGACGTTGATGTTTAGTAAACAAGATGAAGACAATGTTTAGTAAACAAGATGAAGACATTGATGTTTAGTAAACAAGATGAAGACAATGTTTAGTAAACAAGATGAAGACGTTGATGTTTAGTGAACAAAAGGAAGACGTTGATGTTTAGTAAACAAGATGAAGACAATGTTTAGTAAACAAGATGAAGACGTTGATGTTTAGTAAACAAGATGACGACGTTGATGTTTAGTAAACAAGATGAAGACGTTGATGTTTAGTAAATAAGATGAAGACGTTGATGTTTAGTAAACAAGATGAAGACGTTGATGTTTAGTGAACAAGAGGAAGACGTTGATGTTTAGTAAACAAGATGAAGACAAATTTTAGTAAACAAGATGAAGATATAAATGTTTAGTAAACAAGATGAAGACAATGTTTAGTAAACAAGATGAAGATATAAATCTTTAGTAAACAAGATGAAGACAATGTTTAGTAAAATAGATGAAGATATAAATCTTTAGTAAACAAGATGAAGACAATGTTTAGTAAACAAGATGAAGATGTTGATGTTTAGTAAACAAGATGAAGACGTTGATGTTTAGTAAACAAGATGAAGACAATGTTTAGTAAACAAGATAGACGTTGATGTTTAGTAAACAAGATGTAGACAATGTTTAGTAAACAAGATGAAGACGTTGATGTTTAGTAAACAAGATGAAGACGTTGATGTTTAGTAAACAAGATGAAGACAATGTTTAGTAAACAAGATAGACGTTGATGTTTAGTAAACAAGATGAAGACAATGTTTAGTAAACAAGATGAAGATATAAATCTTTAGTAAACAAGATGAAGACAATGTTTAGTAAACAAGATGAAGATATAAATCTTTAGTAAACAAGATGAAGACAATGTTTAGTAAACAAGATGAAGATGTTGATGTTTAGTAAACAAGAGGAAGACGTTGATGTTTAGTAAACAAGAGGAAGACGTTGATGTTTAGTAAACAAAAGGAAGACGTTGATGTTTAGTAAACAAGATGAAGACAATGTTTAGTAAACAAGATGAAGACGTTGATGTTTAGTAAACAAGATGAAGACGTTGATGTTTAGTAAACAAGATGAAGATGTAGATGTTTAGTTAACAAGATGAAGACGTTGATGTTTAGTAAACAAGATGACGACGTTGATGTTTAGTAAACAAGATGAAGACGTTGATGTTTAGTAAATAAGATGAAGACGTCGATGTTTAGTAAAAAAGATGAAGACGTTGATGTTTAGTGAACAAGAGGAAGACGTTGATGTTTAGTAAACAAGATGAAGACGTTGATGTTTAGTAAACAAGATGAAGATGTAGATGTTTAGTTAACAAGATGAAGACGTTGATGTTTAGTAAATAAGATGAAGACGTCGATGTTTAGTAAACAAGATGAAGACAATGTTTAGTAAACAAGATGAAGACGTTGATGTTTAGTAAACAAGATGAAGACACTGTTTAGTAAACAAGGTGAAGACGTTAATGTTTAGTAAACAAGGTGAAGACGTTAATGTTTAGTAAACAAGATGACGACGTTGATGTTTAGTAAACAAGATGAAGACGTTGATGTTTAGTAAACAAGATGAAGACAATGTTTAGTAAACAAGATGAAGACGTTGATGTTTAGTAAACAAGATGAAGACGTTGATGTTTAGTAAACAAAAGGAAGACGTTGATGTTTAGTAAACAAGATGAAGACAATGTTTAGTAAACAAGATGAAGACGTTGATGTTTAGTAAACAAGATGAAGACGTTGATGTTTAGTAAACAAGATGAAGATGTAGATGTTTAGTAAACAAGATGAAGACGTTGATGTTTAGTAAACAAGATGACGACGTTGATGTTTAGTAAACAAGATGAAGACGTTGATGTTTAGTAAACAAGATGACGACGTTGATGTTTAGTAAACAAGATGAAGACGTTGATGTTTAGTAAACAAGATGAAGACGTTGATGTTTAGTAAATAAGATGAAGACGTCGATGTTTAGTAAACAAGATGAAGACGTTGATGTTTAGTGAACAAGAGGAAGACGTTGATGTTTAGTAAACAAGATGAAGACGTTGATGTTTAGTAAACAAGATGAAGACACTGTTTAGTAAACAAGGTGAAGACGTTAATGTTTAGTAAACAAGATGACGACGTTGATGTTTAGTAAACAAGATGAAGACGATGTTTAGTAAACAAGATGAAGACGTTGATGTTTAGTAAACAAGATGAAGACATTGATGTTTAGTAAACAAGATGAAGACAATGTTTAGTAAACAAGATGAAGACGTTGATGTTTAGTGAACAAGATGAAGACGTTGATGTTTAGTAAACAAGATGAAGACAATGTTTAGTAAACAAGATGACGACGTTCATGTTTAGTAAACAAGATGAAGACGTTGATGTTTAGTAAATAAGATGAAGACGTTGATGTTTAGTAAACAAGATGAAGACGTTGATGTTTAGTAAACAAGAGGAAGACGTTGATGTTTAGTAAACAAGATGATGACGTTGATGTTTAGTAAACAAGATGAAGACGTTGATGTTTAGTAAACAAGATGACGACGTTGATGTTTAGTAAACAAGATGAAGACGTTGATGTTTAGTAAATAAGATGAAGACGTTGATGTTTAGTAAACAAGATGAAGACGTTGATGTTTAGTAAACAAGGTGAAGACGATGTTTAGTAAACAAGATGACGACGTTGATGTTTAGTAAACAAGATGAAGACGTTGATGTTTAGTAAACAAGATGAAGACAATGTTTAGTAAACAAGATGAAGATATAAATGTTTAGTAAACAAGATGAAGACAATGTTTAGTAAACAAGATGAAGATATAAATCTTTAGTAAACAAGATGAAGACAATGTTTAGTAAACAAGATGAAGATGTTGATGTTTAGTAAACAAGATGAAGACGTTGATGTTTAGTAAACAAGATGAAGACAATGTTTAGTAAACAAGATAGACGTTGATGTTTAGTAAACAAGATGAAGACAATGTTTAGTAAACAAGATGAAGACGTTGATGTTTAGTAAACAAGATGAAGACGTTGATGTTTAGTAAACAAGATGAAGACAATGTTTAGTAAACAAGATAGACGTTGATGTTTAGTAAACAAGATGAAGACAATGTTTAGTAAACAAGATGAAGATATAAATCTTTAGTCAACAAGATGACGACAATGTTTAGTAAACAAGATGAAGATATAAATCTTTAGTAAACAAGATGAAGACAATGTTTAGTAAACAAGATGAAGACGTTGATGTTTAGTAAACAAGAGGAAGACGTTGATGTTTAGTAAACAAGAGGAAGACGTTGATGTTTAGTAAACAAAAGGAAGACGTTGATGTTTAGTAAACAAGATGAAGACAATGTTTAGTAAACAAGATGAAGACGTTGATGTTTAGTAAACAAGATGAAGACGTTGATGTTTAGTAAACAAGATGAAGATGTAGATGTTTAGTGAACAAGATGAAGACGTTGATGTTTAGTAAACAAGATGACGACGTTGATGTTTAGTAAACAAGATGAAGACGTTGATGTTTAGTAAACAAGATGACGACGTTGATGTTTAGTAAACAAGATGAAGACGTTGATGTTTAGTAAACAAGATGACGACGTTGATGTTTAGTAAACAAGATGACGACGTTGATGTTTAGTAAACAAGATGAAGACGTTGATGTTTAGTAAATAAGATGAAGACGTCGATGTTTAGTAAACAAGATGAAGACGTTGATGTTTAGTGAACAAGAGGAAGACGTTGATGTTTAGTAAACAAGATGAAGACACTGTTTAGTAAACAAGGTGAAGACGTTAATGTTTAGTAAACAAGATGACGACGTTGATGTTTAGTAAACAAGATGAAGACGATGTTTAGTAAACAAGATGAAGACGTTGATGTTTAGTAAACAAGATGAAGACAATGTTTAGTAAACAAGATGAAGACATTGATGTTTAGTAAACAAGATGAAGACAATGTTTAGTAAACAAGATGAAGACGTTGATGTTTAGTGAACAAAAGGAAGACGTTGATGTTTAGTAAACAAGATGAAGACAATGTTTAGTAAACAAGATGAAGACGTTGATGTTTAGTAAACAAGATGACGACGTTGATGTTTAGTAAACAAGATGAAGGCGTTGATGTTTAGTAAATAAGATGAAGACGTTGATGTTTAGTAAACAAGATGAAGACGTTGATGTTTAGTAAACAAGAGGAAGACGTTGATGTTTAGTAAACAAGATGAAGACAATGTTTAGTAAACAAGATGAAGACATTGATGTTTAGTAAACAAGATGAAGACAATGTTTAGTGAACAAGATGAAGACGTTGATGTTTAGTAAACAAAAGGAAGACGTTGATGTTTAGTAAACAAGATGAAGACAATGTTTAGTAAACAAGATGAAGACGTTGATGTTTAGTAAACAAGATGACGACGTTGATGTTTAGTAAACAAGATGAAGACGTTGATGTTTAGTAAATAAGATGAAGACGTTGATGTTTAGTAAACAAGATGAAGACGTTGATGTTTAGTAAACAAGGTGAAGACGATGTTTAGTAAACAAGATGACGACGTTGATGTTTAGTAAACAAGATGAAGACGTTGATGTTTAGTAAACAAGATGAAGACGTTGATGTTTAGTAAACAAGATGAAGACAATGTTTAGTAAACAAGATGAAGATATAAATGTTTAGTAAACAAGATGAAGACAATGTTTAGTAAACAAGATGAAGATATAAATCTTTAGTAAACAAGATGAAGACAATGTTTAGTAAACAAGATGAAGATGTTGATGTTTAGTAAACAAGATGAAGACGTTGATGTTTAGTAAACAAGATGAAGACAATGTTTAGTAAACCAGATAGACGTTGATGTTTAGTAAACAAGATGAAGACAATGTTTAGTAAACAAGATGAAGACGTTGATGTTTAGTAAACAAGATGAAGACGTTGATGTTTAGTAAACAAGATGAAGACAATGTTTAGTAAACAAGATAGACGTTGATGTTTAGTAAACAAGATGAAGACAATGTTTAGTAAACAAGATGAAGATATAAATCTTTAGTAAACAAGATGAAGACAATGTTTAGTAAACAAGATGAAGATATAAATCTTTAGTAAACAAGATGAAGACAATGTTTAGTAAACAAGATGAAGACGTTGATGTTTAGTAAACAAGAGGAAGACGTTGATGTTTAGTAAACAAGAGGAAGACGTTGATGTTTAGTAAACAAAAGGAAGACGTTGATGTTTAGTAAACAAGATGAAGACAATGTTTAGTAAACAAGATGAAGACGTTGATGTTTAGTAAACAAGATGAAGACGTTGATGTTTAGTAAACAAGATGAAGATGTAGATGTTTAGTGAACAAGATGAAGACGTTGATGTTTAGTAAACAAGATGACGACGTTGATGTTTAGTAAACAAGATGAAGACGTTGATGTTTAGTAAACAAGATGACGACGTTGATGTTTAGTAAACAAGATGAAGACGTTGATGTTTAGTAAACAAGATGACGACGTTGATGTTTAGTAAACAAGATGACGACGTTGATGTTTAGTAAACAAGATGAAGACGTTGATGTTTAGTAAATAAGATGAAGACGTCGATGTTTAGTAAACAAGATGAAGACGTTGATGTTTAGTGAACAAGAGGAAGACGTTGATGTTTAGTAAACAAGATGAAGACACTGTTTAGTAAACAAGGTGAAGACGTTAATGTTTAGTAAACAAGATGACGACGTTGATGTTTAGTAAACAAGATGAAGACGATGTTTAGTAAACAAGATGAAGACGTTGATGTTTAGTAAACAAGATGAAGACAATGTTTAGTAAACAAGATGAAGACATTGATGTTTAGTAAACAAGATGAAGACAATGTTTAGTAAACAAGATGAAGACGTTGATGTTTAGTGAACAAAAGGAAGACGTTGATGTTTAGTAAACAAGATGAAGACAATGTTTAGTAAACAAGATGAAGACGTTGATGTTTAGTAAACAAGATGACGACGTTGATGTTTAGTAAACAAGATGAAGACGTTGATGTTTAGTAAATAAGATGAAGACGTTGATGTTTAGTAAACAAGATGAAGACGTTGATGTTTAGTGAACAAGAGGAAGACGTTGATGTTTAGTAAACAAGATGAAGACAAATTTTAGTAAACAAGATGAAGATATAAATGTTTAGTAAACAAGATGAAGACAATGTTTAGTAAACAAGATGAAGATATAAATCTTTAGTAAACAAGATGAAGACAATGTTTAGTAAAATAGATGAAGATATAAATCTTTAGTAAACAAGATGAAGACAATGTTTAGTAAACAAGATGAAGATGTTGATGTTTAGTAAACAAGATGAAGACGTTGATGTTTAGTAAACAAGATGAAGACAATGTTTAGTAAACAAGATAGACGTTGATGTTTAGTAAACAAGATGTAGACAATGTTTAGTAAACAAGATGAAGACGTTGATGTTTAGTAAACAAGATGAAGACGTTGATGTTTAGTAAACAAGATGAAGACAATGTTTAGTAAACAAGATAGACGTTGATGTTTAGTAAACAAGATGAAGACAATGTTTAGTAAACAAGATGAAGATATAAATCTTTAGTAAACAAGATGAAGACAATGTTTAGTAAACAAGATGAAGATATAAATCTTTAGTAAACAAGATGAAGACAATGTTTAGTAAACAAGATGAAGATGTTGATGTTTAGTAAACAAGAGGAAGACGTTGATGTTTAGTAAACAAGAGGAAGACGTTGATGTTTAGTAAACAAAAGGAAGACGTTGATGTTTAGTAAACAAGATGAAGACAATGTTTAGTAAACAAGATGAAGACGTTGATGTTTAGTAAACAAGATGAAGACGTTGATGTTTAGTAAACAAGATGAAGATGTAGATGTTTAGTTAACAAGATGAAGACGTTGATGTTTAGTAAACAAGATGACGACGTTGATGTTTAGTAAACAAGATGAAGACGTTGATGTTTAGTAAATAAGATGAAGACGTCGATGTTTAGTAAAAAAGATGAAGACGTTGATGTTTAGTGAACAAGAGGAAGACGTTGATGTTTAGTAAACAAGATGAAGACGTTGATGTTTA
This sequence comes from Telmatherina bonti, assembly GCF_933228915.1. Classification (NCBI taxonomy): domain Eukaryota; kingdom Metazoa; phylum Chordata; class Actinopteri; order Atheriniformes; family Telmatherinidae; genus Telmatherina; species Telmatherina bonti. Next base: position 4,509,591 of record NC_136614.1, read on the forward strand.
GTAAACAAGATGAAGATGTAGATGTTTAGTTAACAAGATGAAGACGTTGATGTTTAGTAAATAAGATGAAGACGTCGATGTTTAGTAAAAAAGATGAAGACGTTGATGTTTAGTGAACAAGAGGAAGACGTTGATGTTTAGTAAACAAGATGAAGACGTTGATGTTTAGTAAACAAGATGAAGATGTAGATGTTTAGTAAACAAGATGAAGACGTTGATGTTTAGTAAACAAGATGAAGACACTGTTTAGTAAACAAGGTGAAGACGTTAATGTTTAGTAAACAAGGTGAAGACGTTAATGTTTAGTAAACAAGATGACGACGTTGATGTTTAGTAAACAAGATGAAGACGTTGATGTTTAGTAAACAAGATGAAGACAATGTTTAGTAAACAAGATGAAGACGTTGATGTTTAGTAAACAAGATGAAGACGTTGATGTTTAGTAAACAAAAGGAAGACGTTGATGTTTAGTAAACAAGATGAAGACAATGTTTAGTAAACAAGATGAAGACGTTGATGTTTAGTAAACAAGATGAAGACGTTGATGTTTAGTAAACAAGATGAAGATGTAGATGTTTAGTAAACAAGATGAAGACGTTGATGTTTAGTAAACAAGATGACGACGTTGATGTTTAGTAAACAAGATGAAGACGTTGATGTTTAGTAAACAAGATGACGACGTTGATGTTTAGTAAACAAGATGAAGACGTTGATGTTTAGTAAACAAGATGACGACGTTGATGTTTAGTAAACAAGATGAAGACGTTGATGTTTAGTAAATAAGATGAAGACGTCGATGTTTAGTAAACAAGATGAAGACGTTGATGTTTAGTGAACAAGAGGAAGACGTTGATGTTTAGTAAACAAGATGAAGACGTTGATGTTTAGTAAACAAGATGAAGACACTGTTTAGTAAACAAGGTGAAGACGTTAATGTTTAGTAAACAAGATGACGACGTTGATGTTTAGTAAACAAGATGAAGACGATGTTTAGTAAACAAGATGAAGACGTTGATGTTTAGTAAACAAGATGAAGACAATGTTTAGTAAACAAGATGAAGACATTGATGTTTAGTAAACAAGATGAAGACAATGTTTAGTAAACAAGATGAAGACGTTGATGTTTAGTGAACAAAAGGAAGACGTTGATGTTTAGTAAACAAGATGAAGACAATGTTTAGTAAACAAGATGACGACGTTGATGTTTAGTAAACAAGATGAAGACGTTGATGTTTAGTAAATAAGATGAAGACGTTGATGTTTAGTAAACAAGATGAAGACGTTGATGTTTAGTAAACAAGAGGAAGACGTTGATGTTTAGTAAACAAGATGAAGACAATGTTTAGTAAACAAGATGAAGACGTTGATGTTTAGTAAACAAGGTGAAGACGATGTTTAGTAAACAAGATGACAACGTTGATGTTTAGTAAACAAGATGAAGACGTTGATGTTTAGTAAACAAGATGAAGACGTTGATGTTTAGTAAACAAGATGAAGACAATGTTTAGTAAACAAGATGAAGATATAAATGTTTAGTAAACAAGATGAAGACAATGTTTAGTAAACAAGATGAAGATATAAATCTTTAGTAAACAAGATGAAGACAATGTTTAGTAAACAAGATGAAGATATAAATCTTTAGTAAACAAGATGATGACAATGTTTAGTAAACAAGATGAAGATGTTGATGTTTAGTAAACAAGATGAAGACGTTGATGTTTAGTAAACAAGATGACGACAATGTTTAGTAAACAAGATAGACGTTGATGTTTAGTAAACAAGATGAAGACAATGTTTAGTAAACAAGATAGACGTTGATGTTTAGTAAACAAGATGAAGACAATGTTTAGTAAACAAGATGAAGATATAAATCTTTAGTAAACAAGATGAAGACAATGTTTAGTAAACAAGATGAAGATATAAATCTTTAGTAAACAAGATGAAGACAATGTTTAGTAAACAAGATGAAGATGTTGATGTTTAGTAAACAAGAGGAAGACGTTGATGTTTAGTAAACAAGATGAAGACGTTGATGTTTAGTAAACAAGATGAAGACAATGTTTAGTAAACAAGATAGACATTGATGTTTAGTGAACAAGATGAAGACGTTGATGTTTAGTAAACAAGATGAAGACGTTGATGTTTAGTAAACAAGATGAAGACAATGTTTAGTAAACAAAATGAAGACGTTGATGTTTAGTAAACAAGATGAAGACGTTGATGTTTAGTAAACAAGATGAAGACGTTGATGTTTAGTAAACAAGATGAAGATGTAGATGTTTAGTAAACAAGATGAAGATGTAGATGTTTAGTAAACAAGATGAAGACGTTGATGTTTAGTAAACAAGATGAAGACGTTGATGTTTTGTAAACAAGTTTAAGACGTTGATGTTTAGTAAACAAGACGAAGACATTGATGTTTAGTAAACAAGATGAAGATGTAGATGTTTAGTAAACAAGATGAAGACGTTAATGTTTAGTAAACAAGATGAAGACGTTGATGTTTAGTGAACAAGATGAAGACAATGTTTAGTAAACAAGATGAAGACGTTGATGTTTAGTAAACAAAAGGAAGACGTTGATGTTTCGAAAACGAGATGAAGACAATGTTTAGTAAACAAGATGATGACAATGTTTAGTAAACAAGATGAAGATGTTGATGTTTAGTAAACAAGATGAAGACGTTGATGTTTAGTAAACAAGATGACGACAATGTTTAGTAAACAAGATAGACGTTGATGTTTAGTAAACAAGATGAAGACAATGTTTAGTAAACAAGATAGACGTTGATGTTTAGTAAACAAGACGAAGACATTGATGTTTAGTAAACAAGATGAAGATGTAGATGTTTAGTAAACAAGATGAAGACGTTAATGTTTAGTAAACAAGATGAAGACGTTGATGTTTAGTGAACAAGATGAAGACAATGTTTAGTAAACAAGATGAAGACGTTGATGTTTAGTAAACAAAAGGAAGACGTTGATGTTTCGAAAACGAGATGAAGACAATGTTTAGTAAACAAGATGAAGACGTTGATGTTTAGTAAACAAGATGAAGACGTTGATGTTTAGTAAACAAGATGACGACGTTGATGTTTAGTAAACAAGATGAAGACGTTGATGTTTAGTAAATAAGATGAAGACGTCGATGTTTAGTAAACAAGATGAAGACGTTGATGTTTAGTGAACAAGAGGAAGACGTTGATGTTTAGTAAACAAGATGAAGACACTGTTTAGTAAACAAGGTGAAGACGTTAATGTTTAGTAAACAAGATGACGACGTTGATGTTTAGTAAACAAGATGAAGACGATGTTTAGTAAACAAGATGAAGACGTTGATGTTTAGTAAACAAGATGAAGACAATGTTTAGTAAACAAGATGAAGACATTGATGTTTAGTAAACAAGATGAAGACAATGTTTAGTAAACAAGATGAAGACGTTGATGTTTAGTGAACAAAAGGAAGACGTTGATGTTTAGTAAACAAGATGAAGACAATGTTTAGTAAACAAGATGAAGACGTTGATGTTTAGTAAACAAGATGACAACGTTGATGTTTAGTAAACAAGATGAAGACGTTGATGTTTAGTAAATAAGATGAAGACGTAAATGTTTAGTAAACAAGATGAAGACGTTGATGTTTAGTGAACAAGAGGAAGACGTTGATGTTTAGTAAACAAGATGAAGACAATGTTTAGTAAACAAGATGAAGATATAAATGTTTAGTAAACAAGATGAAGACAATGTTTAGTAAACAAGATGAAGATATAAATCTTTAGTAAACAAGATGAAGACAATGTTTAGTAAAATAGATGAAGATATAAATCTTTAGTAAACAAGATGAAGACAATGTTTAGTAAACAAGATGAAGATGTTGATGTTTAGTAAACAAGATGAAGACGTTGATGTTTAGTAAACAAGATGAAGACAATGTTTAGTAAACAAGATAGACGTTGATGTTTAGTAAACAAGATGTAGACAATGTTTAGTAAACAAGATGAAGACGTTGATGTTTAGTAAACAAGATGAAGACGTTGATGTTTAGTAAACAAGATGAAGACAATGTTTAGTAAACAAGATAGACGTTGATGTTTAGTAAACAAGATGAAGACAATGTTTAGTAAACAAGATGAAGATATAAATCTTTAGTAAACAAGATGAAGACAATGTTTAGTAAACAAGATGAAGATATAAATCTTTAGTAAACAAGATGAAGACAATGTTTAGTAAACAAGATGAAGATGTTGATGTTTAGTAAACAAGAGGAAGACGTTGATGTTTAGTAAACAAGAGGAAGACGTTGATGTTTAGTAAACAAAAGGAAGACGTTGATGTTTAGTAAACAAGATGAAGACAATGTTTAGTAAACAAGATGAAGACGTTGATGTTTAGTAAACAAGATGAAGACGTTGATGTTTAGTAAACAAGATGAAGATGTAGATGTTTAGTTAACAAGATGAAGACGTTGATGTTTAGTAAACAAGATGACGACGTTGATGTTTAGTAAACAAGATGAAGACGTTGATGTTTAGTAAATAAGATGAAGACGTCGATGTTTAGTAAAAAAGATGAAGACGTTGATGTTTAGTGAACAAGAGGAAGACGTTGATGTTTAGTAAACAAGATGAAGACGTTGATGTTTAGTAAACAAGATGAAGATGTAGATGTTTAGTTAACAAGATGAAGACGTTGATGTTTAGTAAATAAGATGAAGACGTCGATGTTTAGTAAAAAAGATGAAGACGTTGATGTTTAGTGAACAAGAGGAAGACGTTGATGTTTAGTAAACAAGATGAAGACGTTGATGTTTAGTGAACAAGATGAAGATGTAGATGTTTAGTAAACAAGATGAAGACGTTGATGTTTAGTAAACAAGATGAAGACACTGTTTAGTAAACAAGGTGAAGACGTTAATGTTTAGTAAACAAGGTGAAGACGTTGATGTTTAGTAAACAAGATGACGACGTTGATGTTTAGTAAACAAGATGAAGACGTTGATGTTTAGTAAACAAGATGAAGACAATGTTTAGTAAACAAGATGAAGACGTTGATGTTTAGTAAACAAGATGAAGACGTTGATGTTTAGTAAACAAAAGGAAGACGTTGATGTTTAGTAAACAAGATGAAGACAATGTTTAGTAAACAAGATGAAGACGTTGATGTTTAGTAAACAAGATGAAGACGTTGATGTTTAGTAAACAAGATGAAGATGTAGATGTTTAGTAAACAAGATGAAGACGTTGATGTTTAGTAAACAAGATGACGACGTTGATGTTTAGTAAACAAGATGAAGACGTTGATGTTTAGTAAACAAGATGACGACGTTGATGTTTAGTAAACAAGATGAAGACGTTGATGTTTAGTAAACAAGATGACGACGTTGATGTTTAGTAAACAAGATGAAGACGTTGATGTTTAGTAAATAAGATGAAGACGTCGATGTTTAGTAAACAAGATGAAGACGTTGATGTTTAGTGAACAAGAGGAAGACGTTGATGTTTAGTAAACAAGATGAAGACGTTGATGTTTAGTAAACAAGATGAAGACACTGTTTAGTAAACAAGGTGAAGACGTTAATGTTTAGTAAACAAGATGACGACGTTGATGTTTAGTAAACAAGATGAAGACGATGTTTAGTAAACAAGATGAAGACGTTGATGTTTAGTAAACAAGATGAAGACAATGTTTAGTAAACAAGATGAAGACATTGATGTTTAGTAAACAAGATGAAGACAATGTTTAGTAAACAAGATGAAGACGTTGATGTTTAGTGAACAAAAGGAAGACGTTGATGTTTAGTAAACAAGATGAAGACAATGTTTAGTAAACAAGATGACGACGTTGATGTTTAGTAAACAAGATGAAGACGTTGATGTTTAGTAAACAAGATGACGACGTTGATGTTTAGTAAACAAGATGAAGACAATGTTTAGTAAACAAGATGAAGACGTTGATGTTTAGTAAACAAGGTGAAGACGATGTTTAGTAAATAAGATGAAGACGTTGATGTTTAGTAAACAAGATGAAGACGTTGATGTTTAGTAAACAAGAGGAAGACGTTGATGTTTAGTAAACAAGATGAAGACAATGTTTAGTAAACAAGATGAAGACGTTGATGTTTAGTAAACAAGGTGAAGACGATGTTTAGTAAACAAGATGACAACGTTGATGTTTAGTAAACAAGATGAAGACGTTGATGTTTAGTAAACAAGATGAAGACGTTGATGTTTAGTAAACAAGATGAAGACAATGTTTAGTAAACAAGATGAAGATATAAATGTTTAGTAAACAAGATGAAGACAATGTTTAGTAAACAAGATGAAGATATAAATCTTTAGTAAACAAGATGAAGACAATGTTTAGTAAACAAGATGAAGATATAAATCTTTAGTAAACAAGATGATGACAATGTTTAGTAAACAAGATGAAGATGTTGATGTTTAGTAAACAAGATGAAGACGTTGATGTTTAGTAAACAAGATGAAGACAATGTTTAGTAAACGAGATAGACGTTGATGTTTAGTAAACAAGATGAAGACAATGTTTAGTAAACAAGATAGACGTTGATGTTTAGTAAACAAGATGAAGACAATGTTTAGTAAACAAGATGAAGATATAAATCTTTAGTAAACAAGATGAAGACAATGTTTAGTAAACAAGATGAAGATATAAATCTTTAGTAAACAAGATGAAGACAATGTTTAGTAAACAAGATGAAGACAATGTTTAGTAAACAAGATAGACATTGATGTTTAGTAAACAAGATGAAGACGTTGATGTTTAGTAAACAAGATGAAGACGTTGATGTTTAGTAAACAAGATGAAGACAATGTTTAGTAAACAAAATGAAGACGTTGATGTTTAGTAAACAAGATGAAGACGTTGATGTTTAGTAAACAAGATGAAGACGTTGATGTTTAGTAAACAAGATGAAGATGTAGATGTTTAGTAAACAAGATGAAGATGTAGATGTTTAGTAAACAAGATGAAGACGTTGATGTTTAGTAAACAAGATGAAGACGTTGATGTTTTGTAAACAAGTTTAAGACGTTGATGTTTAGTAAACAAGACGAAGACATTGATGTTTAGTAAACAAGATGAAGATGTAGATGTTTAGTAAACAAGATGAAGACGTTAATGTTTAGTAAACAAGATGAAGACGTTGATGTTTAGTGAACAAGATGAAGACAATGTTTAGTAAACAAGATGAAGACGTTGATGTTTAGTAAACAAAAGGAAGACGTTGATGTTTAGAAAACGAGATGAAGACAATGTTTAGTAAACAAGATGAAGACGTTGATGTTTAGTAAACAAGATGAAGACGTTGATGTTTAGTAAACAAGATGAAGACACTGTTTAGTAAACAACATGATGACGTTGATGTTTAGTAAACAAGATGAAGACGTTGATGTTTAGTAAACAAGATGACGACGTTGATGTTTAGTAAACAAGATGAAGACGTTGATGTTTAGTAAATAAGATGAAGACGTTGATGTTTAGTAAACAAGATGAAGACGTTGATGTTTAGTAAACAAGATGAAGAAGTTGATATTTAGTAAACAAAAGGAAGACGTTGATGTTTAGTAAACAAGAGGAAGACGTTGATGTTTAGTAAACAAGATGAAGATGTAGATGTTTAGTAAACAAGGTGAAGACGTTGATGTTTAGTTAACAAGATGAAGACGTTGATGTTTAGTAAACAAGAGGAAGACGTTGATGTTTAGTAAACAAGAGGAAGACGTTGATGTTTAGTAAACAAGATGAAGACAATGTTTAGTAAACAAGATGAAGACGTTGATGTTTAGTAAACAAGATGAAGACGTTGATGTTTAGTAAACAAGATGAAGATGTAGATGTTTAGTAAACAAGATGAAGACGTTGATGTTTAGTAAATAAGATGACGACGTTGATGTTTAGTAAACAAAAGGAAGACGTTGATGTTTAGTGAACAAGATGAAGACAATGTTTTGTAAACAAGATGAAGACGTTGATGTTTAGTAAACAAGATGAAGACGTTGATGTTTAGTAAACAAGATGAAGATGTAGATGTTTAGTAAACAAGATGAAGACGTTGATGTTTAGTAAACAAGATGACGACGTTGATGTTTAGTAAACAAGATGAAGACGTTGATGTTTAGTAAATAAGAGGAAGACGTTGATGTTTAGTAAACAAGATGAAGACGTTGATGTTTAGTGAACAAGAGGAAGACGTTGATGTTTAGTAAACAAGATGAAGACGTTGATGTTTAGTAAACAAGATGTAGACACTGTTTAGTAAACAAGGTGAAGACGTTGATGTTTAGTTAACAAGATGAAGACGTTGATGTTTAGTAAACAAGAGGAAGACGTTGATGTTTAGTAAACAAGGGGAAGACGTTGATGTTTAGTAAACAAGATGAAGATGTAGATGTTTAGTAAACAAGGTGAAGACGTTGATGTTTAGTTAACAAGATGAAGACGTTGATGTTTAGTAAACAAGATGAAGACGATGTTTTGTAAACAAGTTTAAGACGTTGATGTTTAGTAAACAAGATGAAAATGTAGATGTTTAGTAAACAAGAAGAAGTTGATGTTTAGTAAACAAGATGAAGACGTTGATGTTTAGTAAACAAAAGGAAGACGTTGATGTTTAGTAAACAAGATGAAGACAATGTTTAGTAAACAAGATGAAGACGTTGATGTTTAGTAAACAAGATGAAGATGTTGATGTTTAGTAAACAAGATGAAGACACTGTTTAGTAAACAAGATGAAGATGTAGATGTTTAGTAAACAAGATGAAGACAATGTTTAGTAAACAAGATGAAGACGTTGATGTTTAGTAAACAAGATGAAGACACTGTTTAGTAAACAAGGTGAAGACGTTAATGTTTAGTAAACAAGGTGAAGACGTTAATGTTTAGTAAACAAGATGACGACGTTGATGTTTAGTAAACAAGATGAAGACGTTGATGTTTAGTAAACAAGATGAAGACAATGTTTAGTAAACAAGATGAAGACGTTGATGTTTAGTAAACAAGATGAAGACGTTGATGTTTAGTAAACAAAAGGAAGACGTTGATGTTTAGTAAACAAGATGAAGACAATGTTTAGTAAACAAGATGAAGACGTTGATGTTTAGTAAACAAGATGAAGACGTTGATGTTTAGTAAACAAGATGAAGATGTAGATGTTTAGTAAACAAGATGAAGACGTTGATGTTTAGTAAACAAGATGACGACGTTGATGTTTAGTAAACAAGATGAAGACGTTGATGTTTAGTAAACAAGATGACAACGTTGATGTTTAGTAAACAAGATGAAGACGTTGATGTTTAGTAAACAAGATGACGACGTTGATGTTTAGTAAACAAGATGAAGACGTTGATGTTTAGTAAATAAGATGAAGACGTCGATGTTTAGTAAACAAGATGAAGACGTTGATGTTTAGTGAACAAGAGGAAGACGTTGATGTTTAGTAAACAAGATGAAGACGTTGATGTTTAGTAAACAAGATGAAGACACTGTTTAGTAAACAAGGTGAAGACGTTAATGTTTAGTAAACAAGATGACGACGTTGATGTTTAGTAAACAAGATGAAGACGATGTTTAGTAAACAAGATGAAGACGTTGATGTTTAGTAAACAAGATGAAGACAATGTTTAGTAAACAAGATGAAGACATTGATGTTTAGTAAACAAGATGAAGACAATGTTTAGTAAACAAGATGAAGACGTTGATGTTTAGTGAACAAAAGGAAGACGTTGATGTTTAGTAAACAAGATGAAGACAATGTTTAGTAAACAAGATGACGACGTTGATGTTTAGTAAACAAGATGAAGACGTTGATGTTTAGTAAATAAGATGAAGACGTTGATGTTTAGTAAACAAGATGAAGACGTTGATGTTTAGTAAACAAGAGGAAGACGTTGATGTTTAGTAAACAAGATGAAGACAATGTTTAGTAAACAAGATGAAGACGTTGATGTTTAGTAAACAAGATGAAGACAATGTTTAGTAAACAAGATGAAGACGTTGATGTTTAGTAAACAAGAGGAAGACGTTGATGTTTAGTAAACAAGATGAAGACAATGTTTAGTAAACAAGATGAAGACGTTGATGTTTAGTAAACAAGGTGAAGACGATGTTTAGTAAACAAGATGACAACGTTGATGTTTAGTAAACAAGATGAAGACGTTGATGTTTAGTAAACAAGATGAAGACGTTGATGTTTAGTAAACAAGATGAAGATATAAATCTTTAGTAAACAAGATGAAGACAATGTTTAGTAAACAAGATGAAGATGTTGATGTTTAGTAAACAAGATGAAGACAATGTTTAGTAAACAAGATAGACGTTGATGTTTAGTAAACAAGATGAAGACAATGTTTAGTGAACAAGATGAAGACGTTGATGTTTAGTAAACAAGATGAAGACGTTGATGTTTAGTAAACAAGATGAAGACAATGTTTAGTAAACAAGATAGACGTTGATGTTTAGTAAACAAGATGAAGACAATGTTTAGTAAACAAGATGAAGATATAAATCTTTAGTAAACAAGATGAAGACAATGTTTAGTAAACAAGATGAAGATATAAATCTTTAGTAAACAAGATGAAGACAATGTTTAGTAAACAAGATGAAGATATAAATCTTTAGTAAACAAGATGAAGACAATGTTTAGTAAACAAGATGAAGATGTTGATGTTTAGTAAACAAGAGGAAGACGTTGATGTTTAGTAAACAAGAGGAAGACGTTGATGTTTAGTAAACAAGATGAAGACGTTGATGTTTAGTAAACAAGATGAAGACAATGTTTAGTAAACAAGATAGACATTGATGTTTAGTGAACAAGATGAAGACGTTGATGTTTAGTAAACAAGATGAAGACGTTGATGTTTAGTAAACAAGATGAAGACAATGTTTAGTAAACAAAATGAAGACGTTGATGTTTAGTTAACAAGATGAAGACGTTGATGTTTAGTAAACAAGATGAAGACGTTGATGTTTAGTAAACAAGATGAAGATGTAGATGTTTAGTAAACAAGATGAAGATGTAGATGTTTAGTAAACAAGATGGAGACGGTGATGTTTAGTAAACAAGATGAAGACGTTGATGTTTTGTAAACAAGTTTAAGACGTTGATGTTTAGTAAACAAGACGAAGACATTGATGTTTAGTAAACAAGATGAAGATGTAGATGTTTAGTAAACAAGATGAAGACGTTAATGTTTAGTAAACAAGATGAAGACGTTGATGTTTAGTGAACAAGATGAAGACAATGTTTAGTAAACAAGATGAAGACGTTGATGTTTAGTAAACAAAAGGAAGACGTTGATGTTTAGAAAACGAGATGAAGACAATGTTTAGTAAACAAGATGAAGACGTTGATGTTTAGTAAACAAGATGAAGACGTTGATGTTTAGTAAACGAGATGAAGACACTGTTTAGTAAACAAGATGAAGACGTTGATGTTTAGTAAACAAGGTGAAGACGTTAATGTTTAGTAAACAAGATGACAACGTTGATGTTTAGTAAACAAGATGAAGATGTTGATGTTTAGTAAACAAGATGAAGACAATGTTTAGTGAACAAGATGAAGACGTTGATGTTTAGTAAACAAGATGAAGACGTTGATGTTTAGTAAACAAGATGAAGACAATGTTTAGTAAACAAGATGAAGACGTTGATGTTTAGTAAACAAGATGAAGACGTTGATGTTTAGTAAACAAGATGAAGACGTTGATGTTTAGTAAACAAGATGACGACGTTGATGTTTAGTAAACAAGATGAAGACTTTGATGTTTAGTAAACAAGAGGAAGACGTTGATGTTTAGTAAACAAGAGGAAGACGTTGATGTTTAGTAAACAAGATGAAGATGTAGATGTTTAGTAAACAAGATGACGACGTTGATGTTTAGTAAAAAAGATGAAGACGTTGACATTTAGTAAACAAGAGGAAGACGTTGATGTTTAGTAAACAAGAGGAAGACGTTGATGTTTAGTAAACAAGATGAAGATGTAGATGTTTAGTAAACAAGGTGAAGACGTTGATGTTTAGTAAACAAGATGAAGACGTTGATGTTTAGTAAACAAGATGAAGACGTTGATGTTTAGTGAACAAGAGGAAGACGTTGATGTTTAGTAAACAAGATGAAGACATTGATGTTTAGTAAACAAGATGAAGACACTTTAGTAAACAAGGTGAAGACGTTAATGTTTAGTAAACAAGATGACGACGTTGATGTTTAGTAAACAAGATGAAGACGATGTTTAGTAAACAAGATGAAGACGTTGATGTTTAGTAAACAAGATGAAGACAATGTTTAGTAAACAAGATGAAGACATTGATGTTTAGTGAACAAGATGAAGACAATGTTTAGTAAACAAGATGAAGACGTTGATGTTTAGTGAACAAAAGGAAGACGTTAATGTTTAGTAAACAAGATGAAGACAATGTTTAGTAAACAAGATGAAGACGTTGATGTTTAGTAAACAAGATGAAGATGTTGATGTTTAGTAAACAAGATGAAGACGTTGATGTTTAGTAAATAAGATGAAGACGTTGATGTTTAGTAAACAAGATGAAGACGTTGATGTTTAGTAAACAAGAGGAAGACGTTGATGTTTAGTAAACAAGATGAAGACAATGTTTAGTAAACAAGATGAAGACGTTGATGTTTAGTAAACAAGGTGAAGACGATGTTTAGTAAACAAGATGATGACGTTGATGTTTAGTAAACAAGATGAAGACGTTGATGTTTAGTAAACAAGATGAAGACGTTGATGTTTAGTAAACAAGATGAAGACAATGTTTAGTAAACAAGATGAAGATATAAATGTTTAGTAAACAAGATGAAGACAATGTTTAGTAAACAAGATGAAGATATAAATCTTTAGTAAACAAGATGAAGACAATGTTTAGTAAAATAGATAAAGATATAAATCTTTAGTAAACAAGATGAAGACAATGTTTAGTAAACAAGATGAAGATGTTGATGTTTAGTAAACAAGATGAAGACGTTGATGTTTAGTAAACAAGATGAAGACAATGTTTAGTAAACAAGATAGACGTTGATGTTTAGTAAACAAGATGAAGACAATGTTTAGTAAACAAGATGAAGACGTTGATGTTTAGTAAACAAGATGAAGACAATGTTTAGTAAACAAGATAGACGTTGATGTTTAGTAAACAAGATGAAGACAATGTTTAGTAAACAAGATGAAGATATAAATCTTTAGTAAACAAGATGAAGACAATGTTTAGTAAACAAGATGAAGATATAAATCTTTAGTAAACAAGATGAAGACAATGTTTAGTAAACAAGATGAAGACGTTGATGTTTAGTGAACAAGAGGAAGACGTTGATGTTTAGTAAACAAGAGGAAGACGTTGATGTTTAGTAAACAAAAGGAAGACGTTGATGTTTAGTAAACAAGATGAAGACAATGTTTAGTAAACAAGATGAAGACGTTGATGTTTAGTAAACAAGATGAAGACGTTGATGTTTAGTAAACAAGATGAAGATGTAGATGTTTAGTAAACAAGATGAAGACGTTGATGTTTAGTAAACAAGATGACGACGTTGATGTTTAGTAAACAAGATGAAGACGTTGATGTTTAGTAAACAAGATGACGACGTTGATGTTTAGTAAACAAGATGAAGACGTTGATGTTTAGTAAACAAAATGACGACGTTGATGTTTAGTAAACAAGATGAAGACGTCGATGTTTAGTAAACAAGATGAAGACGTTGATGTTTAGTAAATAAGATGAAGACGTCGATGTTTAGTAAACAAGATGAAGACGTTGATGTTTAGTGAACAAGAGGAAGACGTTGATGTTTAGTAAACAAGATGAAGACGTTGATGTTTAGTAAACAAGATGAAGACAATGTTTAGTAAACAAGATGAAGACAATGTTTAGTAAACAAGATGAAGATATAAATGTTTAGTAAACAAGATGAAGACAATGTTTAGTAAACAAGATGAAGATATAAATCTTTAGTAAACAAGATGAAGACAATGTTTAGTAAAATAGATGAAGATATAAATCTTTAGTAAACAAGATGAAGACAATGTTTAGTAAACAAGATGAAGATGTTGATGTTTAGTAAACAAGATGAAGACGTTGATGTTTAGTGAACAAGAGGAAGACGTTGATGTTTAGTAAACAAGATGAAGACGTTGATGTTTAGTAAACAAGATGAAGACACTTTAGTAAACAAGGTGAAGACGTTAATGTTTAGTAAACAAGATGACGACGTTGATGTTTAGTAAACAAGATGAAGACGATGTTTAGTAAACAAGATGAAGACGTTGATGTTTAGTAAACAAGATGAAGACAATGTTTAGTAAACAAGATGAAGACATTGATGTTTAGTGAACAAGATGAAGACAATGTTTAGTAAACAAGATGAAGACGTTGATGTTTAGTGAACAAAAGGAAGACGTTAATGTTTAGTAAACAAGATGAAGACAATGTTTAGTAAACAAGATGAAGACGTTGATGTTTAGTAAACAAGATGACGACGTTGATGTTTAGTAAACAAGATGAAGACGTTGATGTTTAGTAAACAAGATGACGACGTTGATGTTTAGTAAACAAGATGAAGACTTTGATGTTTAGTAAACAAGAGGAAGACGTTGATGTTTAGTAAACAAGAGGAAGACGTTGATGTTTAGTAAACAAGATGAAGACAATGTTTAGTAAACAAGATGAAGACGTTGATGTTTAGTAAACAAGGTGAAGAAGATGTTTAGTAAACAAGATGATGACGTTGATGTTTAGTAAACAAGATGAAGACGTTGATGTTTAGTAAACAAGATGAAGACGTTGATGTTTAGTAAACAAGATGAAGACAATGTTTAGTAAACAAGATGAAGATATAAATGTTTAGTAAACAAGATGAAGACAATGTTTAGTAAACAAGATGAAGATATAAATCTTTAGTAAACAAGATGAAGACAATGTTTAGTAAAATAGATGAAGATATAAATCTTTAGTAAACAAGATGAAGACAATGTTTAGTAAACAAGATGAAGATGTTGATGTTTAGTAAACAAGATGAAGACGTTGATGTTTAGTAAACAAGATGAAGACAATGTTTAGTAAACAAGATAGACGTTGATGTTTAGTAAACAAGATGAAGACAATGTTTAGTAAACAAGATGAAGACGTTGATGTTTAGTAAACAAGATGAAGACAATGTTTAGTAAACAAGATAGACGTTGATGTTTAGTAAACAAGATGAAGACGTTGATGTTTAGTAAACAAGATGACGACGTTGATGTTTAGTAAACAAGATGAAGACGTTGATGTTTAGTAAACAAGATGACGACGTTGATGTTTAGTAAACAAGATGAAGACGTTGATGTTTAGTAAACAAAATGACGACGTTGATGTTTAGTAAACAAGATGACGACGTCGATGTTTAGTAAACAAGATGAAGACGTTGATGTTTAGTAAATAAGATGAAGACGTCGATGTTTAGTAAACAAGATGAAGACGTTGATGTTTAGTGAACAAGAGGAAGACGTTGATGTTTAGTAAACAAGATGAAGACGTTGATGTTTAGTAAACAAGATGAAGACAATGTTTAGTAAACAAGATGAAGACAATGTTTAGTAAACAAGATGAAGATATAAATGTTTAGTAAACAAGATGAAGACAATGTTTAGTAAACAAGATGAAGATATAAATCTTTAGTAAACAAGATGAAGACAATGTTTAGTAAAATAGATGAAGATATAAATCTTTAGTAAACAAGATGAAGACAATGTTTAGTAAACAAGATGAAGATGTTGATGTTTAGTAAACAAGATGAAGACGTTGATGTTTAGTAAACAAGATGAAGACAATGTTTAGTAAACAAGATAGACGTTGATGTTTAGTAAACAAGATGAAGACAATGTTTAGTAAACAAGATGAAGACGTTGATGTTTAGTAAACAAGATGAAGACGTTGATGTTTAGTAAACAAGATGAAGACAATGTTTAGTAAACAAGATAGACGTTGATGTTTAGTAAACAAGATGAAGACAATGTTTAGTAAACAAGATGAAGATATAAATCTTTAGTAAACAAGATGAAGACAATGTTTAGTAAACAAGATGAAGACGTTGATGTTTAGTAAACAAAAGGAAGACGTTGATGTTTAGTAAACAAGATGAAGACAATGTTTAGTAAACAAGATGAAGACGTTGATGTTTAGTAAACAAGATGAAGACGTTGATGTTTAGTAAACAAGATGAAGATGTAGATGTTTAGTAAACAAGATGAAGACGTTGATGTTTAGTAAACAAGATGACGACGTTGATGTTTAGTAAACAAGATGAAGACGTTGATGTTTAGTAAACAAGATGACGACGTTGATGTTTAGTAAACAAGATGAAGACGTTGATGTTTAGTAAACAAGATGACGACGTTGATGTTTAGTAAACAAGATGAAGACGTTGATGTTTAGTAAATAAGATGAAGACGTCGATGTTTAGTAAACAAGATGAAGACGTTGATGTTTAGTGAACAAGAGGAAGACGTTGATGTTTAGTAAACAAGATGAAGACGTTGATGTTTAGTAAACAAGATGAAGACACTGTTTAGTAAACAAGGTGAAGACGTTAATGTTTAGTAAACAAGATGACGACGTTGATGTTTAGTAAACAAGATGAAGACGATGTTTAGTAAACAAGATGAAGACGTTGATGTTTAGTAAACAAGATGAAGACAATGTTTAGTAAACAAGATGAAGACATTGATGTTTAGTAAACAAGATGAAGACAATGTTTAGTAAACAAGATGAAGACGTTGATGTTTAGTGAACAAAAGGAAGACGTTGATGTTTAGTAAACAAGATGAAGACAATGTTTAGTAAACAAGATGACGACGTTGATGTTTAGTAAACAAGATGAAGACGTTGATGTTTAGTAAATAAGATGAAGACGTTGATGTTTAGTAAACAAGATGAAGACGTTGATGTTTAGTAAACAAGAGGAAGACGTTGATGTTTAGTAAACAAGATGAAGACAATGTTTAGTAAACAAGATGAAGACGTTGATGTTTAGTAAACAAGGTGAAGACGATGTTTAGTAAACAAGATGACAACGTTGATGTTTAGTAAACAAGATGAAGACGTTGATGTTTAGTAAATAAGATGAAGACGTCGATGTTTAGTAAACAAGATGAAGACGTTGATGTTTAGTGAACAAGAGGAAGACGTTGATGTTTAGTAAACAAGATGAAGACGTTGATGTTTAGTAAACAAGATGAAGACAATGTTTAGTAAACAAGATGAAGATATAAATGTTTAGTAAACAAGATGAAGACAATGTTTAGTAAACAAGATGAAGATATAAATCTTTAGTAAACAAGATGAAGACAATGTTTAGTAAACAAGATGAAGATATAAATCTTTAGTAAACAAGATGATGACAATGTTTAGTAAACAAGATGAAGATGTTGATGTTTAGTAAACAAGATGAAGACAATGTTTAGTAAACAAGATAGACGTTGATGTTTAGTAAACAAGATGAAGACAATGTTTAGTAAACAAGATGAAGACGTTGATGTTTAGTAAACAAGATGAAGACGTTGATGTTTAGTAAACAAGATGAAGACAATGTTTAGTAAACAAGATAGACGTTGATGTTTAGTAAACAAGATGAAGACAATGTTTAGTAAACAAGATGAAGATATAAATCTTTAGTAAACAAGATGAAGACAATGTTTAGTAAACAAGATGAAGATATAAATCTTTAGTAAACAAGATGAAGACAATCTTTAGTAAACAAGATGAAGATATAAATCTTTAGTAAACAAGATGAAGACAATGTTTAGTAAACAAGATGAAGATGTTGATGTTTAGTAAACAAGAGGAAGACGTTGATGTTTAGTAAACAAGAGGAAGACGTTGATGTTTAGTAAACAAGATGAAGACGTTGATGTTTAGTAAACAAGATGAAGACAATGTTTAGTAAACAAGATAGACATTGATGTTTAGTGAACAAGATGAAGACGTTGATGTTTAGTAAACAAGATGAAGACGTTGATGTTTAGTAAACAAGATGAAGACAATGTTTAGTAAACAAAATGAAGACGTTGATGTTTAGTAAACAAGATGAAGACGTTGATGTTTAGTAAACAAGATGAAGACGTTGATGTTTAGTAAACAAGATGAAGATGTAGATGTTTAGTAAACAAGATGAAGATGTAGATGTTTAGTAAACAAGATGAAGACGGTGATGTTTAGTAAACAAGATGAAGACGTTGATGTTTTGTAAACAAGTTTAAGACGTTGATGTTTAGTAAACAAGACGAAGACATTGATGTTTAGTAAACAAGATGAAGATGTAGATGTTTAGTAAACAAGATGAAGACGTTAATGTTTAGTAAACAAGATGAAGACGTTGATGTTTAGTGAACAAGATGAAGACAATGTTTAGTAAACAAGATGAAGACGTTGATGTTTAGTAAACAAAAGGAAGACGTTGATGTTTAGAAAACGAGATGAAGACAATGTTTAGTAAACAAGATGAAGACGTTGATGTTTAGTAAACAAGATGAAGACGTTGATGTTTAGTAAACAAGATGAAGACACTGTTTAGTAAACAAGATGAAGACGTTGATGTTTAGTAAACAAGATGAAGACAATGTTTAGTAAACAAGATGAAGACGTTGATGTTTAGTAAACAAGGTGAAGACGTTAATGTTTAGTAAACAAGATGACGACGTTGATGTTTAGTAAACAAGATGAAGATGTTGATGTTTAGTAAACAAGATGAAGACAATGTTTAGTGAACAAGATGAAGATGTTGATGTTTAGTAAACAAGATGAAGACGTTGATGTTTAGTAAACAAGATGAAGACAATGTTTAGTAAACAAGATGAAGACGTTGATGTTTAGTAAACAAGATGAAGACGTTGATGTTTAGTAAACAAGATGAAGACGTTGATGTTTAGTAAACAAGATGACGACGTTGATGTTTAGTAAACAAGATGAAGACTTTGATGTTTAGTAAACAAGAGGAAGACGTTGATGTTTAGTAAACAAGAGGAAGACGTTGATGTTTAGTAAACAAGATGAAGATGTAGATGTTTAGTAAACAAGATGACGACGTTGATGTTTAGTAAAAAAGATGAAGACGTTGACATTTAGTAAACAAGAGGAAGACGTTGATGTTTAGTAAACAAGAGGAAGACGTTGATGTTTAGTGAACAAGATGAAGATGTAGATGTTTAGTAAACAAGGTGAAGACGTTGATGTTTAGTAAACAAGATGAAGACGTTGATGTTTAGTAAACAAGATGAAGACGTTGATGTTTAGTGAACAAGAGGAAGACGTTGATGTTTAGTAAACAAGATGAAGACGTTGATGTTTAGTAAACAAGATGAAGACACTTTAGTAAACAAGGTGAAGACGTTAATGTTTAGTAAACAAGATGACGACGTTGATGTTTAGTAAACAAGATTAAGACGATGTTTAGTAAACAAGATGAAGACGTTGATGTTTAGTAAACAAGATGAAGACAATGTTTAGTAAACAAGATGAAGACATTGATGTTTAGTGAACAAGATGAAGACAATGTTTAGTAAACAAGATGAAGACGTTGATGTTTAGTGAACAAAAGGAAGACGTTAATGTTTAGTAAACAAGATGAAGACAATGTTTAGTAAACAAGATGAAGACGTTGATGTTTAGTAAACAAGATGAAGACACTGTTTAGTAAACAAGGTGAAGACGTTAATGTTTAGTAAACAAGATGACGACGTTGATGTTTAGTAAACAAGATGAAGACGATGTTTAGTAAACAAGATGAAGACGTTGATGTTTAGTAAACAAGATGAAGACAATGTTTAGTAAACAAGATGAAGACATTGATGTTTAGTAAACAAGATGAAGACAATGTTTAGTAAACAAGATGAAGACGTTGATGTTTAGTGAACAAAAGGAAGACGTTGAAGTTTAGTAAACAAGATGAAGACAATGTTTAGTAAACAAGATGACGACGTTGATGTTTAGTAAACAAGATGAAGACGTTGATGTTTAGTAAATAAGATGAAGACGTTGATGTTTAGTAAACAAGATGAAGACGTTGATGTTTAGTAAACAAGAGGAAGACGTTGATATTTAGTAAACAAGATGAACACAATGTTTAGTAAACAAGATGAAGACGTTGATGTTTAGTAAACAAGGTGAAGACGATGTTTAGTAAACAAGATGACAACGTTGATGTTTAGTAAACAAGATGAAGACGTTGATGTTTAGTAAACAAGATGAAGACGTTGATGTTTAGTAAACAAGATGAAGACAATGTTTAGTAAACAAGATGAAGATATAAATGTTTAGTAAACAAGATGAAGACAATGTTTAGTAAACAAGATGAAGATATAAATCTTTAGTAAACAAGATGAAGACAATGTTTAGTAAACAAGATGAAGATATAAATCTTTAGTAAACAAGATGATGACAATGTTTAGTAAACAAGATGAAGATGTTGATGTTTAGTAAACAAGATGAAGACAATGTTTAGTAAACAAGATAGACGTTGATGTTTAGTAAACAAGATGAAGACGTTGATGTTTAGTAAACAAGATGAAGACGTTGATGTTTAGTAAACAAGATGAAGACGTTGATGTTTAGTAAACAAGATGAAGACAATGTTTAGTAAACAAGATAGACGTTGATGTTTAGTAAACAAGATGAAGACAATGTTTAGTAAACAAGATGAAGATATAAATCTTTAGTAAACAAGATGAAGACAATGTTTAGTAAACAAGATGAAGATATAAATCTTTAGTAAACAAGATGAAGACAATGTTTAGTAAACAAGATGAAGATATAAATCTTTAGTAAACAAGATGAAGACAATGTTTAGTAAACAAGATGAAGATGTTGATGTTTAGTAAACAAGAGGAAGACGTTGATGTTTAGTAAACAAGAGGAAGACGTTGATGTTTAGTAAACAAGATGAAGACGTTGATGTTTAGTAAACAAGATGAAGACAATGTTTAGTAAACAAGATAGACATTGATGTTTAGTGAACAAGATGAAGACGTTGATGTTTAGTAAACAAGATGAAGACGTTGATGTTTAGTAAACAAGATGAAGACAATGTTTAGTAAACAAAATGAAGACGTTGATGTTTAGTAAACAAGATGAAGACGTTGATGTTTAGTAAACAAGATGAAGACGTTGATGTTTAGTAAACAAGATGAAGATGTAGATGTTTAGTAAACAAGATGAAGATGTAGATGTTTAGTAAACAAGATGAAGACGGTGATGTTTAGTAAACAAGATGAAGACGTTGATGTTTTGTAAACAAGTTTAAGACGTTGATGTTTAGTAAACAAGACGAAGACATTGATGTTTAGTAAACAAGATGAAGATGTAGATGTTTAGTAAACAAGATGAAGACGTTAATGTTTAGTAAACAAGATGAAGACGTTGATGTTTAGTGAACAAGATGAAGACAATGTTTAGTAAACAAGATGAAGACGTTGATGTTTAGTAAACAAAAGGAAGACGTTGATGTTTAGAAAACGAGATGAAGACAATGTTTAGTAAACAAGATGAAGACGTTGATGTTTAGTAAACAAGATGAAGACGTTGATGTTTAGTAAACAAGATGAAGACACTGTTTAGTAAACAAGATGAAGACGTTGATGTTTAGTAAACAAGATGAAGACAATGTTTAGTAAACAAGATGAAGACGTTGATGTTTAGTAAACAAGGTGAAGACGTTAATGTTTAGTAAACAAGATGACGACGTTGATGTTTAGTAAACAAGATGAAGATGTTGATGTTTAGTAAACAAGATGAAGACAATGTTTAGTGAACAAGATGAAGACGTTGATGTTTAGTAAACAAGATGAAGACGTTGATGTTTAGTAAACAAGATGAAGACAATGTTTAGTAAACAAGATGAAGACGTTGATGTTTAGTAAACAAGATGAAGACGTTGATGTTTAGTAAACAAGATGAAGACGTTGATGTTTAGTAAACAAGATGACGACGTTGATGTTTAGTAAACAAGATGAAGACTTTGATGTTTACTAAACAAGAGGAAGACGTTGATGTTTAGTAAACAAGAGGAAGACGTTGATGTTTAGTAAACAAGATGAAGATGTAGATGTTTAGTAAACAAGATGACGACGTTGATGTTTAGTAAAAAAGATGAAGACGTTGACATTTAGTAAACAAGAGGAAGACGTTGATGTTTAGTAAACAAGAGGAAGACGTTGATGTTTAGTAAACAAGATGAAGATGTAGATGTTTAGTAAACAAGGTGAAGACGTTGATGTTTAGTAAACAAGATGAAGACGTTGATGTTTAGTAAACAAGATGAAGACGTTGATGTTTAGTGAACAAGAGGAAGACGTTGATGTTTAGTAAACAAGATGAAGACGTTGATGTTTAGTAAACAAGATGAAGACACTTTAGTAAACAAGGTGAAGACGTTAATGTTTAGTAAACAAGATGACGACGTTGATGTTTAGTAAACAAGATGAAGACGATGTTTAGTAAACAAGATGAAGACGTTGATGTTTAGTAAACAAGATGAAGACAATGTTTAGTAAACAAGATGAAGACATTGATTTTTAGTGAACAAGATGAAGACAATGTTTAGTAAACAAGATGAAGACGTTGATGTTTAGTGAACAAAAGGAAGACGTTAATGTTTAGTAAACAAGATGAAGACAATGTTTAGTAAACAAGATGAAGACGTTGATGTTTAGTAAACAAGATGACGACGTTGATGTTTAGTAAACAAGATGAAGACGTTGATGTT
Source organism: Telmatherina bonti (assembly GCF_933228915.1). NCBI lineage: Eukaryota > Metazoa > Chordata > Actinopteri > Atheriniformes > Telmatherinidae > Telmatherina > Telmatherina bonti. The sequence continues at coordinate 4,532,353 of NC_136614.1, forward strand.
TAGTAAATAAGATGAAGACGTTGATGTTTAGTAAACAAGATGAAGACGTTGATGTTTAGTAAACAAGAGGAAGACGTTGATGTTTAGTAAACAAGATGAAGACAATGTTTAGTAAACAAGATGAAGACGTTGATGTTTAGTGAACAAGATGAAGACAATGTTTAGTAAACAAGATGAAGATATAAATGTTTAGTAAACAAGATGAAGACAATGTTTAGTAAACAAGATGATGACGTTGATGTTTAGTAAACAAGATGAAGACGTTGATGTTTAGTAAACAAGATGAAGACGTTGATGTTTAGTAAACAAGATGAAGACAATGTTTAGTAAACAATATGAAGATGTTGATGTTTAGTAAACAAGATGAAGACGTTGATGTTTAGTAAACAAGATGAAGACAATGTTTAGTAAACAAGATAGACGTTGATGTTTAGTAAACAAGATGAAGACAATGTTTAGTAAACAAGATGAAGACGTTGATGTTTAGTAAACAAGATGAAGACAATGTTTAGTAAACAAGATAGACGTTGATGTTTAGTAAACAAGATGAAGACAATGTTTAGTAAACAAGATGAAGATATAAATCTTTAGTAAACAAGATGAAGACAATGTTTAGTAAACAAGATGAAGATATAAATCTTTAGTAAACAAGATGAAGACAATGTTTAGTAAACAAGATGAAGACGTTGATGTTTAGTGAACAAGAGGAAGACGTTGATGTTTAGTGAACAAGAGGAAGACGTTGATGTTTAGTAAACAAAAGGAAGACGTTGATGTTTAGTAAACAAGATGAAGACAATGTTTAGTAAACAAGATGAAGACGTTGATGTTTAGTAAACAAGATGAAGACGTTGATGTTTAGTAAACAAGATGAAGATGTAGATGTTTAGTAAACAAGATGAAGACGTTGATGTTTAGTAAACAAAATGACGACGTTGATGTTTAGTAAACAAGATGACGACGTCGATGTTTAGTAAACAAGATGAAGACGTTGATGTTTAGTAAATAAGATGAAGACGTCGATGTTTAGTAAACAAGATGAAGACGTTGATGTTTAGTGAACAAGAGGAAGACGTTGATGTTTAGTAAACAAGATGAAGACGTTGATGTTTAGTAAACAAGATGAAGACAATGTTTAGTAAACAAGATGAAGACAATGTTTAGTAAACAAGATGAAGATATAAATGTTTAGTAAACAAGATGAAGACGTTGATGTTTAGTAAACAAGGTGAAGACGATGTTTAGTAAACAAGATGACAACGTTGATGTTTAGTAAACAAGATGAAGACGTTGATGTTTAGTAAACAAGATGAAGACGTTGATGTTTAGTAAACAAGATGAAGATATAAATCTTTAGTAAACAAGATGAAGACAATGTTTAGTAAACAAGATGAAGATGTTGATGTTTAGTAAACAAGATGAAGACAATGTTTAGTAAACAAGATAGACGTTGATGTTTAGTAAACAAGATGAAGACAATGTTTAGTGAACAAGATGAAGACGTTGATGTTTAGTAAACAAGATGAAGACGTTGATGTTTAGTAAACAAGATGAAGACAATGTTTAGTAAACAAGATAGACGTTGATGTTTAGTAAACAAGATGAAGACAATGTTTAGTAAACAAGATGAAGATATAAATCTTTAGTAAACAAGATGAAGACAATGTTTAGTAAACAAGATGAAGATATAAATCTTTAGTAAACAAGATGAAGACAATGTTTAGTAAACAAGATGAAGATATAAATCTTTAGTAAACAAGATGAAGACAATGTTTAGTAAACAAGATGAAGATGTTGATGTTTAGTAAACAAGAGGAAGACGTTGATGTTTAGTAAACAAGAGGAAGACGTTGATGTTTAGTAAACAAGATGAAGACGTTGATGTTTAGTAAACAAGATGAAGACAATGTTTAGTAAACAAGATAGACATTGATGTTTAGTGAACAAGATGAAGACGTTGATGTTTAGTAAACAAGATGAAGACGTTGATGTTTAGTAAACAAGATGAAGACAATGTTTAGTAAACAAAATGAAGACGTTGATGTTTAGTTAACAAGATGAAGACGTTGATGTTTAGTAAACAAGATGAAGACGTTGATGTTTAGTAAACAAGATGAAGATGTAGATGTTTAGTAAACAAGATGAAGATGTAGATGTTTAGTAAACAAGATGGAGACGGTGATGTTTAGTAAACAAGATGAAGACGTTGATGTTTTGTAAACAAGTTTAAGACGTTGATGTTTAGTAAACAAGACGAAGACATTGATGTTTAGTAAACAAGATGAAGATGTAGATGTTTAGTAAACAAGATGAAGACGTTAATGTTTAGTAAACAAGATGAAGACGTTGATGTTTAGTGAACAAGATGAAGACAATGTTTAGTAAACAAGATGAAGACGTTGATGTTTAGTAAACAAAAGGAAGACGTTGATGTTTAGAAAACGAGATGAAGACAATGTTTAGTAAACAAGATGAAGACGTTGATGTTTAGTAAACAAGATGAAGACGTTGATGTTTAGTAAACGAGATGAAGACACTGTTTAGTAAACAAGATGAAGACGTTGATGTTTAGTAAACAAGGTGAAGACGTTAATGTTTAGTAAACAAGATGACAACGTTGATGTTTAGTAAACAAGATGAAGATGTTGATGTTTAGTAAACAAGATGAAGACAATGTTTAGTGAACAAGATGAAGACGTTGATGTTTAGTAAACAAGATGAAGACGTTGATGTTTAGTAAACAAGATGAAGACAATGTTTAGTAAACAAGATGAAGACGTTGATGTTTAGTAAACAAGATGAAGACGTTGATGTTTAGTAAACAAGATGAAGACGTTGATGTTTAGTAAACAAGATGACGACGTTGATGTTTAGTAAACAAGATGAAGACTTTGATGTTTAGTAAACAAGAGGAAGACGTTGATGTTTAGTAAACAAGAGGAAGACGTTGATGTTTAGTAAACAAGATGAAGATGTAGATGTTTAGTAAACAAGATGACGACGTTGATGTTTAGTAAAAAAGATGAAGACGTTGACATTTAGTAAACAAGAGGAAGACGTTGATGTTTAGTAAACAAGAGGAAGACGTTGATGTTTAGTAAACAAGATGAAGATGTAGATGTTTAGTAAACAAGGTGAAGACGTTGATGTTTAGTAAACAAGATGAAGACGTTGATGTTTAGTAAACAAGATGAAGACGTTGATGTTTAGTGAACAAGAGGAAGACGTTGATGTTTAGTAAACAAGATGAAGACATTGATGTTTAGTAAACAAGATGAAGACACTTTAGTAAACAAGGTGAAGACGTTAATGTTTAGTAAACAAGATGACGACGTTGATGTTTAGTAAACAAGATGAAGACGATGTTTAGTAAACAAGATGAAGACGTTGATGTTTAGTAAACAAGATGAAGACAATGTTTAGTAAACAAGATGAAGACATTGATGTTTAGTGAACAAGATGAAGACAATGTTTAGTAAACAAGATGAAGACGTTGATGTTTAGTGAACAAAAGGAAGACGTTAATGTTTAGTAAACAAGATGAAGACAATGTTTAGTAAACAAGATGAAGACGTTGATGTTTAGTAAACAAGATGAAGATGTTGATGTTTAGTAAACAAGATGAAGACGTTGATGTTTAGTAAATAAGATGAAGACGTTGATGTTTAGTAAACAAGATGAAGACGTTGATGTTTAGTAAACAAGAGGAAGACGTTGATGTTTAGTAAACAAGATGAAGACAATGTTTAGTAAACAAGATGAAGACGTTGATGTTTAGTAAACAAGGTGAAGACGATGTTTAGTAAACAAGATGATGACGTTGATGTTTAGTAAACAAGATGAAGACGTTGATGTTTAGTAAACAAGATGAAGACGTTGATGTTTAGTAAACAAGATGAAGACAATGTTTAGTAAACAAGATGAAGATATAAATGTTTAGTAAACAAGATGAAGACAATGTTTAGTAAACAAGATGAAGATATAAATCTTTAGTAAACAAGATGAAGACAATGTTTAGTAAAATAGATAAAGATATAAATCTTTAGTAAACAAGATGAAGACAATGTTTAGTAAACAAGATGAAGATGTTGATGTTTAGTAAACAAGATGAAGACGTTGATGTTTAGTAAACAAGATGAAGACAATGTTTAGTAAACAAGATAGACGTTGATGTTTAGTAAACAAGATGAAGACAATGTTTAGTAAACAAGATGAAGACGTTGATGTTTAGTAAACAAGATGAAGACAATGTTTAGTAAACAAGATAGACGTTGATGTTTAGTAAACAAGATGAAGACAATGTTTAGTAAACAAGATGAAGATATAAATCTTTAGTAAACAAGATGAAGACAATGTTTAGTAAACAAGATGAAGATATAAATCTTTAGTAAACAAGATGAAGACAATGTTTAGTAAACAAGATGAAGACGTTGATGTTTAGTGAACAAGAGGAAGACGTTGATGTTTAGTAAACAAGAGGAAGACGTTGATGTTTAGTAAACAAAAGGAAGACGTTGATGTTTAGTAAACAAGATGAAGACAATGTTTAGTAAACAAGATGAAGACGTTGATGTTTAGTAAACAAGATGAAGACGTTGATGTTTAGTAAACAAGATGAAGATGTAGATGTTTAGTAAACAAGATGAAGACGTTGATGTTTAGTAAACAAGATGACGACGTTGATGTTTAGTAAACAAGATGAAGACGTTGATGTTTAGTAAACAAGATGACGACGTTGATGTTTAGTAAACAAGATGAAGACGTTGATGTTTAGTAAACAAAATGACGACGTTGATGTTTAGTAAACAAGATGAAGACGTCGATGTTTAGTAAACAAGATGAAGACGTTGATGTTTAGTAAATAAGATGAAGACGTCGATGTTTAGTAAACAAGATGAAGACGTTGATGTTTAGTGAACAAGAGGAAGACGTTGATGTTTAGTAAACAAGATGAAGACGTTGATGTTTAGTAAACAAGATGAAGACAATGTTTAGTAAACAAGATGAAGACAATGTTTAGTAAACAAGATGAAGATATAAATGTTTAGTAAACAAGATGAAGACAATGTTTAGTAAACAAGATGAAGATATAAATCTTTAGTAAACAAGATGAAGACAATGTTTAGTAAAATAGATGAAGATATAAATCTTTAGTAAACAAGATGAAGACAATGTTTAGTAAACAAGATGAAGATGTTGATGTTTAGTAAACAAGATGAAGACGTTGATGTTTAGTGAACAAGAGGAAGACGTTGATGTTTAGTAAACAAGATGAAGACGTTGATGTTTAGTAAACAAGATGAAGACACTTTAGTAAACAAGGTGAAGACGTTAATGTTTAGTAAACAAGATGACGACGTTGATGTTTAGTAAACAAGATGAAGACGATGTTTAGTAAACAAGATGAAGACGTTGATGTTTAGTAAACAAGATGAAGACAATGTTTAGTAAACAAGATGAAGACATTGATGTTTAGTGAACAAGATGAAGACAATGTTTAGTAAACAAGATGAAGACGTTGATGTTTAGTGAACAAAAGGAAGACGTTAATGTTTAGTAAACAAGATGAAGACAATGTTTAGTAAACAAGATGAAGACGTTGATGTTTAGTAAACAAGATGACGACGTTGATGTTTAGTAAACAAGATGAAGACGTTGATGTTTAGTAAACAAGATGACGACGTTGATGTTTAGTAAACAAGATGAAGACTTTGATGTTTAGTAAACAAGAGGAAGACGTTGATGTTTAGTAAACAAGAGGAAGACGTTGATGTTTAGTAAACAAGATGAAGACAATGTTTAGTAAACAAGATGAAGACGTTGATGTTTAGTAAACAAGGTGAAGAAGATGTTTAGTAAACAAGATGATGACGTTGATGTTTAGTAAACAAGATGAAGACGTTGATGTTTAGTAAACAAGATGAAGACGTTGATGTTTAGTAAACAAGATGAAGACAATGTTTAGTAAACAAGATGAAGATATAAATGTTTAGTAAACAAGATGAAGACAATGTTTAGTAAACAAGATGAAGATATAAATCTTTAGTAAACAAGATGAAGACAATGTTTAGTAAAATAGATGAAGATATAAATCTTTAGTAAACAAGATGAAGACAATGTTTAGTAAACAAGATGAAGATGTTGATGTTTAGTAAACAAGATGAAGACGTTGATGTTTAGTAAACAAGATGAAGACAATGTTTAGTAAACAAGATAGACGTTGATGTTTAGTAAACAAGATGAAGACAATGTTTAGTAAACAAGATGAAGACGTTGATGTTTAGTAAACAAGATGAAGACAATGTTTAGTAAACAAGATAGACGTTGATGTTTAGTAAACAAGATGAAGACGTTGATGTTTAGTAAACAAGATGACGACGTTGATGTTTAGTAAACAAGATGAAGACGTTGATGTTTAGTAAACAAGATGACGACGTTGATGTTTAGTAAACAAGATGAAGACGTTGATGTTTAGTAAACAAAATGACGACGTTGATGTTTAGTAAACAAGATGACGACGTCGATGTTTAGTAAACAAGATGAAGACGTTGATGTTTAGTAAATAAGATGAAGACGTCGATGTTTAGTAAACAAGATGAAGACGTTGATGTTTAGTGAACAAGAGGAAGACGTTGATGTTTAGTAAACAAGATGAAGACGTTGATGTTTAGTAAACAAGATGAAGACAATGTTTAGTAAACAAGATGAAGACAATGTTTAGTAAACAAGATGAAGATATAAATGTTTAGTAAACAAGATGAAGACAATGTTTAGTAAACAAGATGAAGATATAAATCTTTAGTAAACAAGATGAAGACAATGTTTAGTAAAATAGATGAAGATATAAATCTTTAGTAAACAAGATGAAGACAATGTTTAGTAAACAAGATGAAGATGTTGATGTTTAGTAAACAAGATGAAGACGTTGATGTTTAGTAAACAAGATGAAGACAATGTTTAGTAAACAAGATAGACGTTGATGTTTAGTAAACAAGATGAAGACAATGTTTAGTAAACAAGATGAAGACGTTGATGTTTAGTAAACAAGATGAAGACGTTGATGTTTAGTAAACAAGATGAAGACAATGTTTAGTAAACAAGATAGACGTTGATGTTTAGTAAACAAGATGAAGACAATGTTTAGTAAACAAGATGAAGATATAAATCTTTAGTAAACAAGATGAAGACAATGTTTAGTAAACAAGATGAAGACGTTGATGTTTAGTAAACAAAAGGAAGACGTTGATGTTTAGTAAACAAGATGAAGACAATGTTTAGTAAACAAGATGAAGACGTTGATGTTTAGTAAACAAGATGAAGACGTTGATGTTTAGTAAACAAGATGAAGATGTAGATGTTTAGTAAACAAGATGAAGACGTTGATGTTTAGTAAACAAGATGACGACGTTGATGTTTAGTAAACAAGATGAAGACGTTGATGTTTAGTAAACAAGATGACGACGTTGATGTTTAGTAAACAAGATGAAGACGTTGATGTTTAGTAAACAAGATGACGACGTTGATGTTTAGTAAACAAGATGAAGACGTTGATGTTTAGTAAATAAGATGAAGACGTCGATGTTTAGTAAACAAGATGAAGACGTTGATGTTTAGTGAACAAGAGGAAGACGTTGATGTTTAGTAAACAAGATGAAGACGTTGATGTTTAGTAAACAAGATGAAGACACTGTTTAGTAAACAAGGTGAAGACGTTAATGTTTAGTAAACAAGATGACGACGTTGATGTTTAGTAAACAAGATGAAGACGATGTTTAGTAAACAAGATGAAGACGTTGATGTTTAGTAAACAAGATGAAGACAATGTTTAGTAAACAAGATGAAGACATTGATGTTTAGTAAACAAGATGAAGACAATGTTTAGTAAACAAGATGAAGACGTTGATGTTTAGTGAACAAAAGGAAGACGTTGATGTTTAGTAAACAAGATGAAGACAATGTTTAGTAAACAAGATGACGACGTTGATGTTTAGTAAACAAGATGAAGACGTTGATGTTTAGTAAATAAGATGAAGACGTTGATGTTTAGTAAACAAGATGAAGACGTTGATGTTTAGTAAACAAGAGGAAGACGTTGATGTTTAGTAAACAAGATGAAGACAATGTTTAGTAAACAAGATGAAGACGTTGATGTTTAGTAAACAAGGTGAAGACGATGTTTAGTAAACAAGATGACAACGTTGATGTTTAGTAAACAAGATGAAGACGTTGATGTTTAGTAAATAAGATGAAGACGTCGATGTTTAGTAAACAAGATGAAGACGTTGATGTTTAGTGAACAAGAGGAAGACGTTGATGTTTAGTAAACAAGATGAAGACGTTGATGTTTAGTAAACAAGATGAAGACAATGTTTAGTAAACAAGATGAAGATATAAATGTTTAGTAAACAAGATGAAGACAATGTTTAGTAAACAAGATGAAGATATAAATCTTTAGTAAACAAGATGAAGACAATGTTTAGTAAACAAGATGAAGATATAAATCTTTAGTAAACAAGATGATGACAATGTTTAGTAAACAAGATGAAGATGTTGATGTTTAGTAAACAAGATGAAGACAATGTTTAGTAAACAAGATAGACGTTGATGTTTAGTAAACAAGATGAAGACAATGTTTAGTAAACAAGATGAAGACGTTGATGTTTAGTAAACAAGATGAAGACGTTGATGTTTAGTAAACAAGATGAAGACAATGTTTAGTAAACAAGATAGACGTTGATGTTTAGTAAACAAGATGAAGACAATGTTTAGTAAACAAGATGAAGATATAAATCTTTAGTAAACAAGATGAAGACAATGTTTAGTAAACAAGATGAAGATATAAATCTTTAGTAAACAAGATGAAGACAATCTTTAGTAAACAAGATGAAGATATAAATCTTTAGTAAACAAGATGAAGACAATGTTTAGTAAACAAGATGAAGATGTTGATGTTTAGTAAACAAGAGGAAGACGTTGATGTTTAGTAAACAAGAGGAAGACGTTGATGTTTAGTAAACAAGATGAAGACGTTGATGTTTAGTAAACAAGATGAAGACAATGTTTAGTAAACAAGATAGACATTGATGTTTAGTGAACAAGATGAAGACGTTGATGTTTAGTAAACAAGATGAAGACGTTGATGTTTAGTAAACAAGATGAAGACAATGTTTAGTAAACAAAATGAAGACGTTGATGTTTAGTAAACAAGATGAAGACGTTGATGTTTAGTAAACAAGATGAAGACGTTGATGTTTAGTAAACAAGATGAAGATGTAGATGTTTAGTAAACAAGATGAAGATGTAGATGTTTAGTAAACAAGATGAAGACGGTGATGTTTAGTAAACAAGATGAAGACGTTGATGTTTTGTAAACAAGTTTAAGACGTTGATGTTTAGTAAACAAGACGAAGACATTGATGTTTAGTAAACAAGATGAAGATGTAGATGTTTAGTAAACAAGATGAAGACGTTAATGTTTAGTAAACAAGATGAAGACGTTGATGTTTAGTGAACAAGATGAAGACAATGTTTAGTAAACAAGATGAAGACGTTGATGTTTAGTAAACAAAAGGAAGACGTTGATGTTTAGAAAACGAGATGAAGACAATGTTTAGTAAACAAGATGAAGACGTTGATGTTTAGTAAACAAGATGAAGACGTTGATGTTTAGTAAACAAGATGAAGACACTGTTTAGTAAACAAGATGAAGACGTTGATGTTTAGTAAACAAGATGAAGACAATGTTTAGTAAACAAGATGAAGACGTTGATGTTTAGTAAACAAGGTGAAGACGTTAATGTTTAGTAAACAAGATGACGACGTTGATGTTTAGTAAACAAGATGAAGATGTTGATGTTTAGTAAACAAGATGAAGACAATGTTTAGTGAACAAGATGAAGATGTTGATGTTTAGTAAACAAGATGAAGACGTTGATGTTTAGTAAACAAGATGAAGACAATGTTTAGTAAACAAGATGAAGACGTTGATGTTTAGTAAACAAGATGAAGACGTTGATGTTTAGTAAACAAGATGAAGACGTTGATGTTTAGTAAACAAGATGACGACGTTGATGTTTAGTAAACAAGATGAAGACTTTGATGTTTAGTAAACAAGAGGAAGACGTTGATGTTTAGTAAACAAGAGGAAGACGTTGATGTTTAGTAAACAAGATGAAGATGTAGATGTTTAGTAAACAAGATGACGACGTTGATGTTTAGTAAAAAAGATGAAGACGTTGACATTTAGTAAACAAGAGGAAGACGTTGATGTTTAGTAAACAAGAGGAAGACGTTGATGTTTAGTGAACAAGATGAAGATGTAGATGTTTAGTAAACAAGGTGAAGACGTTGATGTTTAGTAAACAAGATGAAGACGTTGATGTTTAGTAAACAAGATGAAGACGTTGATGTTTAGTGAACAAGAGGAAGACGTTGATGTTTAGTAAACAAGATGAAGACGTTGATGTTTAGTAAACAAGATGAAGACACTTTAGTAAACAAGGTGAAGACGTTAATGTTTAGTAAACAAGATGACGACGTTGATGTTTAGTAAACAAGATTAAGACGATGTTTAGTAAACAAGATGAAGACGTTGATGTTTAGTAAACAAGATGAAGACAATGTTTAGTAAACAAGATGAAGACATTGATGTTTAGTGAACAAGATGAAGACAATGTTTAGTAAACAAGATGAAGACGTTGATGTTTAGTGAACAAAAGGAAGACGTTAATGTTTAGTAAACAAGATGAAGACAATGTTTAGTAAACAAGATGAAGACGTTGATGTTTAGTAAACAAGATGAAGACACTGTTTAGTAAACAAGGTGAAGACGTTAATGTTTAGTAAACAAGATGACGACGTTGATGTTTAGTAAACAAGATGAAGACGATGTTTAGTAAACAAGATGAAGACGTTGATGTTTAGTAAACAAGATGAAGACAATGTTTAGTAAACAAGATGAAGACATTGATGTTTAGTAAACAAGATGAAGACAATGTTTAGTAAACAAGATGAAGACGTTGATGTTTAGTGAACAAAAGGAAGACGTTGAAGTTTAGTAAACAAGATGAAGACAATGTTTAGTAAACAAGATGACGACGTTGATGTTTAGTAAACAAGATGAAGACGTTGATGTTTAGTAAATAAGATGAAGACGTTGATGTTTAGTAAACAAGATGAAGACGTTGATGTTTAGTAAACAAGAGGAAGACGTTGATATTTAGTAAACAAGATGAACACAATGTTTAGTAAACAAGATGAAGACGTTGATGTTTAGTAAACAAGGTGAAGACGATGTTTAGTAAACAAGATGACAACGTTGATGTTTAGTAAACAAGATGAAGACGTTGATGTTTAGTAAACAAGATGAAGACGTTGATGTTTAGTAAACAAGATGAAGACAATGTTTAGTAAACAAGATGAAGATATAAATGTTTAGTAAACAAGATGAAGACAATGTTTAGTAAACAAGATGAAGATATAAATCTTTAGTAAACAAGATGAAGACAATGTTTAGTAAACAAGATGAAGATATAAATCTTTAGTAAACAAGATGATGACAATGTTTAGTAAACAAGATGAAGATGTTGATGTTTAGTAAACAAGATGAAGACAATGTTTAGTAAACAAGATAGACGTTGATGTTTAGTAAACAAGATGAAGACGTTGATGTTTAGTAAACAAGATGAAGACGTTGATGTTTAGTAAACAAGATGAAGACGTTGATGTTTAGTAAACAAGATGAAGACAATGTTTAGTAAACAAGATAGACGTTGATGTTTAGTAAACAAGATGAAGACAATGTTTAGTAAACAAGATGAAGATATAAATCTTTAGTAAACAAGATGAAGACAATGTTTAGTAAACAAGATGAAGATATAAATCTTTAGTAAACAAGATGAAGACAATGTTTAGTAAACAAGATGAAGATATAAATCTTTAGTAAACAAGATGAAGACAATGTTTAGTAAACAAGATGAAGATGTTGATGTTTAGTAAACAAGAGGAAGACGTTGATGTTTAGTAAACAAGAGGAAGACGTTGATGTTTAGTAAACAAGATGAAGACGTTGATGTTTAGTAAACAAGATGAAGACAATGTTTAGTAAACAAGATAGACATTGATGTTTAGTGAACAAGATGAAGACGTTGATGTTTAGTAAACAAGATGAAGACGTTGATGTTTAGTAAACAAGATGAAGACAATGTTTAGTAAACAAAATGAAGACGTTGATGTTTAGTAAACAAGATGAAGACGTTGATGTTTAGTAAACAAGATGAAGACGTTGATGTTTAGTAAACAAGATGAAGATGTAGATGTTTAGTAAACAAGATGAAGATGTAGATGTTTAGTAAACAAGATGAAGACGGTGATGTTTAGTAAACAAGATGAAGACGTTGATGTTTTGTAAACAAGTTTAAGACGTTGATGTTTAGTAAACAAGACGAAGACATTGATGTTTAGTAAACAAGATGAAGATGTAGATGTTTAGTAAACAAGATGAAGACGTTAATGTTTAGTAAACAAGATGAAGACGTTGATGTTTAGTGAACAAGATGAAGACAATGTTTAGTAAACAAGATGAAGACGTTGATGTTTAGTAAACAAAAGGAAGACGTTGATGTTTAGAAAACGAGATGAAGACAATGTTTAGTAAACAAGATGAAGACGTTGATGTTTAGTAAACAAGATGAAGACGTTGATGTTTAGTAAACAAGATGAAGACACTGTTTAGTAAACAAGATGAAGACGTTGATGTTTAGTAAACAAGATGAAGACAATGTTTAGTAAACAAGATGAAGACGTTGATGTTTAGTAAACAAGGTGAAGACGTTAATGTTTAGTAAACAAGATGACGACGTTGATGTTTAGTAAACAAGATGAAGATGTTGATGTTTAGTAAACAAGATGAAGACAATGTTTAGTGAACAAGATGAAGACGTTGATGTTTAGTAAACAAGATGAAGACGTTGATGTTTAGTAAACAAGATGAAGACAATGTTTAGTAAACAAGATGAAGACGTTGATGTTTAGTAAACAAGATGAAGACGTTGATGTTTAGTAAACAAGATGAAGACGTTGATGTTTAGTAAACAAGATGACGACGTTGATGTTTAGTAAACAAGATGAAGACTTTGATGTTTACTAAACAAGAGGAAGACGTTGATGTTTAGTAAACAAGAGGAAGACGTTGATGTTTAGTAAACAAGATGAAGATGTAGATGTTTAGTAAACAAGATGACGACGTTGATGTTTAGTAAAAAAGATGAAGACGTTGACATTTAGTAAACAAGAGGAAGACGTTGATGTTTAGTAAACAAGAGGAAGACGTTGATGTTTAGTAAACAAGATGAAGATGTAGATGTTTAGTAAACAAGGTGAAGACGTTGATGTTTAGTAAACAAGATGAAGACGTTGATGTTTAGTAAACAAGATGAAGACGTTGATGTTTAGTGAACAAGAGGAAGACGTTGATGTTTAGTAAACAAGATGAAGACGTTGATGTTTAGTAAACAAGATGAAGACACTTTAGTAAACAAGGTGAAGACGTTAATGTTTAGTAAACAAGATGACGACGTTGATGTTTAGTAAACAAGATGAAGACGATGTTTAGTAAACAAGATGAAGACGTTGATGTTTAGTAAACAAGATGAAGACAATGTTTAGTAAACAAGATGAAGACATTGATTTTTAGTGAACAAGATGAAGACAATGTTTAGTAAACAAGATGAAGACGTTGATGTTTAGTGAACAAAAGGAAGACGTTAATGTTTAGTAAACAAGATGAAGACAATGTTTAGTAAACAAGATGAAGACGTTGATGTTTAGTAAACAAGATGACGACGTTGATGTTTAGTAAACAAGATGAAGACGTTGATGTTTAGTAAATAAGATGAAGACGTTGATGTTTAGTAAACAAGATGAAGACGTTGATGTTTAGTAAACAAGAGGAAGACGTTGATGTTTAGTAAACAAGATGAAGACAATGTTTAGTAAACAAGATGAAGACGTTGATGTTTAGTGAACAAGATGAAGACAATGTTTAGTAAACAAGATGAAGATATAAATGTTTAGTAAACAAGATGAAGACAATGTTTAGTAAACAAGATGATGACGTTGATGTTTAGTAAACAAGATGAAGACGTTGATGTTTAGTAAACAAGATGAAGACGTTGATGTTTAGTAAACAAGATGAAGACAATGTTTAGTAAACAATATGAAGATGTTGATGTTTAGTAAACAAGATGAAGACGTTGATGTTTAGTAAACAAGATGAAGACAATGTTTAGTAAACAAGATAGACGTTGATGTTTAGTAAACAAGATGAAGACAATGTTTAGTAAACAAGATGAAGACGTTGATGTTTAGTAAACAAGATGAAGACAATGTTTAGTAAACAAGATAGACGTTGATGTTTAGTAAACAAGATGAAGACAATGTTTAGTAAACAAGATGAAGATATAAATCTTTAGTAAACAAGATGAAGACAATGTTTAGTAAACAAGATGAAGATATAAATCTTTAGTAAACAAGATGAAGACAATGTTTAGTAAACAAGATGAAGACGTTGATGTTTAGTGAACAAGAGGAAGACGTTGATGTTTAGTGAACAAGAGGAAGACGTTGATGTTTAGTAAACAAAAGGAAGACGTTGATGTTTAGTAAACAAGATGAAGACAATGTTTAGTAAACAAGATGAAGACGTTGATGTTTAGTAAACAAGATGAAGACGTTGATGTTTAGTAAACAAGATGAAGATGTAGATGTTTAGTAAACAAGATGAAGACGTTGATGTTTAGTAAACAAAATGACGACGTTGATGTTTAGTAAACAAGATGACGACGTCGATGTTTAGTAAACAAGATGAAGACGTTGATGTTTAGTAAATAAGATGAAGACGTCGATGTTTAGTAAACAAGATGAAGACGTTGATGTTTAGTGAACAAGAGGAAGACGTTGATGTTTAGTAAACAAGATGAAGACGTTGATGTTTAGTAAACAAGATGAAGACAATGTTTAGTAAACAAGATGAAGACAATGTTTAGTAAACAAGATGAAGATATAAATGTTTAGTAAACAAGATGAAGACAATGTTTAGTAAACAAGATGAAGATATAAATCTTTAGTAAACAAGATGAAGACAATGTTTAGTAAAATAGATGAAGATATAAATCTTTAGTAAACAAGATGAAGACAATGTTTAGTAAACAAGATGAAGATGTTGATGTTTAGTAAACAAGATGAAGACGTTGATGTTTAGTAAACAAGATGAAGACAATGTTTAGTAAACAAGATAGACGTTGATGTTTAGTAAACAAGATGAAGACAATGTTTAGTAAACAAGATGAAGACGTTGATGTTTAGTAAACAAGATGAAGACGTTGATGTTTAGTAAACAAGATGAAGACAATGTTTAGTAAACAAGATAGACGTTGATGTTTAGTAAACAAGATGAAGACAATGTTTAGTAAACAAGATGAAGATATAAATCTTTAGTAAACAAGATGAAGACAATGTTTAGTAAACAAGATGAAGATATAAATCTTTAGTAAACAAGATGAAGACAATGTTTAGTAAACAAGATGAAGACGTTGATGTTTAGTAAACAAGAGGAAGACGTTGTCGTTTAGTAAACAAGAGGAAGACGTTGATGTTTAGTAAACAAGATGAAGACAATGTTTAGTAAACAAGATGAAGACGTTGATGTTTAGTAAACAAGATGAAGACGTTGATGTTTAGTAAACAAGATGAAGATGTAGATGTTTAGTAAACAAGATGAAGACGTTGATGTTTAGTAAACAAGATGACGACGTTGATGTTTAGTAAACAAAAGGAAGACGTTGATGTTTAGTGAACAAGATGAAGACAATGTTTAGTAAACAAGATGAAGACGTTGATGTTTAGTAAACAAGATGAAGACGTTGATGTTTAGTAAACAAGATGAAGATGTAGATGTTTAGTAAACAAGATGAAGACGTTGATGTTTAGTAAACAAGATGACGACGTTGATGTTTAGTAAACAAGATGAAGACGTTGATGTTTAGTAAATAAGAGGAAGACGTTGATGTTTAGTAAACAAGATGAAGACGTTGATGTTTAGTGAACAAGAGGAAGACGTTGATGTTTAGTAAACAAGATGAAGACGTTGATGTTTAGTAAACAAGATGAAGACACTGTTTAGTAAACAAGGTGAAGACGTTGATGTTTAGTTAACAAGATGAAGACGTTGATGTTTAGTAAACAAGAGGAAGACGTTGATGTTTAGTAAACAAGAGGAAGACGTTGATGTTTAGTAAACAAGATGAAGATGTAGATGTTTAGTAAACAAGGTGAAGACGTTGATGTTTAGTTAACAAGATGAAGACGTTGATGTTTAGTAAACAAGATGAAGACGATGTTTTGTAAACAAGTTTAAGACGTTGATGTTTAGTAAACAAGATGAAGATGTAGATGTTTAGTAAACAAGAAGAAGTTGATGTTTAGTAAACAAGATGAAGATGTTGATGTTTAGTAAACAAGATGAAGACCATGTTTAGTAAACAAGATGAAGACGTTGATGTTTAGTAAACAAAAGGAAGACGTTGATGTTTAGTAAACAAGATGAAGACAATGTTTAGTAAACAAGATGAAGACGTTGATGTTTAGTAAACAAGATGAAGATGTTGATGTTTAGTAAACAAGGTGAAGACACTGTTTAGTAAACAAGATGAAGATGTAGATGTTTAGTAAACAAGATGAAGACAATGTTTAGTAAACAAGATGAAGACGTTGATGTTTAGTAAACAAGATGAAGACACTGTTTAGTAAACAAGGTGAAGACGTTAATGTTTAGTAAACAAGGTGAAGACGTTAATGTTTAGTAAACAAGATGACGACGTTGATGTTTAGTAAACAAGATGAAGACGTTGATGTTTAGTAAACAAGATGAAGACAATGTTTAGTAAACAAGATGAAGACGTTGATGTTTAGTAAACAAGATGAAGACGTTGATGTTTAGTAAACAAAAGGAAGACGTTGATGTTTAGTAAACAAGATGAAGACAATGTTTAGTAAACAAGATGAAGACGTTGATGTTTAGTAAACAAGATGAAGACGTTGATGTTTAGTAAACAAGATGAAGATGTAGATGTTTAGTAAACAAGATGAAGACGTTGATGTTTAGTAAACAAGATGACGACGTTGATGTTTAGTAAACAAGATGAAGACGTTGATGTTTAGTAAACAAGATGACGACGTTGATGTTTAGTAAACAAGATGAAGACGTTGATGTTTAGTAAACAAGATGACGACGTTGATGTTTAGTAAACAAGATGAAGACGTTGATGTTTAGTAAATAAGATGAAGACGTCGATGTTTAGTAAACAAGATGAAGACGTTGATGTTTAGTGAACAAGAGGAAGACACTGTTTAGTAAACAAGGTGAAGACGTTAATGTTTAGTAAACAAGATGACGACGTTGATGTTTAGTAAACAAGATGAAGACGATGTTTAGTAAACAAGATGAAGACGTTGATGTTTAGTAAACAAGATGAAGACAATGTTTAGTAAACAAGATGAAGACATTGATGTTTAGTAAACAAGATGAAGACAATGTTTAGTAAACAAGATGAAGACGTTGATGTTTAGTGAACAAAAGGAAGACGTTGATGTTTAGTAAACAAGATGAAGACAATGTTTAGTAAACAAGATGACGACGTTGATGTTTAGTAAACAAGATGAAGACGTTGATGTTTAGTAAATAAGATGAAGACGTTGATGTTTAGTAAACAAGATGAAGACGTTGATGTTTAGTAAACAAGAGGAAGACGTTGATGTTTAGTAAACAAGATGAAGACAATGTTTAGTAAACAAGATGAAGACGTTGATGTTTAGTAAACAAGGTGAAGACGATGTTTAGTAAACAAGATGAAGACGTTGATGTTTAGTAAACAAGATGAAGACGTTGATGTTTAGTAAACAAGATGAAGACGTTGATGTTTAGTAAACAAGATGAAGACAATGTTTAGTAAACAAGATGAAGATATAAATGTTTAGTAAACAAGATGAAGACAATGTTTAGTAAACAAGATGAAGATATAAATCTTTAGTAAACAAGATGAAG
Source organism: Telmatherina bonti (assembly GCF_933228915.1). NCBI lineage: Eukaryota > Metazoa > Chordata > Actinopteri > Atheriniformes > Telmatherinidae > Telmatherina > Telmatherina bonti. The sequence continues at coordinate 4,550,453 of NC_136614.1, forward strand.
ACAATGTTTAGTAAACAAGATGAAGATATAAATCTTTAGTAAACAAGATGATGACAATGTTTAGTAAACAAGATGAAGATGTTGATGTTTAGTAAACAAGATGAAGACAATGTTTAGTAAACAAGATAGACGTTGATGTTTAGTAAACAAGATGAAGACAATGTTTAGTAAACAAGATGAAGACGTTGATGTTTAGTAAACAAGATGAAGACGTTGATGTTTAGTAAACAAGATGAAGACAATGTTTAGTAAACAAGATAGACGTTGATGTTTAGTAAACAAGATGAAGACAATGTTTAGTAAACAAGATGAAGATATAAATCTTTAGTAAACAAGATGAAGACAATGTTTAGTAAACAAGATGAAGATATAAATCTTTAGTAAACAAGATGAAGACAATCTTTAGTAAACAAGATGAAGATATAAATCTTTAGTAAACAAGATGAAGACAATGTTTAGTAAACAAGATGAAGATGTTGATGTTTAGTAAACAAGAGGAAGACGTTGATGTTTAGTAAACAAGAGGAAGACGTTGATGTTTAGTAAACAAGATGAAGACGTTGATGTTTAGTAAACAAGATGAAGACAATGTTTAGTAAACAAGATAGACATTGATGTTTAGTGAACAAGATGAAGACGTTGATGTTTAGTAAACAAGATGAAGACGTTGATGTTTAGTAAACAAGATGAAGACAATGTTTAGTAAACAAAATGAAGACGTTGATGTTTAGTAAACAAGATGAAGACGTTGATGTTTAGTAAACAAGATGAAGACGTTGATGTTTAGTAAACAAGATGAAGATGTAGATGTTTAGTAAACAAGATGAAGATGTAGATGTTTAGTAAACAAGATGAAGACGGTGATGTTTAGTAAACAAGATGACGACGTTGATGTTTAGTAAACAAGATGAAGACGTTGATGTTTAGTAAACAAGATGAAGACGTTGATGTTTAGTAAACAAGATGAAGACACTGTTTAGTAAACAAGATGAAGACGTTGATGTTTAGTAAACAAGATGAAGACAATGTTTAGTAAACAAGATGAAGACGTTGATGTTTAGTAAACAAGGTGAAGACGTTAATGTTTAGTAAACAAGATGACGACGTTGATGTTTAGTAAACGAGATGAAGATGTTGATGTTTAGTAAACAAGATGAAGACAATGTTTAGTGAACAAGATGAAGATGTTGATGTTTAGTAAACAAGATGAAGACGTTGATGTTTAGTAAACAAGATGAAGACAATGTTTAGTAAACAAGATGAAGACGTTGATGTTTAGTAAACAAGATGAAGACGTTGATGTTTAGTAAACAAGATGAAGACGTTGATGTTTAGTAAACAAGATGACGACGTTGATGTTTAGTAAACAAGATGAAGACTTTGATGTTTAGTAAACAAGAGGAAGACGTTGATGTTTAGTAAACAAGAGGAAGACGTTGATGTTTAGTAAACAAGATGAAGATGTAGATGTTTAGTAAACAAGATGACGACGTTGATGTTTAGTAAAAAAGATGAAGACGTTGACATTTAGTAAACAAGAGGAAGACGTTGATGTTTAGTAAACAAGAGGAAGACGTTGATGTTTAGTAAACAAGATGAAGATGTAGATGTTTAGTAAACAAGGTGAAGACGTTGATGTTTAGTAAACAAGATGAAGACGTTGATGTTTAGTAAACAAGATGAAGACGTTGATGTTTAGTGAACAAGAGGAAGACGTTGATGTTTAGTAAACAAGATGAAGACGTTGATGTTTAGTAAACAAGATGAAGACACTTTAGTAAACAAGGTGAAGACGTTAATGTTTAGTAAACAAGATGACGACGTTGATGTTTAGTAAACAAGATTAAGACGATGTTTAGTAAACAAGATGAAGACGTTGATGTTTAGTAAACAAGATGAAGACAATGTTTAGTAAACAAGATGAAGACATTGATGTTTAGTGAACAAGATGAAGACAATGTTTAGTAAACAAGATGAAGACGTTGATGTTTAGTGAACAAAAGGAAGACGTTAATGTTTAGTAAACAAGATGAAGACAATGTTTAGTAAACAAGATGAAGACGTTGATGTTTAGTAAACAAGATGACGACGTTGATGTTTAGTAAACAAGATGAAGACGTTGATGTTTAGTAAACAAGATGAAGACACTGTTTAGTAAACAAGGTGAAGACGTTAATGTTTAGTAAACAAGATGACGACGTTGATGTTTAGTAAACAAGATGAAGACGATGTTTAGTAAACAAGATGAAGACGTTGATGTTTAGTAAACAAGATGAAGACAATGTTTAGTAAACAAGATGAAGACATTGATGTTTAGTAAACAAGATGAAGACAATGTTTAGTAAACAAGATGAAGACGTTGATGTTTAGTGAACAAAAGGAAGACGTTGATGTTTAGTAAACAAGATGAAGACAATGTTTAGTAAACAAGATGACGACGTTGATGTTTAGTAAACAAGATGAAGACGTTGATGTTTAGTAAATAAGATGAAGACGTTGATGTTTAGTAAACAAGATGAAGACGTTGATGTTTAGTAAACAAGAGGAAGACGTTGATATTTAGTAAACAAGATGAACACAATGTTTAGTAAACAAGATGAAGACGTTGATGTTTAGTAAACAAGGTGAAGACGATGTTTAGTAAACAAGATGACAACGTTGATGTTTAGTAAACAAGATGAAGACGTTGATGTTTAGTAAACAAGATGAAGACGTTGATGTTTAGTAAACAAGATGAAGACAATGTTTAGTAAACAAGATGAAGATATAAATGTTTAGTAAACAAGATGAAGACAATGTTTAGTAAACAAGATGAAGATATAAATCTTTAGTAAACAAGATGAAGACAATGTTTAGTAAACAAGATGAAGATATAAATCTTTAGTAAACAAGATGATGACAATGTTTAGTAAACAAGATGAAGATGTTGATGTTTAGTAAACAAGATGAAGACAATGTTTAGTAAACAAGATAGACGTTGATGTTTAGTAAACAAGATGAAGACGTTGATGTTTAGTAAACAAGATGAAGACGTTGATGTTTAGTAAACAAGATGAAGACGTTGATGTTTAGTAAACAAGATGAAGACAATGTTTAGTAAACAAGATAGACGTTGATGTTTAGTAAACAAGATGAAGACAATGTTTAGTAAACAAGATGAAGATATAAATCTTTAGTAAACAAGATGAAGACAATGTTTAGTAAACAAGATGAAGATATAAATCTTTAGTAAACAAGATGAAGACAATGTTTAGTAAACAAGATGAAGATATAAATCTTTAGTAAACAAGATGAAGACAATGTTTAGTAAACAAGATGAAGATGTTGATGTTTAGTAAACAAGAGGAAGACGTTGATGTTTAGTAAACAAGAGGAAGACGTTGATGTTTAGTAAAAAAGATGAAGACGTTGATGTTTAGTAAACAAGATGAAGACAATGTTTAGTAAACAAGATAGACATTGATGTTTAGTGAACAAGATGAAGACGTTGATGTTTAGTAAACAAGATGAAGACGTTGATGTTTAGTAAACAAGATGAAGACAATGTTTAGTAAACAAAATGAAGACGTTGATGTTTAGTAAACAAGATGAAGACGTTGATGTTTAGTAAACAAGATGAAGACGTTGATGTTTAGTAAACAAGATGAAGATGTAGATGTTTAGTAAACAAGATGAAGATGTAGATGTTTAGTAAACAAGATGAAGACGGTGATGTTTAGTAAACAAGATGAAGACGTTGATGTTTTGTAAACAAGTTTAAGACGTTGATGTTTAGTAAACAAGACGAAGACATTGATGTTTAGTAAACAAGATGAAGATGTAGATGTTTAGTAAACAAGATGAAGACGTTAATGTTTAGTAAACAAGATGAAGACGTTGATGTTTAGTGAACAAGATGAAGACAATGTTTAGTAAACAAGATGAAGACGTTGATGTTTAGTAAACAAAAGGAAGACGTTGATGTTTAGAAAACGAGATGAAGACAATGTTTAGTAAACAAGATGAAGACGTTGATGTTTAGTAAACAAGATGAAGACGTTGATGTTTAGTAAACAAGATGAAGACACTGTTTAGTAAACAAGATGAAGACGTTGATGTTTAGTAAACAAGATGAAGACAATGTTTAGTAAACAAGATGAAGACGTTGATGTTTAGTAAACAAGGTGAAGACGTTAATGTTTAGTAAACAAGATGACGACGTTGATGTTTAGTAAACAAGATGAAGATGTTGATGTTTAGTAAACAAGATGAAGACAATGTTTAGTGAACAAGATGAAGACGTTGATGTTTAGTAAACAAGATGAAGACGTTGATGTTTAGTAAACAAGATGAAGACGTTGATGTTTAGTAAACAAGATGAAGACGTTGATGTTTAGTAAACAAGATGACGACGTTGATGTTTAGTAAACAAGATGAAGACTTTGATGTTTAGTAAACAAGAGGAAGACGTTGATGTTTAGTAAACAAGAGGAAGACGTTGATGTTTAGTAAACAAGATGAAGATGTAGATGTTTAGTAAACAAGATGACGACGTTGATGTTTAGTAAAAAAGATGAAGACGTTGACATTTAGTAAACAAGAGGAAGACGTTGATGTTTAGTAAACAAGAGGAAGACGTTGATGTTTAGTAAACAAGATGAAGATGTAGATGTTTAGTAAACAAGGTGAAGACGTTGATGTTTAGTAAACAAGATGAAGACGTTGATGTTTAGTAAACAAGATGAAGACACTTTAGTAAACAAGGTGAAGACGTTAATGTTTAGTAAACAAGATGACGACGTTGATGTTTAGTAAACAAGATGAAGACGATGTTTAGTAAACAAGATGAAGACGTTGATGTTTAGTAAACAAGATGAAGACAATGTTTAGTAAACAAGATGAAGACATTGATTTTTAGTGAACAAGATGAAGACAATGTTTAGTAAACAAGATGAAGACGTTGATGTTTAGTGAACAAAAGGAAGACGTTAATGTTTAGTAAACAAGATGAAGACAATGTTTAGTAAACAAGATGAAGACGTTGATGTTTAGTGAACAAGATGACGACGTTGATGTTTAGTAAACAAGATGAAGACGTTGATGTTTAGTAAATAAGATGAAGACGTTGATGTTTAGTAAACAAGATGAAGACGTTGATGTTTAGTAAACAAGAGGAAGACGTTGATGTTTAGTAAACAAGATGAAGACAATGTTTAGTAAACAAGATGAAGACGTTGATGTTTAGTGAACAAGATGAAGACAATGTTTAGTAAACAAGATGAAGATATAAATGTTTAGTAAACAAGATGAAGACAATGTTTAGTAAACAAGATGATGACGTTGATGTTTAGTAAACAAGATGAAGACGTTGATGTTTAGTAAACAAGATGAAGACGTTGATGTTTAGTAAACAAGATGAAGACAATGTTTAGTAAACAATATGAAGATGTTGATGTTTAGTAAACAAGATGAAGACGTTGATGTTTAGTAAACAAGATGAAGACAATGTTTAGTAAACAAGATAGACGTTGATGTTTAGTAAACAAGATGAAGACAATGTTTAGTAAACAAGATGAAGACGTTGATGTTTAGTAAACAAGATGAAGACAATGTTTAGTAAACAAGATAGACGTTGATGTTTAGTAAACAAGATGAAGACAATGTTTAGTAAACAAGATGAAGATATAAATCTTTAGTAAACAAGATGAAGACAATGTTTAGTAAACAAGATGAAGATATAAATCTTTAGTAAACAAGATGAAGACAATGTTTAGTAAACAAGATGAAGACGTTGATGTTTAGTGAACAAGAGGAAGACGTTGATGTTTAGTAAACAAGAGGAAGACGTTGATGTTTAGTAAACAAAAGGAAGACGTTGATGTTTAGTAAACAAGATGAAGACAATGTTTAGTAAACAAGATGAAGACGTTGATGTTTAGTAAACAAGATGAAGACGTTGATGTTTAGTAAACAAGATGAAGATGTAGATGTTTAGTAAACAAGATGAAGACGTTGATGTTTAGTAAACAAGATGACGACGTTGATGTTTAGTAAACAAGATTAAGACGTTGATGTTTAGTAAACAAGATGACGACGTTGATGTTTAGTAAACAAGATGAAGACGTTGATGTTTAGTAAACAAGATGACGACGTTGATGTTTAGTAAACAAGATGAAGACGTCGATGTTTAGTAAACAAGATGAAGACGTTGATGTTTAGTAAATAAGATGAAGACGTCGATGTTTAGTAAACAAGATGAAGACGTTGATGTTTAGTGAACAAGAGGAAGACGTTGATGTTTAGTAAACAAGATGAAGACGTTGATGTTTAGTAAACAAGATGAAGACAATGTTTAGTAAACAAGATGAAGACAATGTTTAGTAAACAAGATGAAGATATAAATGTTTAGTAAACAAGATGAAGACAATGTTTAGTAAACAAGATGAAGATATAAATCTTTAGTAAACAAGATGAAGACAATGTTTAGTAAAATAGATGAAGATATAAATCTTTAGTAAACAAGATGAAGACAATGTTTAGTAAACAAGATGAAGATGTTGATGTTTAGTAAACAAGATGAAGACGTTGATGTTTAGTAAACAAGATGAAGACAATGTTTAGTAAACAAGATAGACGTTGATGTTTAGTAAACAAGATGAAGACATTGATTTTTAGTGAACAAGATGAAGAAAATGTTTAGTAAACAAGATGAAGACGTTGATGTTTAGTGAACAAAAGGAAGACGTTAATGTTTAGTAAACAAGATGAAGACAATGTTTAGTAAACAAGATGAAGACGTTGATGTTTAGTAAACAAGATGACGACGTTGATGTTTAGTAAACAAGATGAAGACGTTGATGTTTAGTAAATAAGATGAAGACGTTGATGTTTAGTAAACAAGATGAAGACGTTGATGTTTAGTAAACAAGAGGAAGACGTTGATGTTTAGTAAACAAGATGAAGACAATGTTTAGTAAACAAGATGAAGACGTTGATGTTTAGTGAACAAGATGAAGACAATGTTTAGTAAACAAGATGAAGATATAAATGTTTAGTAAACAAGATGAAGACAATGTTTAGTAAACAAGATGATGACGTTGATGTTTAGTAAACAAGATGAAGACGTTGATGTTTAGTAAACAAGATGAAGACGTTGATGTTTAGTAAACAAGATGAAGACAATGTTTAGTAAACAATATGAAGATGTTGATGTTTAGTAAACAAGATGAAGACGTTGATGTTTAGTAAACAAGATGAAGACAATGTTTAGTAAACAAGATAGACGTTGATGTTTAGTAAACAAGATGAAGACAATGTTTAGTAAACAAGATGAAGACGTTGATGTTTAGTAAACAAGATGAAGACAATGTTTAGTAAACAAGATAGACGTTGATGTTTAGTAAACAAGATGAAGACAATGTTTAGTAAACAAGATGAAGATATAAATCTTTAGTAAACAAGATGAAGACAATGTTTAGTAAACAAGATGAAGATATAAATCTTTAGTAAACAAGATGAAGACAATGTTTAGTAAACAAGATGAAGACGTTGATGTTTAGTGAACAAGAGGAAGACGTTGATGTTTAGTAAACAAGAGGAAGACGTTGATGTTTAGTAAACAAAAGGAAGACGTTGATGTTTAGTAAACAAGATGAAGACAATGTTTAGTAAACAAGATGAAGACGTTGATGTTTAGTAAACAAGATGAAGACGTTGATGTTTAGTAAACAAGATGAAGATGTAGATGTTTAGTAAACAAGATGAAGACGTTGATGTTTAGTAAACAAGATGACGACGTTGATGTTTAGTAAACAAGATGAAGACGTTGATGTTTAGTAAACAAGATGACGACGTTGATGTTTAGTAAACAAGATGAAGACGTTGATGTTTAGTAAACAAAATGACGACGTTGATGTTTAGTAAACAAGATGAAGACGTCGATGTTTAGTAAACAAGATGAAGACGTTGATATTTAGTAAATAAGATGAAGACGTCGATGTTTAGTAAACAAGATGAAGACGTTGATGTTTAGTGAACAAGAGGAAGACGTTGATGTTTAGTAAACAAGATGAAGACGTTGATGTTTAGTAAACAAGATGAAGACAATGTTTAGTAAACAAGATGAAGACAATGTTTAGTAAACAAGATGAAGATATAAATGTTTAGTAAACAAGATGACGACAATGTTTAGTAAACAAGATGAAGATATAAATCTTTAGTAAACAAGATGAAGACAATGTTTAGTAAAATAGATGAAGATATAAATCTTTAGTAAACAAGATGAAGACAATGTTTAGTAAACAAGATGAAGATGTTGATGTTTAGTAAACAAGATGAAGACGTTGATGTTTAGTAAACAAGATGAAGACAATGTTTAGTAAACAAGATAGACGTTGATGTTTAGTAAACAAGATGAAGACAATGTTTAGTAAACAAGATGAAGACGTTGATGTTTAGTAAACAAGATGAAGACGTTGATGTTTAGTAAACAAGATGAAGACAATGTTTAGTAAACAAGATAGACGTTGATGTTTAGTAAACAAGATGAAGACAATGTTTAGTAAACAAGATGAAGATATAAATCTTTAGTAAACAAGATTAAGACAATGTTTAGTAAACAAGATGAAGATATAAATCTTTAGTAAACAAGATGAAGACAATGTTTAGTAAACAAGATGAAGACGTTGATGTTTAGTAAACAAGAGGAAGACGTTGTCGTTTAGTAAACAAGAGGAAGACGTTGATGTTTAGTAAACAAGATGAAGACAATGTTTAGTCAACAAGATGAAGACGTTGATGTTTAGTAAACAAGATGAAGACGTTGATGTTTAGTAAACAAGATGAAGATGTAGATGTTTAGTAAACAAGATGAAGACGTTGATGTTTAGTAAACAAAAGGAAGACGTTGATGTTTAGTGAACAAGATGAAGACAATGTTTAGTAAACAAGATGAAGACGTTGATGTTTAGTAAACAAGATGAAGACGTTGATGTTTAGTAAACAAGATGAAGATGTAGATGTTTAGTAAACAAGATGAAGACGTTGATGTTTAGTAAACAAGATGACGACGTTGATGTTTAGTAAACAAGATGAAGACGTTGATGTTTAGTAAATAAGAGGAAGACGTTGATGTTTAGTAAACAAGATGAAGACGTTGATGTTTAGTGAACAAGAGGAAGACGTTGATGTTTAGTAAACAAGATGAAGACGTTGATGTTTAGTAAACAAGATGAAGACACTGTTTAGTAAACAAGGTGAAGACGTTAATGTTTAGTAAACAAGATGACGACGTTGATGTTTAGTAAACAAGATGAAGACGTTGATGTTTAGTAAACAAGATGAAGACGATGTTTTGTAAACAAGTTTAAGACGTTGATGTTTAGTAAACAAGATGAAGATGTAGATGTTTAGTAAACAAGATGACGACGTTGATGTTTAGTAAACAAGATGAAGACAATGTTTAGTAAACAAGATGAAGATGTTGATGTTTAGTAAACAAGATGAAGACGTTGATGTTTAGTAAACAAGATGAAGACGTTGATGTTTAGTAAATAAGAGGAAGACGTTGATGTTTAGTAAACAAGATGAAGATGTTGGTGTTTAGTAAACAAGATGAAGACCATGTTTAGTAAACAAGATGAAGACGTTGATGTTTAGTAAACAAGATGAAGACAATGTTTAGTAAACAAGATGAAGACGTTGATGTTTAGTAAACAAGATGAAGACGTTGATGTTTAGTAAACAAGATGAAGATGTAGATGTTTAGTAAACAAGATGAAGACGTTGATGTTTAGTAAACAAGATGACGACGTTGATGTTTAGTAAACAAGATGAAGACAATGTTTAGTAAACAAGATGAAGATATAAATGTTTAGTAAACAAGATGAAGACAATGTTTAGTAAATAAGATGAAGATATAAATCTTTAGTAAACAAGATGAAGACAATGTTTAGTAAAATAGATGAAGATATAAATCTTTAGTAAACAAGATGAAGACAATGTTTAGTAAACAAGATGAAGATGTTTATGTTTAGTAAACAAGATGAAGACGTTGATGTTTAGTAAACAAGATGAAGACAATGTTTAGTAAACAAGATAGACGTTGATGTTTAGTAAACAAGATGAAGACAATGTTTAGTAAACAAGATGAAGACGTTGATGTTTAGTAAACAAGATGAAGACGTTGATGTTTAGTAAACAAGATGAAGACAATGTTTAGTAAACAAGATAGACGTTGATGTTTAGTAAACAAGATGAAGACAATGTTTAGTAAACAAGATGAAGACGTTGATGTTTAGTAAACAAGATGAAGACGTTGATGTTTAGTAAACAAGATGAAGATGTAGATGTTTAGTAAACAAGATGAAGACGTTGATGTTTAGTAAACAAGATGACGACGTTGATGTTTAGTAAACAAAAGGAAGACGTTGATGTTTAGTGAACAAGATGAAGACAATGTTTAGTAAACAAGATGAAGACGTTGATGTTTAGTAAACAAGATGAAGATATAAATGTTTAGTAAACAAGATGAAGACAATGTTTAGTAAACAAGATGAAGATATAAATCTTTAGTAAACAAGATGAAGACAATGTTTAGTAAAATAGATGAAGATATAAATCTTTAGTAAACAAGATGAAGACAATGTTTAGTAAACAAGATGAAGATGTTTATGTTTAGTAAACAAGATGAAGACGTTGATGTTTAGTAAACAAGATGAAGACAATGTTTAGTAAACAAGATAGACGTTGATGTTTAGTAAACAAGATGAAGACAATGTTTAGTAAACAAGATGAAGATATAAATCTTTAGTAAACAAGATTAAGACAATGTTTAGTAAACAAGATGAAGATATAAATCTTTAGTAAACAAGATGAAGACAATGTTTAGTAAACAAGATGAAGACGTTGATGTTTAGTAAACAAGAGGAAGACGTTGTCGTTTAGTAAACAAGAGGAAGACGTTGATGTTTAGTAAACAAGATGAAGACAATGTTTAGTCAACAAGATGAAGACGTTGATGTTTAGTAAACAAGATGAAGACGTTGATGTTTAGTAAACAAGATGAAGATGTAGATGTTTAGTAAACAAGATGAAGACGTTGATGTTTAGTAAACAAAAGGAAGACGTTGATGTTTAGTGAACAAGATGAAGACAATGTTTAGTAAACAAGATGAAGACGTTGATGTTTAGTAAACAAGATGAAGATGTAGATTTTTAGTAAACAAGATGAAGACGTTGATGTTTAGTAAACAAGATGAAGATGTAGATTTTTAGTAAACAAGATGAAGACGTTGATGTTTAGTAAACAAGATGACGACGTTGATGTTTAGTAAACAAGATGAAGACGTTGATGTTTAGTAAATAAGAGGAAGACGTTGATGTTTAGTAAACAAGATGAAGACGTTGATGTTTAGTGAACAAGAGGAAGACGTTGATGTTTAGTAAACAAGATGAAGACGTTGATGTTTAGTAAACAAGATGAAGACACTGTTTAGTAAACAAGGTGAAGACGTTAATGTTTAGTAAACAAGATGACGACGTTGATGTTTAGTAAACAAGATGAAGACGTTGATGTTTAGTAAACAAGATGAAGACGATGTTTTGTAAACAAGTTTAAGACGTTGATGTTTAGTAAACAAGATGAAGATGTAGATGTTTAGTAAACAAGATGACGACGTTGATGTTTAGTAAACAAGATGAAGACAATGTTTAGTAAACAAGATGAAGATGTTGATGTTTAGTAAACAAGATGAAGACGTTGATGTTTAGTAAACAAGATGAAGACGTTGATGTTTAGTAAATAAGAGGAAGACGTTGATGTTTAGTAAACAAGATGAAGATGTTGGTGTTTAGTAAACAAGATGAAGACCATGTTTAGTAAACAAGATGAAGACGTTGATGTTTAGTAAACAAAAGGAAGACGTTGATGTTTAGTAAACAAGATGAAGACAATGTTTAGTAAACAAGATGAAGACGTTGATGTTTAGTAAACAAGATGAAGACGTTGATGTTTAGTAAACAAGATGAAGATGTAGATGTTTAGTAAACAAGATGAAGACGTTGATGTTTAGTAAACAAGATGACGACGTTGATGTTTAGTAAACAAGATGAAGACAATGTTTAGTAAACAAGATGAAGATATAAATGTTTAGTAAACAAGATGAAGACAATGTTTAGTAAACAAGATGAAAATATAAATCTTTAGTAAACAAGATGAAGACAATGTTTAGTAAAATAGATGAAGATATAAATCTTTAGTAAACAAGATGAAGACAATGTTTAGTAAACAAGATGAAGATGTTTATGTTTAGTAAACAAGATGAAGACGTTGATGTTTAGTAAACAAGATGAAGACAATGTTTAGTAAACAAGATAGACGTTGATGTTTAGTAAACAAGATGAAGACAATGTTTAGTAAACAAGATGAAGACGTTGATGTTTAGTAAACAAGATGAAGACGTTGATGTTTAGTAAACAAGATGAAGACAATGTTTAGTAAACAAGATAGACGTTGATGTTTAGTAAACAAGATGAAGACAATGTTTAGTAAACAAGATGAAGACGTTGATGTTTAGTAAACAAGATGAAGACGTTGATGTTTAGTAAACAAGATGAAGATGTAGATGTTTAGTAAACAAGATGAAGACGTTGATGTTTAGTAAACAAGATGACGACGTTGATGTTTAGTAAACAAAAGGAAGACGTTGATGTTTAGTGAACAAGATGAAGACAATGTTTAGTAAACAAGATGAAGACGTTGATGTTTAGTAAACAAGATGAAGACGTTGATGTTTAGTAAACAAGATGAAGATGTAGATGTTTAGTAAACAAGATGAAGACGTTGATGTTTAGTAAACAAGATGACGACGTTGATGTTTAGTAAACAAGATGAAGACGTTGATGTTTAGTAAATAAGAGGAAGACGTTGATGTTTAGTAAACAAGATGAAGACGTTGATGTTTAGTGAACAAGAGGAAGACGTTGATGTTTAGTAAACAAGATGAAGACGTTGATGTTTAGTAAACAAGATGAAGACACTGTTTAGTAAACAAGGTGAAGACGTTAATGTTTAGTAAACAAGATGACGACGTTGATGTTTAGTAAACAAGATGAAGACGTTGATGTTTAGTAAACAAGATGAAGACGATGTTTTGTAAACAAGTTTAAGACGTTGATGTTTAGTAAACAAGATGAAGATGTAGATGTTTAGTAAACAAGATGAAGACGTTGATGTTTAGTAAACAAGATGAAGATGTTGGTGTTTAGTAAACAAGATGAAGACCATGTTTAGTAAACAAGATGAAGACGTTGATGTTTAGTAAACAAAAGGAAGACGTTGATGTTTAGTAAACAAGATGAAGACAATGTTTAGTAAACAAGATGAAGACGTTGATGTTTAGTAAACAAGATGAAGACGTTGATGTTTAGTAAACAAGATGAAGATGTAGATGTTTAGTAAACAAGATGAAGACGTTGATGTTTAGTAAACAAGATGACGACGTTGATGTTTAGTAAACAAGATGAAGACGTTGATGTTTAGTAAATAAGAGGAAGACGTTGATGTTTAGTAAACAAGATGAAGACGTTGATGTTTAGTGAACAAGAGGAAGACGTTGATGTTTAGTAAACAAGATGAAGACGTTGATGTTTAGTAAACAAGATGAAGACACTGTTTAGTAAACAAGGTGAAGACGTTAATGTTTAGTAAACAAGATGAAGACGATGTTTTGTAAAAAGGTTTAAGACGTTGATGTTTAGTAAACAAGATGAAGATGTAGATGTTTAGTAAACAAGATGAAGACGTTGATGTTTAGTAAACAAGTTGAAGATGTTGGTGTTTAGTAAACAAGATGAAGACCATGTTTAGTAAACAAGATGAAGACGTTGATGTTTAGTAAACAAAAGGAAGACGTTGATGTTTAGTAAACAAGATGAAGACAATGTTTAGTAAACAAGATGAAGACGTTGATGTTTAGTAAACAAGATGAAGACGTTGATGTTTAGTAAACAAGATGAAGATGTAGATGTTTAGTAAACAAGATGAAGACGTTGATGTTTAGTAAACAAGATGACGACGTTGATGTTTAGTAAACAAGATGAAGACGTTGATGTTTAGTAAATAAGAGGAAGACGTTGATGTTTAGTAAACAAGATGAAGACGTTGATGTTTAGTAAACAAGAGGAAGACGTTGATGTTTAGTAAACAAGATGAAGACGTTGATGTTTAGTAAACAAGATGAAGACACTGTTTAGTTAACAAGGTGAAGACGTTAATGTTTAGTAAACAAGATGACGACGTTGATGTTTAGTAAACAAGATGAAGACGATGTTTAGTAAACAAGATGAAGACGTTGATGTTTAGTAAACAAGATGAAGACAATGTTTAGTAAACAAGATGAAGACATTGATGTTTAGTAAACAAGATGAAGACAATGTTTAGAAAACAAGATGAAGACTTTGATGTTTAGTAAACAAAAGGAAGACGTTGATGTTTAGTAAACAAGATAAAGACAATGTTTAGTAAACAAGATGAAGACGTTGATGTTTAGTAAACAAGATGACGACGTTGATGTTTAGTAAACAAGATGAAGACACTGTTTAGTAAACAAGATGAAGACGTTGATGTTTAGTAAACAAGATGAAGACAATGTTTAGTAAACAAGATGAAGACGTTGATGTTTAGTAAACAAGGTGAAGACGTTAATGTTTAGTAAACAAGATGACGACGTTGATGTTTAGTAAACAAGATGAAGATGTTGATGTTTAGTAAACAAGATGAAGACAATGTTTAGTGAACAAGATGAAGACGTTGATGTTTAGTAAACAAGATGAAGACGTTGATGTTTAGTAAACAAGATGAAGACAATGTTTAGTAAACAAGATGAAGACGTTGATGTTTAGTAAACAAGATGAAGACGTTGATGTTTAGTAAACAAGATGAAGACGTTGATGTTTAGTAAACAAGATGACGACGTTGATGTTTAGTAAACAAGATGAAGACTTTGATGTTTAGTAAACAAGAGGAAGACGTTGATGTTTAGTAAACAAGAGGAAGACGTTGATGTTTAGTAAACAAGATGAAGATGTAGATGTTTAGTAAACAAGATGACGACGTTGATGTTTAGTAAACAAGATGAAGACGTTGATATTTAGTAAACAAGAGGAAGACGTTGATATTTAGTAAACAAGAGGAAGACGTTGATGTTTAGTAAACAAGATGAAGATGTAGATGTTTAGTAAACAAGGTGAAGACGTTGATGTTTAGTAAACAAGATGAAGACGTTGATGTTTAGTAAACAAGATGAAGACGTTGATGTTTAGTGAACAAGAGGAAGACGTTGATGTTTAGTAAACAAGATGAAGACGTTGATGTTTAGTAAACAAGATGAAGACACTTTAGTAAACAAGGTGAAGACGTTAATGTTTAGTAAACAAGATGACGACGTTGATGTTTAGTAAACAAGATGAAGACGATGTTTAGTAAACAAGATGAAGACGTTGATGTTTAGTAAACAAGATGAAGACAATGTTTAGTAAACAAGATGAAGTCATTGATGTTTAGTAAACAAGATGAAGACGTTGATGTTTAGTAAACAAGATGAAGACAATGTTTAGTAAACAAGATGAAGTCATTGATGTTTAGTAAACAAGATGAAGACAATGTTTAGTAAACAAGATGAAGACGTTGATGTTTAGTGAACAAAAGGAAGACGTTAATGTTTAGTAAACAAGATGAAGACAATGTTTAGTAAACAAGATGAAGACGTTGATGTTTAGTAAACAAGATGACGACGTTGATGTTTAGTAAACAAGATGAAGACCTTGATGTTTAGTAAATAAGATGAAGACGTTGATGTTTAGTAAACAAGATGAAGACGTTGATGTTTAGTAAACAAGAGGAAGACGTTGATGTTTAGTAAACAAGATGAAGACAATGTTTAGTAAACAAGATGAAGACGTTGATGTTTAGTAAACAAGGTGAAGACGATGTTTAGTAAACAAGATGATGACGTTGATGTTTAGTAAACAAGATGAAGACGTTGATGTTTAGTAAACAAGATGAAGACGTTGATGTTTAGTAAACAAGATGAAGACAATGTTTAGTAAACAAGATGAAGATATAAATGTTTAGTAAACAAGATGAAGACAATGTTTAGTAAACAAGATGAAGATATAAATCTTTAGTAAACAAGATGAAGACAATGTTTAGTAAAATAGATGAAGATATAAATCTTTAGTAAACAAGATGAAGACAATGTTTAGTAAACAAGATGAAGATGTTGATGTTTAGTAAACAAGATGAAGACGTTGATGTTTAGTAAACAAGATGAAGACAATGTTTAGTAAACAAGATAGACGTTGATGTTTAGTAAACAAGATGAAGACAATGTTTAGTAAACAAGATGAAGATATAAATCTTTAGTAAACAAGATGAAGACAATGTTTAGTAAACAAGATGAAGATATAAATCTTTAGTAAACAAGATGAAGACAATGTTTAGTAAACAAGATGAAGACGTTGATGTTTAGTGAACAAGAGGAAGACGTTGATGTTTAGTAAACAAGAGGAAGACGTTGATGTTTAGTAAACAAAAGGAAGACGTTGATGTTTAGTAAACAAGATGAAGACAATGTTTAGTAAACAAGATGAAGACGTTGATGTTTAGTAAACAAGATGAAGACGTTGATGTTTAGTAAACAAGATGAAGATGTAGATGTTTAGTAAACAAGATGAAGACGTTGATGTTTAGTAAACAAGATGACGACGTTGATGTTTAGTAAACAAGATTAAGACGTTGATGTTTAGTAAACAAGATGACGACGTTGATGTTTAGTAAACAAGATGAAGACGTTGATGTTTAGTAAACAAGATGACGACGTTGATGTTTAGTAAACAAGATGAAGACGTCGATGTTTAGTAAACAAGATGAAGACGTTGATGTTTAGTAAATAAGATGAAGACGTCGATGTTTAGTAAACAAGATGAAGACGTTGATGTTTAGTGAACAAGATGAAGACGTTGATGTTTAGTGAACAAGAGGAAGACGTTGATGTTTAGTAAACAAGATGAAGACGTTGATGTTTAGTAAACAAGATGAAGACACTGTTTAGTTAACAAGGTGAAGACGTTAATGTTTAGTAAACAAGATGACGACGTTGATGTTTAGTAAACAAGATGAAGACGATGTTTAGTAAACAAGATGAAGACGTTGATGTTTAGTAAACAAGATGAAGACAATGTTTAGTAAACAAGATGAAGACATTGATGTTTAGTAAACAAGATGAAGACAATGTTTAGAAAACAAGATGAAGACTTTGATGTTTAGTAAACAAAAGGAAGACGTTGATGTTTAGTAAACAAGATAAAGACAATGTTTAGTAAACAAGATGAAGACGTTGATGTTTAGTAAACAAGATGACGACGTTGATGTTTAGTAAACAAGATGAAGACACTGTTTAGTAAACAAGATGAAGACGTTGATGTTTAGTAAACAAGATGAAGACAATGTTTAGTAAACAAGATGAAGACGTTGATGTTTAGTAAACAAGGTGAAGACGTTAATGTTTAGTAAACAAGATGACGACGTTGATGTTTAGTAAACAAGATGAAGATGTTGATGTTTAGTAAACAAGATGAAGACAATGTTTAGTGAACAAGATGAAGACGTTGATGTTTAGTAAACAAGATGAAGACGTTGATGTTTAGTAAACAAGATGAAGACAATGTTTAGTAAACAAGATGAAGACGTTGATGTTTAGTAAACAAGATGAAGACGTTGATGTTTAGTAAACAAGATGAAGACGTTGATGTTTAGTAAACAAGATGACGACGTTGATGTTTAGTAAACAAGATGAAGACTTTGATGTTTAGTAAACAAGAGGAAGACGTTGATGTTTAGTAAACAAGAGGAAGACGTTGATGTTTAGTAAACAAGATGAAGATGTAGATGTTTAGTAAACAAGATGACGACGTTGATGTTTAGTAAACAAGATGAAGACGTTGATATTTAGTAAACAAGAGGAAGACGTTGATATTTAGTAAACAAGAGGAAGACGTTGATGTTTAGTAAACAAGATGAAGATGTAGATGTTTAGTAAACAAGGTGAAGACGTTGATGTTTAGTAAACAAGATGAAGACGTTGATGTTTAGTAAACAAGATGAAGACGTTGATGTTTAGTGAACAAGAGGAAGACGTTGATGTTTAGTAAACAAGATGAAGACGTTGATGTTTAGTAAACAAGATGAAGACACTTTAGTAAACAAGGTGAAGACGTTAATGTTTAGTAAACAAGATGACGACGTTGATGTTTAGTAAACAAGATGAAGACGATGTTTAGTAAACAAGATGAAGACGTTGATGTTTAGTAAACAAGATGAAGACAATGTTTAGTAAACAAGATGAAGTCATTGATGTTTAGTAAACAAGATGAAGACGTTGATGTTTAGTAAACAAGATGAAGACAATGTTTAGTAAACAAGATGAAGTCATTGATGTTTAGTAAACAAGATGAAGACAATGTTTAGTAAACAAGATGAAGACGTTGATGTTTAGTGAACAAAAGGAAGACGTTAATGTTTAGTAAACAAGATGAAGACAATGTTTAGTAAACAAGATGAAGACGTTGATGTTTAGTAAACAAGATGACGACGTTGATGTTTAGTAAACAAGATGAAGACCTTGATGTTTAGTAAATAAGATGAAGACGTTGATGTTTAGTAAACAAGATGAAGACGTTGATGTTTAGTAAACAAGAGGAAGACGTTGATGTTTAGTAAACAAGATGAAGACAATGTTTAGTAAACAAGATGAAGACGTTGATGTTTAGTAAACAAGGTGAAGACGATGTTTAGTAAACAAGATGATGACGTTGATGTTTAGTAAACAAGATGAAGACGTTGATGTTTAGTAAACAAGATGAAGACGTTGATGTTTAGTAAACAAGATGAAGACAATGTTTAGTAAACAAGATGAAGATATAAATGTTTAGTAAACAAGATGAAGACAATGTTTAGTAAACAAGATGAAGATATAAATCTTTAGTAAACAAGATGAAGACAATGTTTAGTAAAATAGATGAAGATATAAATCTTTAGTAAACAAGATGAAGACAATGTTTAGTAAACAAGATGAAGATGTTGATGTTTAGTAAACAAGATGAAGACGTTGATGTTTAGTAAACAAGATGAAGACAATGTTTAGTAAACAAGATAGACGTTGATGTTTAGTAAACAAGATGAAGACAATGTTTAGTAAACAAGATGAAGATATAAATCTTTAGTAAACAAGATGAAGACAATGTTTAGTAAACAAGATGAAGATATAAATCTTTAGTAAACAAGATGAAGACAATGTTTAGTAAACAAGATGAAGACGTTGATGTTTAGTGAACAAGAGGAAGACGATGTTTAGTAAACAAGAGGAAGACGTTGATGTTTAGTAAACAAAAGGAAGACGTTGATGTTTAGTAAACAAGATGAAGACAATGTTTAGTAAACAAGATGAAGACGTTGATGTTTAGTAAACAAGATGAAGACGTTGATGTTTAGTAAACAAGATGAAGATGTAGATGTTTAGTAAACAAGATGAAGACGTTGATGTTTAGTAAACAAGATGACGACGTTGATGTTTAGTAAACAAGATTAAGACGTTGATGTTTAGTAAACAAGATGACGACGTTGATGTTTAGTAAACAAGATGAAGACGTTGATGTTTAGTAAACAAGATGACGACGTTGATGTTTAGTAAACAAGATGAAGACGTCGATGTTTAGTAAACAAGATGAAGACGTTGATGTTTAGTAAATAAGATGAAGACGTCGATGTTTAGTAAACAAGATGAAGACGTTGATGTTTAGTGAACAAGAGGAAGACGTTGATGTTTAGTAAACAAGATGAAGACGTTGATGTTTAGTAAACAAGATGAAGACAATGTTTAGTAAACAAGATGAAGATATAAATGTTTAGTAAACAAGATGAAGACAATGTTTAGTAAACAAGATGAAGATATAAATCTTTAGTAAACAAGATGAAGACAATGTTTAGTAAAATAGATGAAAATATAAATCTTTAGTAAACAAGATGAAGACAATGTTTAGTAAACAAGATGAAGATGTTGATGTTTAGTAAACAAGATGAAGACGTTGATGTTTAGTAAACAAGATGAAGACAATGTTTAGTAAACAAGATAGACGTTGATGTTTAGTAAACAAGATG
The DNA here is from genome assembly GCF_933228915.1 of Telmatherina bonti. Classification (NCBI taxonomy): domain Eukaryota; kingdom Metazoa; phylum Chordata; class Actinopteri; order Atheriniformes; family Telmatherinidae; genus Telmatherina; species Telmatherina bonti. Next base: position 4,570,647 of record NC_136614.1, read on the forward strand.
AAGACAATGTTTAGTAAACAAGATGAAGACGTTGATGTTTAGTAAACAAGATGAAGACGTTGATGTTTAGTAAACAAGATGAAGACAATGTTTAGTAAACAAGATAGACGTTGATGTTTAGTAAACAAGATGAAGACAATGTTTAGTAAACAAGATGAAGATATAAATCTTTAGTAAACAAGATGAAGACAATGTTTAGTAAACAAGGTGAAGACGTTAATGTTTAGTAAACAAGATGACGACATTGATGTTTAGTAAACAAGAGGAAGACGTTGATGTTCTGTAAACCAGATGACGACGTTGATGTTTAGTAAACAAGATGAAGACGTTGATGTTTAGTAAATAAGAGGAAGACGTTGATGTTTAGTAAACAAGATGAAGACGTTGATGTTTAGTGAACAAGAGGAAGACGTTGATGTTTAGTAAACAAGATGAAGACGTTGATGTTTAGTAAACAAGATGAAGACACTGTTTAGTAAACAAGGTGAAGACGTTAATGTTTAGTAAACAAGATGACGACGTTGATGTTTAGTAAACAAGATGAAGACGTTGATGTTTAGTAAACAAGATGAAGACGATGTTTTGTAAACAAGTTTAAGACGTTGATGTTTAGTAAACAAGATGAAGATGTAGATGTTTAGTAAACAAGATGACGACGTTGATGTTTAGTAAACAAGATGAAGACGTTGATGTTTAGTAAATAAGAGGAAGACGTTGATGTTTAGTAAACAAGATGAAGATGTTGGTGTTTAGTAAACAAGATGAAGACGTTGATGTTTAGTAAATAAGAGGAAGACGTTGATGTTTAGTAAACAAGATGAAGATGTTGGTGTTTAGTAAACAAGATGAAGACCATGTTTAGTAAACAAGATGAAGACGTTGATGTTTAGTAAACAAAAGGAAGACGTTGATGTTTAGTAAACAAGATGAAGACAATGTTTAGTAAACAAGATGAAGACGTTGATGTTTAGTAAACAAGATGAAGACGTTGATGTTTAGTAAACAAGATGAAGATGTAGATGTTTAGTAAACAAGATGAAGACGTTGATGTTTAGTAAACAAGATGACGACGTTGATGTTTAGTAAACAAGATGAAGACAATGTTTAGTAAACAAGATGAAGATATAAATGTTTAGTAAACAAGATGAAGACAATGTTTAGTAAACAAGATGAAGATATAAATCTTTAGTAAACAAGATGAAGACAATGTTTAGTAAAATAGATGAAGATATAAATCTTTAGTAAACAAGATGAAGACAATGTTTAGTAAACAAGATGAAGATGTTGATGTTTAGTAAACAAGATGAAGACGTTGATGTTTAGTAAACAAGATGAAGACAATGTTTAGTAAACAAGATAGACGTTGATGTTTAGTAAACAAGATGAAGACAATGTTTAGTAAACAAGATGAAGACGTTGATGTTTAGTAAACAAGATGAAGACGTTGATGTTTAGTAAACAAGATGAAGACAATGTTTAGTAAACAAGATAGACGTTGATGTTTAGTAAACAAGATGAAGACAATGTTTAGTAAACAAGATGAAGATATAAATCTTTAGTAAACAAGATGAAGACAATGTTTAGTAAACAAGATGAAGATATAAATCTTTAGTAAACAAGATGAAGACAATGTTTAGTAAACAAGATGAAGACGTTGATGTTTAGTAAACAAGAGGAAGACGTTGATGTTTAGTAAACAAGAGGAAGACGTTGATGTTTAGTAAACAAAAGGAAGACGTTGATGTTTAGTAAACAAGATGAAGACAATGTTTAGTAAACAAGATGAAGACGTTGATGTTTAGTAAACAAGATGAAGACGTTGATGTTTAGTAAACAAGATGAAGATGTAGATGTTTAGTAAACAAGATGAAGACGTTGATGTTTAGTAAACAAGATGACGACGTTGATGTTTAGTAAACAAGATGAAGACGTTGATGTTTAGTAAACAAGATGAAGACGTTGATGTTTAGTGAACAAGAGGAAGACGTTGATGTTTAGTAAACAAGATGAAGACGTTGATGTTTAGTAAACAAGATGAAGACACTTTAGTAAACAAGGTGAAGACGTTAATGTTTAGTAAACAAGATGACGACGTTGATGTTTAGTAAACAAGATGAAGACAATGTTTAGTAAACAAGATGAAGACGTTGATGTTTAGTAAACAAGATGAAGACATTGATGTTTAGTAAACAAGATGAAGACAATGTTTAGTAAACAAGATGAAGACGTTGATGTTTAGTGAACAAAAGGAAGACGTTAATGTTTAGTAAACAAGATGAAGACAATGTTTAGTAAACAAGATGAAGACGTTGATGTTTAGTAAACAAGATGAAGACGTTGATGTTTAGTAAACAAGATGACGACGTTGATGTTTAGTAAACAAGATGAAGACCTTGATGTTTAGTAAATAAGATGAAGACGTTGATGTTTAGTAAACAAGATGAAGACGTTGATGTTTAGTAAACAAGAGGAAGACGTTGATGTTTAGTAAACAAGATGAAGACAATGTTTAGTAAACAAGATGAAGACGTTGATGTTTAGTAAACAAGGTGAAGACGATGTTTAGTAAACAAGATGATGACGTTGATGTTTAGTAAACAAGATGAAGACGTTGATGTTTAGTAAACAAGATGAAGACGTTGATGTTTAGTAAACAAGATGAAGACAATGTTTAGTAAACAAGATGAAGATATAAATGTTTAGTAAACAAGATGAAGACAATGTTTAGTAAACAAGATGAAGATATAAATCTTTAGTAAACAAGATGAAGACAATGTTTAGTAAAATAGATGAAGATATAAATCTTTAGTAAACAAGATGAAGACAATGTTTAGTAAACAAGATGAAGATGTTGATGTTTAGTAAACAAGATGAAGACGTTGATGTTTAGTAAACAAGATGAAGACAATGTTTAGTAAACAAGATAGACGATGTTTAGTAAACAAGATGAAGACAATGTTTAGTAAACAAGATGAAGACGTTGATGTTTAGTAAACAAGATGAAGACAATGTTTAGTAAACAAGATAGACGTTGATGTTTAGTAAACAAGATGAAGACAATGTTTAGTAAACAAGATGAAGATATAAATCTTTAGTAAACAAGATGAAGACAATGTTTAGTAAACAAGATGAAGACGTTGATGTTTAGTGAACAAGAGGAAGACGTTGATGTTTAGTAAACAAGAGGAAGACGTTGATGTTTAGTAAACAAAAGGAAGACGTTGATGTTTAGTAAACAAGATGAAGACAATGTTTAGTAAACAAGATGAAGACGTTGATGTTTAGTAAACAAGATGAAGACGTTGATGTTTAGTAAACAAGATGAAGATGTAGATGTTTAGTAAACAAGATGAAGACGTTGATGTTTAGTAAACAAGATGACGACGTTGATGTTTAGTAAACAAGATGAAGACGTTGATGTTTAGTAAACAAGATGACGACGTTGATGTTTAGTAAACAAGATGAAGACGTTGATGTTTAGTAAACAAGATGACGACGTTGATGTTTAGTAAACAAGATGAAGACGTTGATGTTTAGTAAACAAGATGAAGACGTTGATGTTTAGTAAATAAGATGAAGACGTCGATGTTTAGTAAACAAGATGAAGACGTTGATGTTTAGTGAACAAGAGGAAGACGTTGATGTTTAGTAAACAAGATGAAGACGTTGATGTTTAGTAAACAAGATGAAGACAATGTTTAGTAAACAAGATGAAGATATAAATGTTTAGTAAACAAGATGAAGACAATGTTTAGTAAACAAGATGAAGATATAAATCTTTAGTAAACAAGATGAAGACAATGTTTAGTAAAATAGATGAAGATATAAATCTTTAGTAAACAAGATGAAGACAATGTTTAGTAAACAAGATGAAGATGTTGATGTTTAGTAAACAAGATGAAGACGTTGATGTTTAGTAAACAAGATGAAGACAATGTTTAGTAAACAAGATAGACGTTGATGTTTAGTAAACAAGATGAAGACAATGTTTAGTAAACAAGATGAAGACGTTGATGTTTAGTAAACAAGATGAAGACAATGTTTAGTAAACAAGATAGACGTTGATGTTTAGTAAACAAGATGAAGACAATGTTTAGTAAACAAGATGAAGATATAAATCTTTAGTAAACAAGATGAAGACAATGTTTAGTAAACAAGGTGAAGACGTTAATGTTTAGTAAACAAGATGACGACGTTGATGTTTAGTAAACAAGAGGAAGACGTTGATGTTCTGTAAACAAGATGACGACGTTGATGTTTAGTAAACAAGATGAAGACGTTGATGTTTAGTAAATAAGAGGATGACGTTGATGTTTAGTAAACAAGATGAAGACGTTGATGTTTAGTGAACAAGAGGAAGACGTTGATGTTTAGTAAACAAGATGAAGACGTTGATGTTTAGTAAACAAGATGAAGACACTGTTTAGTAAACAAGGTGAAGACGTTAATGTTTAGTAAACAAGATGACGACGTTGATGTTTAGTAAACAAGATGAAGACGTTGATGTTTAGTTAACAAGATGAAGACGATGTTTTGTAAACAAGTTTAAGACGTTGATGTTTAGTAAACAAGATGAAGATGTAGATGTTTAGTAAACAAGATGACGACGTTGATGTTTAGTAAACAAGATGAAGACGTTGATGTTTAGTAAATAAGAGGAAGACGTTGATGTTTAGTAAACAAGATGAAGATGTTGGTGTTTAGTAAACAAGATGAAGACCATGTTTAGTAAACAAGATGAAGACGTTGATGTTTAGTAAACAAAAGGAAGACGTTGATGTTTAGTAAACAAGATGAAGACAATGTTTAGTAAACAAGATGAAGACGTTGATGTTTAGTAAACAAGATGAAGACGTTGATGTTTAGTAAACAAGATGAAGATGTAGATGTTTAGTAAACAAGATGAAGACGTTGATGTTTAGTAAACAAGATGACGACGTTGATGTTTAGTAAACAAGATGAAGACAATGTTTAGTAAACAAGATGAAGATATAAATGTTTAGTAAACAAGATGAAGACAATGTTTAGTAAACAAGATGAAGATATAAATCTTTAGTAAACAAGATGAAGACAATGTTTAGTAAAATAGATGAAGATATAAATCTTTAGTAAACAAGATGAAGACAATGTTTAGTAAACAAGATGAAGATGTTGATGTTTAGTAAACAAGATGAAGACGTTGATGTTTAGTAAACAAGATGAAGACAATGTTTAGTAAACAAGATAGACGTTGATGTTTAGTAAACAAGATGAAGACAATGTTTAGTAAACAAGATGAAGACGTTGATGTTTAGTAAACAAGATGAAGACGTTGATGTTTAGTAAACAAGATGAAGACAATGTTTAGTAAACAAGATAGACGTTGATGTTTAGTAAACAAGATGAAGACAATGTTTAGTAAACAAGATGAAGATATAAATCTTTAGTAAACAAGATGAAGACAATGTTTAGTAAACAAGATGAAGATATAAATCTTTAGTAAACAAGATGAAGACAATGTTTAGTAAACAAGATGAAGACGTTGATGTTTAGTAAACAAGAGGAAGACGTTGATGTTTAGTAAACAAGAGGAAGACGTTGATGTTTAGTAAACAAAAGGAAGACGTTGATGTTTAGTAAACAAGATGAAGACAATGTTTAGTAAACAAGATGAAGACGTTGATGTTTAGTAAACAAGATGAAGACGTTGATGTTTAGTGAACAAGATGAAGATGTAGATGTTTAGTAAACAAGATGAAGACGTTGATGTTTAGTAAACAAGATGACGACGTTGATGTTTAGTAAACAAAAGGAAGACGTTGATGTTTAGTGAACAAGATGAAGACAATGTTTAGTAAACAAGATGAAGACGTTGATGTTTAGTAAACAAGATGAAGACGTTGATGTTTAGTAAACAAGATGAAGATGTAGATGTTTAGTAAACAAGATGAAGACGTTGATGTTTAGTAAACAAGATGACGACGTTGATGTTTAGTAAACAAGATGAAGACGTTGATGTTTAGTAAATAAGAGGAAGACGTTGATGTTTAGTAAACAAGATGAAGACGTTGATGTTTAGTGAACAAGAGGAAGACGTTGATGTTTAGTAAACAAGATGAAGACACTGTTTAGTAACCAAGGTGAAAACGTTAATGTTTAGTAAACAAGATGACGACGTTGATGTTTAGTAAACAAGATGAAGACGTTGATGTTTAGTAAACAAGATGAAGACGATGTTTTGTAAACAAGTTTAAGACGTTGATGTTTAGTAAACAAGATGAAGATGTAGATGTTTAGTAAACAAGGTGAAGACGTTGATGTTTAGTAAACAAGATGAAGATGTTGGTGTTTAGTAAACAAGATGAAGACCATGTTTAGTAAACAAGATGAAGACGTTGATGTTTAGTAAACAAAAGGAAGACGTTGATGTTTAGTAAACAAGATGAAGACAATGTTTAGTAAACAAGATGAAGACGATGTTTAGTAAACAAGATGAAGACGTTGATGTTTAGTAAACAAGATGAAGATGTAGATGTTTAGTAAACAAGATGAAGACGTTGATGTTTAGTAAACAAGATGACGACGTTGATGTTTAGTAAACAAGATGAAGACGTTGATGTTTAGTAAATAAGAGGAAGACGTTGATGTTTAGTAAACAAGATGAAGACGTTGATGTTTAGTGAACAAGAGGAAGACGTTGATGTTTAGTAAACAAGATGAAGACGTTGATGTTTAGTAAACAAGATGAAGACACTGTTTAGTAAACAAGGTGAAGACGTTAATGTTTAGTAAACAAGATGAAGACGATGTTTTGTAAACAGGTTTAAGACGTTGATGTTTAGTAAACAAGATGAAGATGTAGATGTTTAGTAAACAAGATGAAGACGTTGATGTTTAGTAAACAAGTTGAAGATGTTGGTGTTTAGTAAACAAGATGAAGACCATGTTTAGTAAACAAGATGAAGACGTTGATGTTTAGTAAACAAAAGGAAGACGTTGATGTTTAGTAAACAAGATGAAGACAATGTTTAGTAAACAAGATGAAGACGTTGATGTTTAGTAAACAAGATGAAGACGTTGATGTTTAGTAAACAAGATGAAGATGTAGATGTTTAGTAAACAAGATGAAGACGTTGATGTTTAGTAAACAAGATGACGACGTTGATGTTTAGTAAACAAGATGAAGACGTTGATGTTTAGTAAATAAGAGGAAGACGTTGATGTTTAGTAAACAAGATGAAGACGTTGATGTTTAGTGAACAAGAGGAAGACGTTGATGTTTAGTAAACAAGATGAAGACGTTGATGTTTAGTAAACAAGATGAAGACACTGTTTAGTAAACAAGGTGAAGACGTTAATGTTTAGTAAACAAGATGACGACCTTGATGTTTAGTAAACAAGATGAAGACGATGTTTAGTAAACAAGATGAAGACGTTGATGTTTAGTAAACAAGATGAAGACAATGTTTAGTAAACAAGATGAAGACATTGATGTTTAGTAAACAAGATGAAGACAATGTTTAGAAAACAAGATGAAGACGTTGATGTTTAGTAAACAAAAGGAAGACGTTGATGTTTAGTAAACAAGATGAAGACAATGTTTAGTAAACAAGATGAAGACGTTGATGTTTAGTAAACAAGATGACGACGTTGATGTTTAGTAAACAAGATGAAGACACTGTTTAGTAAACAAGATGAAGACGTTGATGTTTAGTAAACAAGATGAAGACAATGTTTAGTAAACAAGATGAAGACGTTGATGTTTAGTAAACAAGGTGAAGACGTTAATGTTTAGTAAACAAGATGACGACGTTGATGTTTAGTAAACAAGATGAAGATGTTGATGTTTAGTAAACAAGATGAAGACAATGTTTAGTGAACAAGATGAAGACGTTGATGTTTAGTAAACAAGATGAAGACGTTGATGTTTAGTAAACAAGATGAAGACAATGTTTAGTAAACAAGATGAAGACGTTGATGTTTAGTAAACAAGAGGAAGACGTTGATGTTTAGTAATTAAGATGAAGATGTAGATATTTAGTAAACAAGATGACGACGTTGATGTTTAGTAAACAAGATGAAGACGTTGATATTTAGTAAACAAGAGGAAGACGTTGATGTTTAGTAAACAAGAGGAAGACGTTGATGTTTAGTAAACAAGATGAAGATGTAGATGTTTAGTAAACAAGGTGAAGACGTTGATGTTTAGTAAACAAGATGAAGACGTTGATGTTTAGTAAACAAGATGAAGACGTTGATGTTTAGTGAACAAGAGGAAGACGTTGATGTTTAGTAAACAAGATGAAGACGTTGATGTTTAGTAAACAAGATGAAGACACTTTAGTAAACAAGGTGAAGACGTTAATGTTTTGTAAACAAGATGACGACGTTGATGTTTAGTAAACAAGATGAAGACGATGTTTAGTAAACAAGATGAAGACGTTGATGTTTAGTAAACAAGATGAAGACAATGTTTAGTAAACAAGATGAAGACATTGATGTTTAGTAAACAAGATGAAGACAATGTTTAGTAAACAAGATGAAGACGTTGATGTTTAGTGAACAAAAGGAAGACGTTAATGTTTAGTAAACAAGATGAAGACAATGTTTAGTAAACAAGGTGAAGACGTTGATGTTTAGTAAACAAGATGACGACGTTGATGTTTAGTAAACAAGATGAAGACCTTGATGTTTAGTAAATAAGATGAAGACGTTGATGTTTAGTAAACAAGATGAAGACGTTGATGTTTAGTAAACAAGAGGAAGACGTTGATGTTTAGTAAACAAGATGAAGACAATGTTTAGTAAACAAGATGAAGACGTTGATGTTTAGTAAACAAGGTGAAGACGATGTTTAGTAAACAAGATGATGACGTTGATGTTTAGTAAACAAGATGAAGACGTTGATGTTTAGTAAACAAGATGAAGACGTTGATGTTTAGTAAACAAGATGAAGACAATGTTTAGTAAACAAGATGAAGATATAAATGTTTAGTAAACAAGATGAAGACAATGTTTAGTAAACAAGATGAAGATATAAATCTTTAGTAAACAAGATGAAGACAATGTTTAGTAAAATAGATGAAGATATAAATCTTTAGTAAACAAGATGAAGACAATGTTTAGTAAACAAGATGAAGATGTTGATGTTTAGTAAACAAGATGAAGACGTTGATGTTTAGTAAACAAGATGAAGACAATGTTTAGTAAACAAGATAGACGATGTTTAGTAAACAAGATGAAGACAATGTTTAGTAAACAAGATGAAGACGTTGATGTTTAGTAAACAAGATGAAGACAATGTTTAGTAAACAAGATAGACGTTGATGTTTAGTAAACAAGATGAAGACAATGTTTAGTAAACAAGATGAAGATATAAATCTTTAGTAAACAAGATGAAGACAATGTTTAGTAAACAAGATGAAGATATAAATCTTTAGTAAACAAGATGAAGACAATGTTTAGTAAACAAGATGAAGACGTTGATGTTTAGTGAACAAGAGGAAGACGTTGATGTTTAGTAAACAAGAGGAAGACGTTGATGTTTAGTAAACAAAAGGAAGACGTTGATGTTTAGTAAACAAGATGAAGACAATGTTTAGTATACAAGATGAAGACGTTGATGTTTAGTAAACAAGATGAAGACGTTGATGTTTAGTAAACAAGATGAAGATGTAGATGTTTAGTAAACAAGATGAAGACGTTGATGTTTAGTAAACAAGATGACGACGTTGATGTTTAGTAAACAAGATGAAGACGTTGATGTTTAGTAAACAAGATGACGACGTTGATGTTTAGTAAACAAGATGAAGACGTTGATGTTTAGTAAACAAGATGACGACGTTGATGTTTAGTAAACAAGATGAAGACGTCGATGTTTAGTAAACAAGATGAAGACGTTGATGTTTAGTAAATAAGATGAAGACGTCGATGTTTAGTAAACAAGATGAAGACGTTGATGTTTAGTGAACAAGAGGAAGACGTTGATGTTTAGTAAACAAGATGAAGACGTTGATGTTTAGTAAACAAGATGAAGACAATGTTTAGTAAACAAGATGAAGATATAAATGTTTAGTAAACAAGATGAAGACAATGTTTAGTAAACAAGATGAAGATATAAATCTTTAGTAAACAAGATGAAGACAATGTTTAGTAAAATAGATGAAGATATAAATCTTTAGTAAACAAGATGAAGACAATGTTTAGTAAACAAGATGAAGATGTTGATGTTTAGTAAACAAGATGAAGACGTTGATGTTTAGTAAACAAGATGAAGACAATGTTTAGTAAACAAGATAGACGTTGATGTTTAGTAAACAAGATGAAGACAATGTTTAGTAAACAAGATGAAGACGTTGATGTTTAGTAAACAAGATGAAGACGTTGATGTTTAGTAAACAAGATGAAGACAATGTTTAGTAAACAAGATAGACGTTGATGTTTAGTAAACAAGATGAAGACAATGTTTAGTAAACAAGATGAAGATATAAATCTTTAGTAAACAAGATGAAGACAATGTTTAGTAAACAAGGTGAAGACGTTAATGTTTAGTAAACAAGATGACGACGTTGATGTTTAGTAAACAAGAGGAAGACGTTGATGTTCTGTAAACAAGATGAAGACGTTGATGTTTAGTAAACAAGAGGAAGACGTTGATGTTCTGTAAACAAGATGAAGACGTTGATGTTTAGTAAACAAGATGAAGACTATGTTTAGTAAACAAGATGAAGGCGTTGATGTTTAGTAAACCAGATAAAGACAATGTTTCGTAAACAAGGTGACGACGTTGATGTTTTGTAAACAAGATGAAGACAATGTTTAGTAAACAAGAGGAAGACGTTGATGTTTAGTAAACAAGATGAAGACGTTGATGTTTAGTAAACAAGATGAAGACGTTGATGTTTAGTAAACAAGAGGAAGACGTTGATGTTTTGTAAACAAGATAAAGACGTTGATGTTTAGTAAACAAGAGGAAGACGTTGATGTTTAGTAAACAAGATGAAGACTGTTTAGTAAACAAGATGAAGGCGTTGATGTTTAGTAAACCAGATAAAGACAATGTTTAGTAAACAAGATGAAGGCGTTGATGTTTAGTAAACCAGATAAAGACAATGTTTAGTAGACGTTCTCAGATCAGGTAGAAAACTGGCGTTTCCATGGCAGCGGGCAGACCTTCACCCTATCTCTGCTTCTTCACCAGGTGATGCGCCTCAGTGGACGCTTTGAGATCGTGTCTCTGGTGGGGACGCTCAACAAGGGCGCACATCTCCACATCAGCCTGTCGGACGCGGAGGGCCGGACCGTGGGCGGACACGTCCTGGGGGATCTGGAGGTGTTCACCACGGCGGAGGTTGTTGTGGGAGAGGCGGTGGACCTGCTCTTCACCAGAGAGATGGGTGGACGGACCGGTTTTCCAGAGCTGGTGGTCCAGTCCCATCCCGCTGCAGACAGTTGAAGCAGACTGGACCTGCAGGTTGTCTGCTGGACCTGGACGCCACATTCTGCCCACACTTCCTCCCATTTCTAATACTTCCACCATAATGGGATGAAATGCATCAAGAAACAACAAAAATAAATAAAGTTTTATTGACAGGCAGCAGAGATGTAAACAAGACGTCATGCCACGAATAAACACCTGAAACCGTTTATCTGGAAGAAGATGATGGAAAAGATGAAAGCAAGATGATTATTCTCTGATCCGTCCAGTCTGCTTGTTTGTTGGATGCAAAGCTGCTTTCATCAGACAACACTGTTTACATGTTTGTTTTGATGAATCTAATCCAGAACCAGGAAGCAAAACCTGCTTGAGCCTCAGTCTGTTCCGGGTCATGATGATGGTAAATCTTCCTCTTCTGTGCTTTTTAATACAAACATCCAGTAGGTTCTGGTCCAACAGGAGAACCCTGCAGGAGGTTCTGGTCCAACAGGAAAACCCGGAATGGGGTCCCAATAGGGTCCAAATGTGGGAATGGGGTCTAGATGTGGGAATAGGGTCTAGATGTGGGAATGGGGTCTAGATGTGGGAATGGGGTCTAGATGTGGGGATAGGGACCCTACTCCCACATCTAGACCCCGTTACCACATTTAGACCATATCCCCACATTTAGACCCAATACCCACATTTATACCCCATTCCAACATTTAGATCCAATACCCACATTTATACCCCATTCCAACATTTAGATCCAATACCCACATTTATACCCCATTCCAACATTTAGATCCAATGCCCACATTTAGACCCCATTCCAACATTTAGACCCTATCCCTACATTTAGACCCCATTCCAACATTTAGACCATATCCCTACATTTAGAGCCCATTCCCACATTTAGACCCCATTCTAACATTTAGACCATATCCCTACATTTAGAGCCCATTCCCACATTTAGACCCCATTCCAACATTTAGACCCTATCCCTACATTTAGACCCCATTCCCACATTTAGACCCTATCCCCACATTTAGACCCTGTTTCCACATCTACACTTCATTCCCACATGTAGACCCTATCCCCACATCTACACCCCATTCCCACATTTAGACCCGATTCCCACAGTTACACCCCATTCCCACATTTACACCCTATCCCCACATTTAGACCCCATTCCCACATTTAGACCCCATTCCCACATTTAGACCCTATCCCCACATTTAGACCCTGTTTCCACATTTAGACCTCATTCCCACATGTAGACCCCATTCCCACATCTACACCCCATTCCCACATTTACACCCTATCCCCACATCTAGACCCCATTCCCACATTTAGACCCCATTCCCACATTTAGACCCAATTCCTACATTTAGACCCTGTTCCCACATTTAGACCCCATTCCCACAGCTAGAACCCTATCCACACATTTAGACCCAATCCCCACATTTAGACACAATAATCACAGTTAGGCCCCATTCCCACATTTAGAAACTATCCTCACATTTAGATCCTCTACCCACATTTAGACCCAATACCCACATTTATGCCCCATTCCCACATTTAGACACAATTCCCACATTTAGACCCCATCCCCACATTTAGACCCTATTCCCACAGCTAAAACCCAATCCCACATTTCGACCCCATTTCCACATTTAGACCCTATTCTCACATTTATACACCATTCCCACATTTAGACCCAATAACCACAGTTAGACCCTCTCCACACATTTAGACCCTATCCCCACATTTAGACCCAATACCCACATTTATGCCCCATTCCCATATTTGGACACAATTCCCACATTTAGACCCCATTCCCAAAGCTAGAAACCTATCCACACATTTAGATACAAAAACCACATTTAAGCCCCATTCCCACATTTAGACCCTATCCCCACATTTAGACCCCATTCCCACATTTAGACCCCATTCCTACATTTAGAACAAATTCCCACATGTAGACCCCATTCCCACATTTAGACCTCATTCCAACAATTAGACCCAATTCCCAAATTTGGACCCCATTTAGACCCCATTCCCCCAATTAGACCCCATTCCCACATTTAGACCCTATCCCCACATTTAGACCCAATACCCACATTTATACCCCATTCCAACATTTAGATCCAATGCGCACATTTAGACCCCATTCCAACATTTAGACCCTATCCCTACATTTAGACCCCATTCCCACATTTAGACCCCATTCCCACATTTAGACCCTATCCCCACATTTAGACCCAATACCCACATTTATACCCCATTCCAACATTTAGATCCAATGCGCACATTTAGACCCCATTCCAACATTTAGACCCTAGCCCTACATTTAGACCCCATTCCCACATTTAGACCCTATCCCCACATTTAGACCCTGTTTCCACATTTAGACCTCATTCCCACATGTAGACCCCATTCCCACATCTACACCCCATTCCCACATTTACACCCTATCCCCACATCTAGACCCCATTCCCACATTTAGACCCCATTCCCACATTTAGACCCAATACCCACATTTAGACCCTGTTCCCACATTTAGACCCTGTTCCCACATTTAGACCCCATTCCCACAGCTAGAACCCTATCCACACATTTAGACCCAATCCCCACATTTAGACACAATAATCACAGTTAGGCCCCATTCCCACATTTAGAAACTATCCTCACATTTAGATCCTCTACCCACATTTAGACTCAATACCCACATTTATGCCCCATTCCCACATTTAGACACAATTCCCACATTTAGACCCCATCCCCACATTTAGACCCTATTCCCACAGCTAAAACCCAATCCCACATTTCGACCCCATTTCCACATTTAGACCCTATTCTCACATTTATACACCATTCCCACATTTAGACCCAATAACCACAGTTAGACCCTCTCCACACATTTAGACCCTATCCCCACATTTAGACCCAATACCCACATTTATGCCCCATTCCCATATTTGGACACAATTCCCACATTTAGACCCCATTCCCAAAGCTAGAAACCTATCCACACATTTAGATACAAAAACCACATTTAAGCCCCATTCCCACATTTAGACCCTATCCCCACATTTAGACCCCATTCCCACATTTAGACCCCATTCCTACATTTAGAACAAATTCCCACATGTAGACCCCATTCCCACATTTAGACCTCATTCCAACAATTAGACCCAATTCCCAAATTTGGACCCCATTTAGACCCCATTCCCCCAATTAGACCCCATTCCCACATTTAGACCCTATCCCCACATTTAGACCCAATACCCACATTTATACCCCATTCCAACATTTAGATCCAATGCGCACATTTAGACCCCATTCCAACATTTAGACCCTATCCCTACATTTAGACCCCATTCCCACATTTAGACCCCATTCCCACATTTAGACCCTATCCCCACATTTAGACCCAATACCCACATTTATACCCCATTCCAACATTTAGATCCAATGCGCACATTTAGACCCCATTCCAACATTTAGACCCTAGCCCTACATTTAGACCCCATTCCCACATTTAGACCCCATTCCCACATTTAGACCCCATTCCTACATTTAGAACAAATTCCCACATGTAGACCCCATTCCCACAT